>NC_141685.1:541881633-542189133 GCF_964263255.1 Lissotriton vulgaris | reverse complement strand
TGAATATGTCGGTAGAGGTCAGAGGTGCCAGGGAAGCCGGTTCTTGTCGAGCTGGGCAGTCTTGATCCGGAGGAGAGACTTACAGCAGACCGCGATGCTTGATTGGTACCTGCGGATGCAGGGTGACTACTCCTTAGTCACAAGGGAGAAATCTTGAGAAGAAGTCTTGAGTTCCTTTCGTAGAAAGTAGTTTCAGGATTCAAAGATGATCTAATTTGGAAGGGGGCCCGCTCCTAACTTTATACTAGGAAAAGGGGCTGGCACGCGACTAGGTCCTGCCAATGGGTGGGACCAGGAAGGGGGGTGGTTACACCCCTCTCCCATGCCGGACTTTCCCCAGCTCAGGGGCTGGTGTGCCCCTGGAATTGGTTCCAGCTGGCCTATGCATAGTGAGCACCGGGGTGCCACTTGCAGTCACCTTCCTCTAAAGCCCTGCCTACCCAGGATACACAAAACCCTGTCTGGGATGGTGCTAGCACCGCCCCTGACAGGAAACCCTTTGTCCAAGCCTCCCTCGCTGGAAGGACTCCCAGCAGCAGGAGGTCAGACTTGTGTCTGTGGTGGCAGCATCCATTTTGTGATGCTGAGGCTTGAGTTAACTTTAACCGGGGTTCACAGTTACATACATGTCGTGTCCCTCTAGAAGGGAGGAATGCTAACCCCGTCGCCAGAATTGGCGAGGGGTTAGTATTCCAATTCGTATGACACCTTACTCGACATGTTTTGATAAAGCGATACCAGAGTTGGCATTTAACCGCGAGGATTATAATGCACTTAAGAGTATATGGTATGCGTTATCATGGAACAGCTATTAGGACTTGGTTCCGCAAGCTGCAAACGGGCTCAGCTCATGCCAGAGCACCATCTCACACGATTCCAAGCACTCTGCCTTCAGGATTGTTAAGGCCTGCCATAGGAGTGACTGATAGGAATACGGGTGTCCATTTTAGGGTTAGATATAGGTATACTATATCTAAAGCAAAGGGTGATTACACCACCTTGCCCCAGCTGTCGTGCAGCCAGTTGTGCCAGATTTAGATGGCCAGCCAGGGGTGGTATAATACATGCTGCAGCCCCTGGTAGGCCCTGGGTACACCTATGCCCGGAGTTACAGGGTCTGATAAGGTGGTCCAGTACCAATTGGTAAATGCACCTAAGGTACACGTGTCAATTTAGTGAGAGAACAGCAAGGCTGTGGGTCTGATTAGCAGGCCCACAGCCAGAGAAGTTGTAAACCAGTGAAGCAAAAAGCAAAAATCTGGGGTGATCATAGGATTGCAGACCCTACTCCCCTACATGACCCCCCCCAAACTTTGGGACAATAAACTAACCTTGACCAGGTGAGTCTTCTTGCTCTAAGTGGAAATACCTGGAGAGCCCATCTGCATTGCCATGATCAGTGTCAGGTCTATGCTCCACTGTAAAATCCATCCCCTGTAGGGAAATGGACGACCTAAGCAGTTTGGGGTTTTCACCCTTCATCTGATTTAGCCACAAGAGGGGCTTATGGTCTGTCTGAATCTTGAAATGAGTGCCAAACAAGTATGGCCTCAGTTTCTTCAGGGCCCAAACCACAGCAAAGGCCTCCCTCTCAATAGCTGACCAATTTTTCTCTCTGGGGGTCAGCCTTCTGCTTATAAAAGCAATGGGCTGGTCATGACCATCAAAATTCAGCTGAGATAGAACAGCTCCCACACCCAACTCCGAAGCATCTGTTTGGACAATGAATGGTTTGGAGTAGTCTGGACTCTTTAGGATAGGTGCTGTGCACATGGCCTGCTTGAGGTCATCGAATGCTTTTTGACAGCCTGCTGTCCACTGAACTTTCTTTGGCATCTTTTTACTTGTCAGTTCATTAAGTGGAGTCACAATTGATCCATAATTTCTGACACATTTCCTATAGTAACCAGTCAGGCCCAAGAAAGCTCGAACCTGAGTCTGGGTGGTTGGAGGAGCCCAATCCTTGATGGATTGTATCTTGCTCTCCAGTGGTTGAACCTGGCCTCCACCTACAAGGTGGCCCAAGTATACAACCTGTGTCTGCCCTATCTGGCACTTTGTGGCCTTGATAGTGAGACCTGCTGCTTGCAGTGCCTCTAACACTTTCCTCAGGTGGACCAGGTGATCCTCCCAGGTGGAGCTAAAGACAGCAATATCATCCAGATATGCTGCACAGAAGTCATCCAGCCCAGTGAGGACTTGATTCACCAACCTTTGGAAGGTGGCAGGTGCATTTTTCAGACCAAAGGGCATTACCACAAATTGATAATGCCCACCAGGGGTTGAAAATGCTGTCTTGGGCTTGGCATCCTCAGCTAACCTGATCTGCCAATACCCAGCTGTCAGGTCAAATGTACTTAAGTAGTTGGCAGAAGCCAATCTATCTATAAGTTCATCTGCCCTTGGTATTGGGTGGGCATCAGTCTTAGTGACTGCATTGAGGCCTCTGTAGTCTACGCAAAACCTCATCTCTTTCTTACCACCCTGGGTGTGAGGCTTTGGCACTAGAACTACTGGACTAGCCCAAGGGCTATCTGAGGGCTCAATGACTCCCAGCTCCAACATTTTCTGCACCTCTGTCTTGATGCAGTCTCTAACATGATCAGGCTGCCTGTAGATTTTACTCTTGACTGGCAGGCTGTCACCAGTGTCAACCTCATGGGTACACCAATTGGTTTGACTGGGTGTCAGAGAGAACATATGTCTGAAGGATTGAAGAACCTGTTTACAATCCTTCTGTTGATGGTCAGAGAGGCTGCCACAAAAGACAACACCATCTACTGATCCATCATCAGGATTCTGAGTGAGCAGGTCTGGGAGAGGGTCACTCTCTTCCTCCTATCCCTCATCTGTGGCCATGAGCAAGCTCATGTCCTTCCTGTCAACATATGCTTTGAGCCTGTTCACATGGAGCACCCTGTGGGGGCTCCTGGGAGTTCCAAGGTCCACCAGGTAGGTGACCTCTCCCTTTTGCTCAAGGATTGTGTGGGGCCCAGACCATTTGTCTTTGAGTGCAGCTGGGGCCACAGGCTCCAGCACCCACACCTTCTGTCCAGGCTGGTACACAGTCAGGACAGCCTTTTGGTCATGCCAAGCTTTTTGGAGTTCTTGGCTAGCCTCAAGGTTTTTGGAAGCCTTTTCCATACACTCAGCCATCGTGGAGCGGAGACCAAGTACATAGTCCACTATGTTGGTTGCAGGCTTTTTGAGAGGTCTCTCCCATCCTTCCTTCACCAAACACAGGGGTCCTCTTACAGGATGCCCATACAGAAGTTCAAAAGGGCTGAAGCCAACCCCCTTCTGTGGGACCTCTCTGTAAGCAAACAAAAGGAAGGGTATCAGAACATCCCATCTACGCCTGAGCTTTTCAGGTAGTCCATGAATCATCCCTTTTAGGGTCCTGTTGAACCTTTCAACAAGCCCATTGCATTGTGGTTGATAGGGTGTAGTGAACTTGTAGTTGACACCACATTCCTTCCACATAGCAGTCAAATATCCTGACATGAAGTTTGCACCTCTGTCAGAGACAACCTCCTTAGGGAAGCCCACTCTGGAGAACACTCCAACTAGGGCTCTTGCCACAACAGGTGCTGTAGTGGTCCTAAGGGGAATAGCTTCAGGATCGCACCGCCTCTCAACCCCTTCCAGATGGTCCTTTTTCTCCGAGGTTTTTTCCACAGTCCGACCTCCGATAGGTCCGGCGGTTCTGAATCCAGGGAAGGCAGGACCCGGGCCTGCCCGCCCGGGGCCCCCAGGGGCCCGGGTACGCACCTGCCGCTCACCCCCTTTGCCGATGGGCCTTTTCCTCCGAGTTTGCTCAGGCAGGCCTCCGTGAGGTCTGGCCATGCCGAGATGGGGCCAGGCAGCACCCGGGCCTGCTTCGCGGGCCCCCAGGGGTCCGGGTACGCTCCTGCCTCTCGGCCCCTTCCCGATGGGCCTTTTCCTCCGAGTTTGCTCAGGCAGGCCTCCGCGAGGTCTGGCCATGCTGAGACGGGGCCAGGCAGCACCCGGGCCCGCCCGCCGGGGCCCCCAGGGGCCTGGGAACGCACCTGCCTCTCAGCCCCATCGCTGATGGGCCTTTCCCTCAGAGTTTGCTCAGGCAGGCCTCCGCGAGGTCTGGCCATGCCGAGACGGGGCCAGGCAGCACCCGGGCCCGCCTCGCGGGGCCCCCCAGGGGCCCGGGTACGCACCTGCCTCTCGGCCCCTTCCAGATGGTCCCTTTTCCCAACCGCTGCTCACCAATGTGAGAAGTTGGCCTGATATATAATGTTCACTATTCTAGTGAGCACTTTGTATCAGTCCAAACAACCCTTATTGATGATTGGTTGTAAGTCAACCTTTATAGACCAGCTATCCTAGTAGCATGGATACTAGCAGTCTTCGGGCTAAACTCTAGAGGGCGTGTTAAGCCAGCTGTTATACCATCACATATACCCCTTGAACACCAAGTGAAAGGACACCACACAAGTGTTATGAAAATAAACAGTGTATTTATTTAGATCACAACAGCCCTGTACACCGAAATGCCGAAGTTACCTAGCCCAGGTGCTGAGGCTGCATAGGTCTGAAAAGACGTCGGGAATCCTCGTTGCAGTCTATGGAGCCTGAAAGAAGAAAAGGCTGGCAGGCGACCAGTGAAGAGATTCGGATGGATCCGAGCCTGGATAGAAGATGGAAGACACCTGTAAGCAGAGGGGACCAAGTTCTGAATCACTAGCCAGTGATTAGCTGGGCACCAGGATGGCACTGGATGGAGTCACCTCGACCAGGTGAGTGGGCGACGCTGGGCTCTGCAGTCTCACGGACCAGGAGGCATTGTCGGCGACCAGGATGGAGGTGCGAGCTGTCCCACGATGGTTGCTGCTGTCGACGTCGCTGGACCCAGGATTGGGGCAACAAGTCTTGGCAAATGCAACCCCACGCGGTGGACTTCAAATGGCATCTGGAGTGGACCAGGAGGGTCCGGGGTGCTCCTCTTTTGGAGGGGAGCTAGGGCCAGTCTGGAGAAACCAGACCAGCAGTGTTGATATCGTCGTTCGTCGTCGGGAAGGCCACAAGCCAGCGGGCTAGTAGCCAGACAACGCGGTGAGCAGCCAACAGGCAGAAGGGCCCCACGCAGATCTCGTGGAGGATGGGAGGCTGAACTTCGGTGCTGGAGCTGCTCAGGGTTGGGGCTTCTCGGACCCCAAAGCACTCACCAGAGGATCCCTCGGCGGTCGTGCTGGATAAGCGTCGTGCAGTTCTGAAGATGGTCGGTCCCTCGAGGTCTCGTCGCACCCACGGATCTCAGCTGAGCTGACGATGTGGTTAGAGGTCAGAGGTAGCCGGGAAGCCGGGTCTCGTCGTGCTGGTCGGTCGGATTCCTGAGGAAAGACGTGCAGCAAACCGCAGTGTTCTTAGATGGTGCCTGCGGGTGCAGGGTGACTACTCCTTAGTCACAAGGGAGAAATCGGAGGAAAAGGCCCATCGGCAATGGGGCTGAGCAGCAGGTGCATACCCGGGCCCCTGGGGGCCCCGGCAGGCAGGCCCAGGTCCTGCCTTCCCCTGATTCAGAATCGCAAGACCACACGGAGGTCTGACTGACCCTCTTCCTAGTAATCAGGAGGAAAATGACCCTCCTTTCTTGTAATCCGTGCACTCGAGGTGACAGAGGGGACCCAAGGTGCGAAAGTACCCGACCTCCTGGAGCCCTCGCTGGGATCCGGGAGGCAAATGGCACCTCATCGGGACTTCCAGGGAAGTTCGGCCATCTGGTCGCCCCCATTGGAAAGCATTGCCGGCGACCAGATGGCTGAGGCGATCCTGGAGACCAGATGGCCGAGGGGATCCGGGAGACCAGATGGCCGAGGGGATCTGGAGACCAGATGGCCGAGGGGATCCCAGAGACCAGATGGCGGAGGGGATCCCAGAGACCAGATGGCTGGGCACGAAAGTCAAGCCAGCCTATGTCACTCTGTGCCCCAATGAAAAAGTGAGCTGGCGCCAGGGAACGGGTGGGTTGGGGACCGGAGGCCCAGGGCCGTGGCACCCGACCCGAGGCCCGGACGGGCCCCTGGACCCTGCCTGGGCTCCCATGCCCGGAGACGCATGGGACGCCTTCCCGGGCCCTCCGGACCCCCTCCCGGGCACCCTGGCACGCAGCAGGACCAAGGACAGAGCCCGGGATGGGGAGGCGGCCCTCCCCGGGCCCTCAGGGGCCCCGGCCGGAGCTGCTGAACTCAGCCGAGCGAGGGGAGGCTTCCCGGGCACAACGGAGCCCCGTCCCGGGGCTTTGGCAGTGTGGCAGGTCGGTGGATGGGGCCCAGGGCCGTAGCACACAACCCGGGGCCCGGCCGGGCCCCTGGACCCAGCCGGGGCTCCAAGGCCCAGAGGCGCAGGGGAAGCCTCTCCGGGCCCTCCGGATCCCGTCCCAGGCACCCTGCCACGCAGCAGGACCAAGGACAGAGCCCAGGATGGGGAGGCCGCCCTCCCCGGGCCCTCAGGGGCCCCGGACGAAGCTCCTGAACTCAGCCCGGCAAGGGGAGGCTTCCCGGGCACAACGGAGCCCCGTCTCAGGCCTTTGGCAGTGCGGCAGGCCGAGCGACAGGGCCCAGGGCCGTAGCACCCGACCCGGGGGCCCGGCCAGGCCCCTGGACCCAGCCTGGGCTCCCAAGCCCCGAGGCACAGGGGAAGCCTCCCCGGGCCCTCCGGACCCCGTCCCGGGCACCCTGCCACGCAGCAGGACCAAGGACAGAGCACGGGATGGGGAGGCCGCCCTACCCAGGCCCTCAGGGGCCCCGGCCGGAGCTGCTGAAATCAGCCGAGCGAGGGGAGGCTCCCCGGGCACGACGGAACCTCGTCCTGGTCCTTTAGCAGTGCGGCAGGCCGGGGGACCGGGCCCAGGGCCGTGGCACCCGACCCGGGGCCCGGCCAGGCCCCTGGACCCATCTGGGAGCCCGGAGGCGCAGGGGACGCCTCCCGGACCCCATCCAGGGCTTCCTGCCACGCGGCAGGCCCAGGAACGGACCCGGGGCTGGGGCTGGGGCAACACCCTGGCCCGCCCAGCTGCCGGCTGAGGACTGCTAGGCCGAGAGGGGTCCCAGAGTAGCTTGTCCCTAGTAATCCGGAGGAAGGCTACCCCGCTTTCTGGGAACAAGTGCGCACCGTGAGGCTCAGGGGACCCTAGGCGCAAACGTGCCCGACCTCCTGGAGCCCTGGCTAGGATCCGGGAGGCGAATTGCACCTCATCGGGACTTCCAGGGAAGCCCGGCTCTCTGGTCGCCCCATAGGAAAGCATTGCGCGCCACCAGATGGCCGAGGGGGTCAGGGCAGCCAGATAGCCAAGACCGAAAGGACCGCCCGAGGCCTTTGCGGCAGGGCTCCCGCCTGCCCACGCAGGGCTCGGCTTCCCGAGGGGCTCGGATACCCCGGCTGCTGGCCCTCAGGCACAGGTGGGTATGCTGGAGCTCTGGGGCTTGGACACCCGGGGGAGGAATACCGGGGGAAACCATGGAGCACTCGTCCATGCCATTGGCCTGGAGAACCGAACGCCCAGGGGAGAATAACCCAGGGACCCATGAAGCCCGTCCCGGGCACCCTGGAGCCACGGACACCATGGGGAGGACTACCGGGGAAACCATGGAGCCCGTCCCGGGCACTGGGCCATGCAGTGGAGAAGTGTGTCTCAATGGTTAGAGCAGCAGACCCTGATGCAGAGGTCTAGCCCAGGACCAGGGTTCAATTCCCCGCCTCGGCGGGTCTTGGGCTCAAAATCCCACGGAACTGATAATTTTCGCCTCGGTGCCTATTCCAATCATGGAGTCCCACTCACCAGCCTGGGAGGGGGTGTCCCCCCTTTCCCCTGATTTAGAATCACCAGACAACACGGAGGTCCGACTGACCCTCTCCCTATTAATCCCGAGGAAAATTACCCTCTTTTCTTGAAATCCGTGCACATGAGGTGACAGAGGAGACCCAAGGCGCGAAAGTACCCAACCTCCTGGAGCCCTCGCTGGGATCGGGGAGGCAAATGGCACCTCATAGGGACTTCCAGGGAAGTTTGGCCATCTGGTCGCCCCCATTGGAAAGCATTGCGTGCAACCAGATGGCCGGGATCGAAAGTGCTTCACAACCCGAGCCTTCGTGGTAGGGCTCCTGCCTACCTGCCTGCCTGCCTGCCTGCCTGCCTGCCTGCCTGCGTCCGCGGACGGGAAAGGCCGTCCGCCATCCTAATTTACCCCAGGCTTAACGGGTCACCCTTAACATAGCCAGGACGATGGGTCAGATTATGATGGCGGACGGGAAAGACCGTCCGCGGTGGCAACGGACAGGAAAGACCGTCCGCAGGGCGGACGCGAAAGTGAAGGCTTGCAGCATGGTGGGGTTCCCGCAACCCCAGGGCCCGCCTGACGGAACTCGAGCACCCTGGCCCGGTCCCCATCCCCGTCCCGGCTTCCGAACCCACCTCCACGGGCCCCGGTGGACCCATGCCGTTGGGCCTGGAGCCCCGGACGCCCAGGGGAGGACTACCGGGGAAACCATGGAGCCCGTCCCGGGCACTCAGCCATGCAGTGGAGAAGTGTGGCTCAATGGTTAGAGAGTCAGACCCTGATGCAGAGGTCTAGCCCGGGACCATGGTTCGATTCTCCGCCTCGGCGGGTCTTGGACTCAAAATCCCACGGAACTGATAATTTTCGCCTCGGTGCCTATTCCAATCATGGAGTCCCACTCACCAGCCTGGGAGGGGTGTCCTGCCTTCCCCTGATTCAGAATCACCAGACCACACGGAGGTCCGACCGACCCTCTCCCTAGTAATCCGGAGGAAAATTACCCTCTTTTCTTGTAATCCGTGCACATGAGGTGACAGAGGGGACCCAAGGCGCGAAAGTACCCGACCTCCTGGAGCCCTCGCTGGGATCGGGGAGGCAAACGGCACCCCATAGGGACTTCCAGGGAAGTCCGGCCATCTAGTCGCCCCATAGGAAAGCATTGCAGGCAACCAGATGGCCGAGGCGAGAGGGGCGACCGGATGGCCGGGACCGAAATGACGCCAATCTGCCTGCTTGCAGCATGGTGGGGTTCCCGCAACCCCAGGGCCTACCTGACGGAACTCGAGCGCCCTGGCCCGGTCCCCGTCCCGGCTTCCGAACCCACCTCCCCGGGCCCCGGTGGACCCATGCCGTTGGGCCTGGAGCCCCAGACGCCCAGGGGAGGACTACCGGAGAAACCATGGAGCCCGTCCTGGGCACTCGGCCATGCAGTGGAGAAGTGTGGCTCAATGGTTAGAGAGTCAGACCCTGATGCAGAGGTCTAGCCCGGGACCAGGGTTTGATTCCCCGCCTCGGCGGGTCTTGGGCTCAAAATCCCACGAAACTGATCATTTTCGCCTCGGTGCCTATTCCAATCATGGAATCCCACTCACCGGCCTGGGAGGGGTGTCCTGCCTTCCCCTGATTCAGAATCACCAGACCACACGGAGGTCCGACCGACCCTCTCCCTAGTAATCCGGAGGAAAATTACCCTCTTTTCTTGTAATCCATGCACATGAGGTGACAGAGGGGACCCAAGGAGCGAAAGTACCCGACCTCCTGGAGCCCTCGCTGGGATCGGGGAGGCAAATGGCACCCCATAGGGACTTCAAGGGAAGTCCGGCCATCTAGTCGCCCCACAGGAAAGCATTGCGGGCGACCAGATGGCCAGGACCGTAATGACGCCAATCTGCCTGCCCCGGGCCTGTAGGGCTCAGGAGCTGCAGGGCTCTGGGGCTCCGGGGCTTCGGGGCTCCGGGGCTCCGGGCCTCCGGGGCTGTGGGGCTGCAGGGTTCGGGGACTGCAGGGCTCCACGCTCGGGGACTGCAGGGCTCCACGCTCGGGGGCTGCAGGGCTCCGGGGCTCAAGGGCTCCAGGGCTCCAGGGCTGCTGGGCTCCAGGGCTCGGGGGCTCCAGGGCAGCAGGGCTCCAGGGCTCCGGGGCTCCAGGGCCCGGGACCCATGGAGCCCGTACCGGGTACTTTGCCACTCTGCGGCCCGGAGAAGGGAGCCCCGGATGCCTGGGAGGTGTTGCCCGGGCATATCCCATGTGGTCCCCAGCAGGGAACCACCAGCCCCGGGAGGGTGTTTGGGCATACCCTTGCACCTACTAATCCGGAGGAAAATTACCCCTTTTTCTTGTAATCCGTGCACTCGAGGTGACAGAGGGGACCCAGAGCGCAAATGTGCCCGACCTCCTGGAGCCCTGGCTGGGATCCGGGAGGCGAATGGCACCTCATCGGGACTTCCAGGGAAGTCCGGCCATCTGGTCGTCGATTTGTCGAGCCCTGGTATATGGTGTAGAAGTTGTCGACGGCGTTTCGATCCCATTACATAGTTACAGGGATCATCATCAGGACTGAGTAAAGCCTAATCATTCCTAGCCATGATAGCCGCATTGGGCGAGGCGCATACAGTGGGTGCCGGCTGGTGGCAGGGAGTAAGGGGCAGTCGTTATCCGCAGAGGAACCAGATAGTCCCAATTTAAACGGGCAGCTTAAACGGTGATTACGTTTCTGGCAGGGTTGGGTTTCAGGCAGGTATGCCCGGGAAGCACTTGCAGTCGTCTGTTAAGGCTCGTGAGGAGCAGCCCATTGTTGGCGCCTCAACCACTCCACGGGGAGATTGATCTCTGTGGCATACCTGCCTGAAACCCAACCCTGCCAGAAACGTAATCACCGTTTAAGCTGCCCGTTTAAATTGGGACTATCCGGTTCCTCCGCGGATAACGACTGCCCCCTACTCCCTGCCACCGGCCGGCACCCACTGTGTGCGCCTCGCCCAATGCGGCTATCATGGCTAGGAATGATTAGGCTTTACTCAGTCCTGATGATGATCCCTGTAACTATGTAATGGGATCGAAACGCCGTCGACAACTTCTACACCATATACTCTGTTACTATATTTCAAGTAATGGTGTAAATGTGAATTCTGTTATTGCTATATGCACAGAAAACAATAGCTTATGCCTAAAAACCTTTCTCTACCTTCTATCCACTACGCTAACCATGACAATTTGTAAACGTCTGGGCACAGGCTTGTGCCCATCTCCAAGAAATTGTTGAAGGTATCTCCTAATATTGTGGTTCTAAATTAAATATTAGACCTCTGCCCGGCTGGGCAAGTCAATTTACAATATAGTTTCCATTGTGTCTATATTTACCTTTTGACTATATCCCTCCTTGCATAGGACCGCTGTTGTCTTTACTCATATGTTCCCCGAGGTCCTGTGCTGACTCAATTGGGTGCCCTTGTTGTTTTTATAAGAAAAAAAAATACAGCATTTTCTTGTTAGAGAGTCGTCAAATGTACTCGCAGCTAGCTTCAGAACCGAAAAGTCATTCAGCTGAATAGTGGTTCCCCAATATTAGTAGCCAAGTTCACTGTTTTCCTAGCCGGAAATAGACCTTAGTCGGCAAGTATCATCCATCAAATTTACTAAGCAACATAATCAGTTTAGTGCCTGGCAATTAAAGTCTTGCGCGACAAGAATATAAGTCCAGATCCTTAAGTAATAAAATCAAGAAATAGGATCTTTTCCAAAATCTTATATAACAAAGAACATTCCTTCATTCAATAGGAGGAAACAAAATATCCCATGTTTTGTTCACTTTCTTCAGGGATCGTTTCGCACGAAATTTTGCAGAGGAAAATTCCATATCATGTATCTCATTTATCAGGAGCCACCATTCAGTTACCAATGGTGGTTTATCTGAGATCCAGGCCCTAGCAATGATCAATCTAGCACAATTAATTAAAATAAACATTAAGTCTTTGTGGGTAGTTAGTTTAGCGAAAATCATTTTTTTCAATTTCAGCACATTTTCAACGTCACCCCAAAATGTTTGCAACACCGGGCATGAAAAAATTATATGTTCTAAATCAGCAGCTAGTAAGTCACATTTGGGGCATTTTGTACGTTCAGAAGATGCATTATTCCCAGACCATTTATAAAAATGAAGTGGCGTATAGTATAGCTGACATAATGTTTTATACGATTGGAGTTTTAAACTAGAAGAGTGGGTTAAAGAGTTACTTTTATTTAAAAAAGTGGATATGTTATGCGGGGAGATAAGCGTGCCCAAGTTAGTAGTCCATTTTTGTGCAAGTTTAGTACAGTCATCAGGTTTATGTTGACGTAAACATTTATACCCCGAGCTAATTATATCTTTATTTGTTTCACCGTAAATGCAGGTCCATATTTCTGAATCTAAAATGTCTTTTAATTTCATTTTATTCACGAAGTAATCATGTATCTGTATATACTTAAATAGAGCATTTTCGGGAAGTTTGTAGAGTATTCTGAGGGTATCAAATGTTAAAAAACCTGATGCACCGTAAAAGTCACAGAGATGATTTATACCGTGATTAGCCCATATTCTAGCTATTGGGTCGCTAAAAATATCAGGTAAGCCCCGGTTGTTCCACATGCTTAGCTTAGGGTGAAAGAACGTAGTTTTATTGATGGCCATAATGATATTCCATATATGAACCGCATCTTTAGCGGTCTTGAACTTGACTTGTTTGAAATAGTTTGGGTCGTTACTTCTAGCTAGAAATTGTACAGAGTTTTCCCCAAGCATGAATTGGTGAAAAAGATAAGGATAGCTAGAAGAAAAAAGGCTACGAATCCGACCCAAAAAAGAAGCATAAAAGTAAAATTTTAAATCAGGGAATTCAAGGCCGCCCTTACGGGCTGATAATTTAAGAAGTGAAAGAGCTCTTCGGTTTTTCTTGTAGCCCCAAATATAACTGCCTAGAATACCATCGAGTTTTTTAAAGAATAAGTTGTTAATAAAAAGAAAGATGGACCTAAATAAATACAAAAATTTAGGCTGGATGTTCATTTTTATAAGGTTGATTCGGCCGAGCAGATTTAGAGGAACCTTATGCCATTTTTTAAGAAGCCTTGTTGTATCTTTCAATAAAGTATCGTAGTTTAGAGCCATAATTTCTTTTAAATTAGATGTTATTTTAATACCTAAGTAGTTTGCTGTATGACATACCCCCGAGACTGGGACTGGCAACTTGTAGTTAAAAATGATTTGTGTTTTATTCAAATTTAGTTTGTATCCCGAAACCGAGCCAAATTCGTCAGCTTCCTTAATAATACCAACTATGGCTTCAGGTACATCAGTTGAATAAATTGCCAGATCGTCTGCATATGCAGTAATTTTAAGAGAGTTATTGCCATAAATAAATGGTTTAATACATTCTTGAGTCAGTATTGCATTAATGAAAGGCTCCATTGAGAGAACAAACAAAAGTGGTGATAAGAGACACCCTTGGCGTGTATCTCTTAGAACAGGAAAGCTGTTAGAAATTAAATTGGCGTATCCTATTTTTGCATTAGGAGAATCGTACAGTGCTTGAATCCTGGTTAAAAACTGTTTCCCAAAGCCCATCCTCCTTAGTATAGCCCAAAGATAATCCCACCCCACTCGGTCGAATGCTTTTTCTGCGTCTAATAACACCATACCGAGTGGGGAGGAATTAGTGGTGGCAACGTCAAATGCTGTAATAGCAGTATTAACATGTGCTGTTGTGTCTCTGCCTGTTACAAAACCGTGTTGGTGTTGACTTACTAATTTAGGCATTAGCGGGGCCAATCTCATGGCTAGTAACTTAGAGTAAACCTTGGCATTGGCGTTTATCAAGGAGATGGGGCTATAAAACACACACTCCGAAGGTAACTTGTCCTTTTTTAGAAAAAAATTATTTTAGCAGTTTTCCAGGAGTTAGGGGTTTTACCTGTATCTCCAATTTGATTAATCACTGAGCAGAGTATGGGTAACAGTTCCTCGCTACAACATTTATAAATTTCAATTGGAAGTGTATCATCACCGGCGGATTTCCCCAATGGGAGGGAAGAGATAGCCAATTGTAATTCAGAGATTGAAAAATGTCTTTCAAGTAGTTCCATTAAATCAGGTTCCCTATCTAATGTCCAATTCTTGATTATATAATTTTGTATGTTTTCTTCGGTAGGGGTAGCTTCAGGTGTATAAAGGTTGCCATAGTATGTTACAAATTGATGTAATATCTGTTTCGGTTGGTTATAGCTAACCCCATCTGCCCCTTTTATGTTTTTAATCAAAGAATTGGCCTTATCTTCAGCAACTTTATAAGCAAGAATCTTACCAACTCTGTCGCCGCTTTCATATTGCGACTGTTTATATTTATGTAAGTTCAAACTAACTTTCTCTCTCAAAAATATTTTAGTTTTGGGTCGGAGGGTGTTCAATTTAAGTACCAGTAAAGGTTTGTTTTTTGAAATACGTCACCCTAAGTTTTCTTGTCTCAGAGCCTCAGCCAAATATTCTTCCAGTAACCGTATTCTAGAAGTCATTTCCAAAATCTCATTTTTTCGTTCTTTGTTTTGTCTTATAATGTACTGCTGTGCGAACCCTCTAATGCTAGCTTTGCATGCATCCCATACATAAATGAGGTGAGCTGATTCTAAATTAAATTCGAAGAATTCTTTAATATGTTTCTTCAATTGTGAAACAAATAAAGTGTCTGTTACCAAATATCTTGGAAAAGAAAATAACCTAGCAGGCGGGTTAGTAGATAGAGTATTAAACCGTAATATAATGGGGTTGTGGTCCGAGGTTATTTTTGGACAGATCTCCATTTTGCAATCCTCCAAGACACGATCTGTTGTCCATGCCATATCGATGCGGGAACACATTTGGTGGGGAGCAGAGTAATATGTATATCCTGCAAGTTTCGGGTATAAATTCCTCCAAGCATCTTTTAAGTTATGAATGCGCGATAACTCTAAAATAACTGCCCTAGTTTTACGCATAAGTTGTGAAGGACTCATCTTTGTCGTATCCTTAGCATAATTCATGACACAGTTAAAGTCACCCATCATTATTATGTCCACTTCCCAATCCAAAAGTTCAATGTTGAGACGGTCAAAAAACCCCGCATCGTCGATGTTTGATCCATGCAAGGCACATAGTACATATTTTGAATTCATTAAATTAATTTGTACTAATGCCCATCTACCGGCTCTGTCTGCAGCAGTTCTAAGTACCTCAACCTTAAAAGTTTTCTTCTTAAGAATAGCGACCCCTCTAATTGGTGCATTCAAGGCAGTGCAAATAATTAGTTCAAATCCCCCTTGTTCCATCATTTTACGGTCCTGAAAGCGAATATGGGTCTCGTTTAAGAATGCAAAATGAGGATTGTACATTTTCAGCTCTTCGAAAACTAGTTGTCTTTTGATTCTATTATTAAGACCGGAAACGTTCCATGCTAGGCAGTTTATTTGATACATTTATTCAATGTTAAACTCTGTAAGCAGTACTCATTAAGTTTATTCTTTAAATCATTATATAAGTCTGTACATATGCTTGTGCTGTCAGTTTCTCCCTCATTTTCCCTTACCCTTCCCACCCCAACCTTTCCCCCTAGAGCAGCTCCCCCTGCTCTAGAGGACCCACCCCAAATACTTACCCAGAAGCCTCCCTCTATCTTCTACTGCCGCTGAAAGGGCAGTTAACCAGAGAGGTCTCCCCGAGATCTCCCCCTCCGTATTAAACTCGTATATAGGATCCCTAACCGACCCAACCAAAATATTAAGCTTTTATAGTTAGCCAAAAAGAAAAAAAAGAATTATTCATAGCAAGCAAATTCTAGATTTCTGTAAGGCAAACTGCCTAGGTTTTTAGGCCCATTTTCGCCAGAACTTGCTCTGCTTCGGTAACATTATTAAGAAAATAAGTATGCCCTGCATGTATAACTTTGATACGGGCAGGTTCTTGGAGATATACTGTGGCCCCCCTGGACTTGAAAGAGTCTATTAGATTCCGAAGCCCTCATCTTTTGTCCATGGTTGCCTTACTGAGATCTGATTTGGCAAAAAAAGTTACATTATCGCAAGTCACTGGTGTATACGGTCGAGCTTTAAATGAAAATGCCTGCCTTAGCAGGTAATTGCCAAAATAAGCGAGAATGGGTCGAGGGTATTTGCTCTCTCTATTTTTAGAAATGATCGGTAGTCTATGTACCCTTTGAAGCTGGCAATCCCAGTCCCAATCCCCAAGATCCGGAAAAGCCTTTTGAAATAGTTGGATCAGATAGGCCCTTGTGTCAGAGCCTTCAGACCCTTCGGGGATTCCAAAAATTCTCAAATTCTGGCGCCGCTGTCGGTTTTCAAGATCCTCAACTTTATTCTTCAAGATCTCTATATCTTCTTTGTGTTCTTAAGTTGAGGCCGTGGTAGTGGCCAATGTTTCTTCGACATCAACTACTCTTTTCTGTAGCTCTTCAATATTTTTAGTGACTCCACTTAGCTTACTGGTGACTTCCTGTAAACAATTATGTATCTTAAAGTTATCTTCCTTTAGTTGGCGGAAGTGTTGTTGAGACTCTTCATGGTGTGCCATTAATGTTTTCATGATTAGGTCCAAAGAGGAAGAAGAAGTTTCAGTTGGGGTAGGAGAGAAAATGAGAGATGTAGTGGGTGTAGCCATTGTCGAAGATATGTCCGGTAGTGCCATTGCCTCTTTGCAAGGGGTAGTAGACTGAAAGTGAATGTCTCTCTGGCTAGGTGTAACACACCCGTCTAATCCAGCATAAAGCCTAGCAGGTGTGAGATCCGGTGAGACCACAGTAATAGAAGCAGAGTTGGATATTGGGCCCAGAGTTAAATCTGAGCAAGGTACAGCCCCCTTGCTAGGAGAGGTCTTAGAGGTATAGTCTTGTAAGTTGTCAGCTTCTTGGGAGTGGTTTCCTGGTAGAGCAATAGACAGCTTTTGAGAGCCCCCCTTAACCTGCATCCACTTAAGTAAAGGGCTTTGGTCTCTTATTATGTTCCCTCCTATAGCTCCTGTAGCTGTTGATATTAGGGTTGTAAGCAGTGTTACTGTGTCTTTAGTCTTCCCCTTCTTAGCTCTGACTTTTCTTTTCCCCCTTCTCTTGACAGCAGAGGATTTCTCCCTTCTTGTCTGAACTCGGGTGATCTCAGATCTATCTTCCCCTTCCTCAACTCCTTCCACATATTCCTCGTACTCATCATTAGAGTTGTTTCCCTGTAGTGAGTTAGCCTCAATGTCAGCCTCAGTGTTCACTATATCAATATCGGGACCTATCTCGTCCAGAGTTGTATTTGATGGCGGCACCAGAGCTTGGGCTTGGGCTTGGACTTGGGCTTGGGCTTGGACTTGAGCTTGGGATGGTGCTTGTGTTTGTACTTCTGATTCAACCCCTCTGTCCGAAGCCGCCTACTCCGTTATAATGTTCGGCATGGAACGTACATCCGCGTCCGTGTCCACCCCTTTATTTGAGTTGTTCTTCGCGGAAGAGTTAAAGTCTAGCTCCCCCCTCGTTGCTACATCATTATTTAATCCCCCTTTCAGAGTAGTTTTATCACTAGAGTTAATAGAGTTAGTGTTCTTCTTGTTTTTATGAACAGCTTTATCAGCAGAAAGGTCATCTTCTTTGGTTTTAATTTTTAATTTCAACAAAGTTATTTTCTCCTTTACATACTGATTATTAGGGGGGGATTAAGGGGATTAGGGGGGGGAGGATTGGCTTACCGGCCTGATCCTCGGATTGGCTAAAGCGTGGAGTTCGGGCGACCACTGCAGGTGAAATAGGTCTGAGCAGCTGTACTTTCCCGTCATCCGCTCCTCTCCTCTGCTCTTCTGACCCTTCCTTCAAGGGGGTACCTTTCAGCAGAGCCTTATTTTGCCTCGTATTTTTGGGAGCCATGAGAGCCATAAGAATAATTCTTCATGCCCGTATGGTCCAATGTGTTGGTAGTAGATCAGCCCAAGCCTGTACCGCTAGATTTGTCAATGCTGAATGCAGGTGCAAATACAATGGTGCAAAATAATGCTCCTCGTACTACAGCACCACCAATTGTCAACGAAACCCCCGGTAGTCCCGATATTCTTATTGTTTGTTGTTATTATTATATATTTTCCCGCCGAATAGCAGAGTATCAGAAGTAGCTTCTCGTTGTGTGGGGTGATCAACACTGTGTAAAAGTAAGCCTTAAAGCAAAAGCCCGAGTCCACACTGGAAGCCGAAGCAGAAGTACTCTGAGCCGCGCTGTGCCGTTCCCCGCTGCTCGCCGCTCCTCACTCTCGCCTCGCCTCGGTACCGCCCTCGTTGCAGTCCGCTCAGCAGAACTCAGCACAGCCGAGCCAGGCCAAGCGGCGGTGAGCACCAAACCGAGAAACGGCCCGGGTAAGTGAAACGAAGGGTCTCCGTCTGGGTCTGGGTCCGCGTCCACCGTAAATCGTAAGCCACAAAACCATTAGCAGTTAGCCGCTTTCTTTTTTTCTCCCATTCTATATTAATCTCCGGTCTCCGGTGCAGTCAGGTTAGCAGGTCATTATCGTTCCTCACATCACAAGGGAGATCTCGGTGGAGCAGCCTCGCCGCTGCGGCTTCAGTCCGCCATCTTCCTACTCGCAGGTGTCTTATTGTTATTAGTTAGGAGAACGATTCTTTACTTAATTTTAGAAAATTTTAGATTTGGGAATTTTAATTGGATCCTTGCCATGGGTTTTGCTATGCGTGGGATGGGAGAGAGCCTCCTGTACCAGGCAGACCGGACTACCGATACAATGGGAATTTGTGGAGTCTACCTGCTCTCAGAAGACAATGTATCCTGATTGGTCCATTCAGAGGGAGTTGTTGGGACAAAGGTTCTGCCGAAGTCTGTTTGGTATAAATGCGTGTCTTTTAAAATAGTTTAGCAGATCCTGTCCTGACTTCACTGAGGGAAGACCTTTTAACAACTCTGCTGATGTCCCTTATCCCTGATTCTTCATTTTTCCCTCAAACCTTAATTTGGTTCATGAGAGGCTGACACATTCTGGCTCAGAATGTCCACTTGCCACCTTCAGTGTCTTCTTTAGCTGGGGGAAGTTCCTTTATGGCATCAATCTACTTTCTGTTCTGTATACTGTAATTTTCTATATTTTGCATTTTCCTTTATATAATGTACACATTCAGAATGAATGACTGAGATATATGCGCTTATTTGATAAACTCATTTTGTGATTACCTTGTAACTGTGATTAATCTACTAATAAACCTTCATGGTTTGGCCACCATCCTCTGTCATTCTTGTGCAGCCAAATTGGTTTCACTGTAACTGAATTTTGCCGCTGATATTAGCTCCTTTCAGACACTTCCAGTCAATAATAAAATGTCCATACTACCAGCAGCGTAATCTTTATGATGGTTACCGCAGAGCATACAGGACCTGAAAGCTGCACTGGAGCAGTTCTTAGAAAAGATAATACAAGACATTTGTTTAAGTTTTTGCTCTTGTGGAACAGGCAAGAGCTGGTATTATCTCTCTGTTTGTTCTAATAATCATTTTGAAATTATTTAGACTGCTCTCAGATACTTTTTATCTGATTTGTTTATGTGTTTGCTGTTTTAGGTTTAGATTGCAGAAGCAGGATTGCCACCCGGTAATTTTTTACTGGCCTGTCCGGTGATTTTTTGCCCTGGTTGGTACAAAAATTTGGAAAATCATCTAAACCTGCTATATTTTTTCTCTTCTCAGTACATATTTAAAAAACAAAAATATATAAGAAGAAAGCACTTTAAAATATGTTCTAGTACTGCCTTAATGTTCAATGGCAGTTTAAGCAAACAAAAACAACAACGCCATGTTAAAAACGAATATGAACACTTTTGTATGAAGTTGTTTTTAAGTAAAATGTTTGGGCCTTAGTAGTAGTAGTAGTAAAGCTTTATTTCGATATAGAAACATATCATAAAAGCAAAACATGGCAGCATAAAAACAATAGTCGAAACAAAGCAATTTACAATTCATATTACCCTTAAAACATTCATATTTACATGAGAAAAACGTAAAATTTATAAAAATGAGAAGGGACACTCTACTGTATCATCAGTTGTTTAGCAGATCTTATGCGCCAAGCCCAGCCTAGGAATTTAGCCAAACAAATAGCAAAAAAGGGTCTTGTATCTGAGAGCAGTATTCTTATAGCTTCCAGATGTGAGCGAGTTCCCAGGCTCCTACAAAGAGGCTTCAACCACCTCCGTCTAGGAGCCATATAAACTTGACACTCAAATAGAAAGTGTGCAACAGATTCAATTTTTAGCTCGCAGAATGGGCAATGCGGTACAGTTTGCAATGGAGGTTTCCAGGTAGAGGTAAACTGACATAAAGGTAAGACCCCAACCCTGAATTTAAAATATAATGCCCTATCATGTGAACTGTGAATCAAATCCAAGTATGGTTCTCTGGAGGGGATATCTTTAACCATCAAGAAATTGGCAACAGATTTTGGGTGGTTTGATTTACCAAGTCTCTCATTATCCACCCAAGACCAGTAAGCCTTCTTCAGTTCTTGTTTGGGAGGTGCTGTTTTATTTTCCCATGCAGCTCCTAGACCGAGCTTGTACAATGCCCTCTTAACCTCTCTGAGCCAGGCGATCTTATGCCAGCCAGGTAGGGACAGTACATCTTTTAGGGCGTCTGCATAGCTGTGGAGCTCGGGGACATTCCAGATTCTAGACCATAGTAGTAAGGGGCGTAATTTAGCTTGCTCGCAGATTGAGCGAGTACCTGCGTCAAGCAAGATGGGGATTGTGGGGGTGCTCTGGGGTAGCCTCATCAGATCTTTATGAAATTTATTTTCTAGGTGGGCCAAAGTATCCACTCTCTGGGTACCCCAAAGTTCTGCACCATACAGTGCTGCACTCACAACCCTACCCCTGTAAATATCAAGAAGTGCCCCAATAGGTTTTATGGAGGAAGCACGCTGCTCTTTAAGTAAAACACCAACAACCCTCTTATGGGTTAGAAATACCTTTTGGTGATGGGCCTTCCAGCTCATACTATCACAAAGACGTATGCCTAGATAGTCAAATTCTCTGACCCGTTCTAATGTAACAGAGTCTAGAGTGGGGGGTTTAGCAGATTTCTTAGGGGGGTTGAGGACAAGAAATTTGGTCTTGCCAATATTTATGGCCAGTCCCTTGGTGTCACAGAAGGCCTTGAAGCTGGAGAGTAGTGACTGTATGCCTGCAGGTGATTTCAAAATCAGGAGGGTGTCATCTGCAAACAGGAGCGTCGGGATTTTCCTTCCAGCCAGGGATGGTGCATCTGCAGGATGTTGAAGAAGGTGCTCCACCACTCCATTGACGTAGAGCGAAAACAGAGTGGGGGCAAGCACACACCCCTGGCGGACGCCCCTGTCTACTGGAATACACGGGGTTTTTTCGCCCTGGACACCCCATCTGATTTGGGCAAAGTTGTTTTCATGAAATTTTATCAGCAAGGCCAACAAGTAGGGAGGTAGACCTAACTCGTCGAGGACCTTCCACAATAACGCTCTTGGAACCAGGTCAAAGGCTGTTTTTAAGTCTATAAAGACTAAGTATAAACTGCCCCCTCCTAGCACCACTACCTTCCAATAGAGCATTAAAAGGCGGAATGTCTGCTCGACGGTGCCTGTCCCTGATCTAAAACCCGCTTGGAAATCAGACAATATCTGATTTTCTTCCACCCACTCCAGAATCCTGCCCAATACCACTTTCCCCGCTACCTTTTGCGTTGAATCCAGCAAACTGATGGGGCGGTAATTAGCTGGGTCTTCCCTGCTACCTTTCTTGAAAATGGGGACTACTTCAGCCCCCCTCCAAGAGTCAGGGAAAGACCCCCCCAACATAACCTCATTAAGAAGAGCAGCAATTAATCTGCTCCAGAATGGGGGATTATTTTTTATCAGGTCGCCCGGGATCCCATCAGGGCCTGCCGCTTTGTTAGAAACAGTACACCTGATTGCCTTCTCTACTTCCAAGGTGGTAAATGGGACTTCATTTGGTGGGAGATCTGTGGAACTGAGCCTTGGGAGTGGGTCTGGTTTCGGAGGCCCTGTATGAGCCGAATACAATTTCGAAAAGTGGGCAAACCAGGTAACACCAGGGATATTACAAGTAAGTTGTTGATCAATGGGCTTGTCTCTCGATCTTAGCAAGTCCCAGAACCCCTTAGCATCTTTCCTTGTGCTCGCCTCCGTTAGGTCGCGCCAAAAATTGAAATCATATGTCCGCTTAGCCTCAGTCACAGTTTTCCTATAAAGTTGCCTTGCAGACCTGATGGTAGCTTGGTCTTTTCCTTTTACTGCAGCAACAAGATTACCCTTAGCAAGTCGACATTTGGCTGTGAACCACTTTTCACTTGTTCTCAGGGTCCCCTTTGAAGCAGTTCTGGAGCTGGGTTTGGGAATGATGAACAGCCCACTTAGTGCCGTTACAGTCTCCGTAAATAGCGATAAAAACATCTTACTATCGCTATTAGTGCTGTCAAGCCTGGATTCAGCCTTTAATAAGATGGTTTCAGCATGTGACATCCTAACCTCATCCGCTGAGACTCTTGCCCATTTGAGACGTCTGCCACAGTTTGAGGGAAGAATCTCATGTGAAGCTTTCCATAACTGGCTGGTAGTTTCTTGAGACCCAGATTGCCAAGGGGCAGAGATGGTTAAAGCGAGAGGGTTGTGGTCGCTATCACAGGTCTCTATAACCTCCATGTCTTGGTGATATGGCCAGAGGTTATAGTTGAGCATAACAAAGTCAATTCTGGATGAGTGGCCCGTCCTATTGTATGTATGGGCACCCATGGGATCTGATTTGGAACGCCCATTCGTTGCTCTCAAGTTATACTCCATGCAAAGAGCATTTATATCGATCGCCTTTTGTGTCCATTTAGGGATCGGTTCAAGGTTCAAAATAGGGATGCCCCTCCTGTTGTCCTCCTCGTTGGTATCCAGAATGTCTTCTTTGGCTAAAGGCTCAAAACAGCAGTTAAAATCGCCTGCCAGCAGGACGAGAGAGTTGGCGTCACAGGCAGACAGGTTGTTACTTAAGCCTAAAGAGTTTAGAGATCCTCCGTTCCTGTTGCCCCTTAAGTAAAGATTAAATAGTTCTAGTTTCCTTCCTCCTTTATAATGCAGTGTTAGCCATTGAAGGTCAGGTGTTTCGGTGCTCCTTTGTGAAACACTGAGGTCTAGTGCAATGTTGATCCAGATAAGAAGACCGCCGGATGGACGTCCTTTAGAACCTTGGTGACATACAGCCGGTACATAGAAGGTCGAAAACCCTACTCTGTGTCTAGGTTCCTGGCACCATGTTTCCTGTAGCAAGCAAATGTCATAGGGTGCCAGGAAGGTATTCCATTCCGGATTGTCAAAGTTTCGTGCAAGGCCAGCCACATTCCAGCATAAGACCCTCAATGAAGAAGAATCGCCTGGAGAGGCAGCACTATCAGGCAGGTCGATCTCCATGGGATTAGATTGTACATGAAGAGGGGAGATCGAACAGGGGCTATCTGGCCTCGTTTCCACTTTTTTGCAATCTAAAAGAGCCATTTTGGTTGGTTCCATGGCCCGGGGCAGGAGAGTCAGAAGCCCGGCTTGGCTTGTTTGAAGGCCGTTGGTTGGATTTCCAACTATGTCTGTAACCTGTGGAGACGATACTTTTACTAGTTGTGGGCATGCTGGGAACATAAAAAGTCAATCGACCTCCTCCAGGCCTCCATATCTATTGTAGGTTGAAAGGCCATTCCAGTGCAAAAGAGCATTCTTTTGCCTCGTGGGATGGGTGTTCCATGAATGGTGCTGCACCAAGGACCAGTTATCCACTTGGGCATGCACTTGGCGTGGGGGATAGAAATAGGATAACGGCCTTGGTATAACTAAGGAATCTTCGCTAGTTGGCCAGGAACAGATATGGTGCGCCGTGTGCGGGTCTTCGAAAGTTACAACTACACAGTCCCCTTGCTTAGATTTCTTGGTTGGGCCCACCCAGGGTATTCTACGGACCATCATCACTCGGCTTCTATTGCCATTGGGAATCGGTCTGTTGACGTTAAGCCAGTGCATAGTTTTGTTTTTCAATGACCAGTGGTTTTCGTGTTGGTCAGGGCCGCTCACAGGGACACCTGTCAACACGACCACGTAGTCATTGGCCTCTGGAGGAAGATCTATATAACCTCCTCTAAAATTTTCTTTTGGACGAGAACCCTGAGTTTCGGCAGAATGGGGTCTGGAAGGTGCTACCGAGTTTGGATTTGCTTTTTCAGGCTTAGAGTTCCGTGTGGGAATCTGTGGTTTGGTGGCCTGAGGTTTAGCGGTTATGGAAACATGATCCACAGCCACAGTCCTCGGCTTAGGAACAGGCCTTACAGCAACAAGTACTGGAGGGGGGTGCTGCTCAGCTTGCGAAACAGGTGCTGACGAATGTGGGTCAGATAAGGACACGCCCTGGTTTTCGAGACTTCTCAAGCCAAGAGTGGCTAGAGCAATAATGCTCTTCTCCATCTCGAGTAGATTGTTTTCAATCCTAGATAATCTTAAATCGAGTGGTGAGAGAAGTTTTTTTAATGTTTCCCAGACTTGATCTATAAATTCCTTATCATTCCTTCCCTGGTCCTGTACCTGTGCCCCCCCATTGTCTTCTGGGGTTGCTTTGGCCGGACCCTCTCCCATACTTTGGCATACTGACTGCGTGCTCGGGGAACCCTCAGGTAAAACATTACATGCCTGAGCGTTGATCATTGTGAGCTGGTGGGAGACTGCCACCTTTGCCTTTTTACGAGAATAAGCTGAGCGTGATTGGCGTTTTCTTTTGGGTTGTGCACCACTAACACGGGAAGTAGTTGGGAATACTTGGGAAGGGGGATTAAGGGTGGTGGTCTGGACGTGAGAAGGTGCAGGGAAACTTAGCTCTTCTGTAATACATGGTTGTTCTAAGGGCGGAGTGAGGTTGGAAGTAATCGGGGGCTGGTGTAAATCGACCTGAGTGGTAATACTATTTGGGCGGGCGGAGCGTGCTGGCGTGACAGCAGAGGCTATATGTCCTAGGGATGATTTTTTCGAAAGGGCAATTACCTCAGACAGCCTACGTGCAGCTACCAATTCTAGGGATACCCGGGTTTGAAGTTTGGATATTTCTTCATCAATGGCTATATTTGTGCGGGTGATGAAGTCGTCCATAGGACCACAGATTTGTGAACCACCTTTGGAGGCTTTGCTACGTGTCATCCTAGTACTCATTGTGCTTACGATGTTATCTGGATCGTCTCGCGACTTACTAATTAGGGATCTTCAGTTTAAACTAACCTGTCTCAGCACGGCGATACAATAACAAGCAGGTTAGGAGCAATAAGGGGGGTGGGCCAGGGCCGTCCTCTGCCGTCCTCGAACGGCCTCAAACGGCCCGCTCTTTGCCCGGTCTTCGCTCCGGTCTTGGCCCCGCGCGCGTCCCGCTTGCGCGTTACTGCCTCAGATTATCAAGGAAAGGCCAATGGAAGGGGCGGGAAGAGGACCAGCTGCGGCCGATGAGCGCCGCTCAGCAGGCTGGTCCTCGCAGTCCCGCCTCTTGCCTGGGTAGATCGGTCAGCAAGTGCTCTTGCCGCGTTGGTGCTCCTTTGCACTTAATCGGGACAGGAAGCAACAATATTAAACATGAACAAATGGCTGGCATTTTTCTCTGGAAAAGGTGGCAATCCCTTGCAGAAGGGAAAATATATGGGATTTCACTGCTTTCCCAATATTTTTACCAGACTGGACTTGAAAATACAGACCAGGTGGGTAAAAAAAACCACAGCTAGATGGCAACACTACATGACAGATATTATACATTAGGCAAGAAAAGTAAAAGGAGGCCCCACAAGAAAAGTTGACTCCAGTTCTGAAGATGGCTCTGCCAGCCACGAGGGTTGCCACCTTTCGGAAAACAAAATACTAACCATTTGTTCACTTTTTGAGAATATGCAAAGTGCTGGGTATGATACTTAAATAGAACTTTATATACAATCATCTGCATTAATTTTTCATGGCCTTTCTGCCCTTGTTTACTTTAATTATCATTCGGGGTCAATAGGCAGCTGAAGAACACATTTAAGTGCTTTTTTCTCACATTTTCAGGGGTCTTCAAACTAGGGGGCAGTCCCCCCTAGAGAGGCCTCAAGTGTTCCCAGGTGGGGCACCAGGCTTTGGCCAAAAGAAGCTTTATGCTGATAACAGTGCTTTGTTTTCAGCAAGGAGGAATCAGCAGTACTAAGCTGCTCCGTAATGGACCATCATTAACATCTTTTATCATTTATATCCTGGCTGGGAGAAGTTGTCAAAAGGGATGGGACTCCAAATATCCTTCAAACCCCGCACCTCCATTTCTAATAATCACACTGTGGATAATTTAACACATTAGTATGGCCTGCTTGACCATAATATATTGTTTCCTAATCATGTATTTGATGACATTTTTGAAAAGGTACAGAACTGCAACTGCAATGTTTAAATAAGTCTAGACATATAATAATTGCGAAAATTTTTGAAGGGGGCCCCAATCATTATTTTCTTTCCATGGGGAGGCGCAGCATTAAAACGTTTGAAGACCACTGGTTTAAAGTATGCATCCATAAGGTAAACATGGCAGCTTTAGGTGATTTTCCTAATTTCTGTACAGGCAGGACACTAAAATACCAGTCATGCTGGGAAAAAACCAGCCGGGTGGCAAATCTATACTCCACTGTTTGATATCTTAGCTTTGAAATTAGCAGCGCACTCGCCAACATCCTCAACTCTTCACCTCTCCCACCTTCCCTGACGCTTGGGAACACGCAGAGGTGAAACCCCTCCTGAAGAAACCCTCTGCCGACCCCAACAACCTCAAGAACTACCACTCCATCTTGCTGCTGCCCATCCCAGTCAAGATCCTATAGAAAAACATTGATTGCCAGCTCACAGACCACCTGGAAGGAAACAATCTGCTCAAGGCCACCCCGTCCAGCTTCTGCTCCAACCACAGCATCAAGATCACCCCGATAGCAGTAACGAACGAGATCAGAGCCATCCTCGACAGGGGCGAGACAGCAGCCCTAATCTTCCTCAAACTCTTAGCGGCCTTCAACACCGTATCCCACCACACCCTCATCACCAGACTCTAACACATTGACATCAGAGGAAACGCCGACAAGTCGATCACTTCCCCCTCACAGGACGTACACAGAACATCCATCTACCTCCTTTCACCTCTGAACCCAAGAACGTCATCTGTGGAGTGCTCCAGGGATACTCCCACAGCCACACCTCTTTAATACTTACATGACTCCATTGGCTGACATCGTGCGCCCCATGGACTCAACATCATCTCAGAAGCTGATGTCACCCGACTTATCCTCTCTTTCACAGAAGACACCGCCAACACCAGATTCAACTTCCAAAACGCCATGACCAACGTCGCCGACTGGATGAGATCCACCTGCCTGAAGCTTAACACGGACAACACAGAAGTGCTGATCTTCAGAAAGAAACCCTCCCTATGGGACGACACATGGTGGCCCAAAGCACCTGGACCCTCACCCACCCCACCAACCACACCTGCAACCTCTGCATCATCCTGGACAGTGACCTCTCCATGAAGCACCAGGCCAACACAGTGGCCTCATCATACTTCCATACACTCTCCAAGCTCCCAGAAGTCTTCCAGTGGATTCCCCTGAGCACCAGGAAAACAGTGACTCAGGCCCTCATCACCAGCCACTCGAGTACAGATATGCACTCTACACAATCCCCACCCCCCATCTCCTCAAATGTCTACAGACCATACAGGTTGAACGCTACCGAAAGGAAACGCCGTTCTAATTGGTCCGTCAAAAAAGCGACGCACAGAGGTTTGCCCCGCACGCTCGCATCGATCAATTATTTAAAGGGGACATTGGAAATCAAACAAGTCATCTGCATCATTGTTAGAAATGGGGATTTCAGGTTGGCTAAGGCTTGCGCCAAAGCCAGGCAGAAACCATCACTCTAGTCAGGGCAAGGAAGTTACACGCCAAAGATAACCCCTGCTCACCCTTTGGTAGCTTGGCATGAGCAGTCAGGCTTATCTCGGAGTGAGGTGTAAAGCGTTTGCGCACGCACCCAGCAACAACACCCAAGGCCCACCACAAAGGAAACTCCACACAAGGTTATATATAAAAATAGCCTTTGTATTATACCAAACACATTAGATAATAAACATACACTTTACAATGTGCCACAGGCACGGGCAGAATTTACAGGGGATTATGTACACGGGACAGGGCCACATGGACCACTGTCTGGAATAAGCACTTTTAGAACTAGCACTTGGTAGAATTAGCACTTTGTAGGAATAACGCTTAGCACATAGCACATATAATAACTGTAGCAGCAAATAGCAAATGTAGCACACAACCAGTAATCACTGGTAAAAGGTAAGTACACACTACGCAATCCTAAACACCTTAGACAAATATCACATAGGGAACCATGAACTCACTAGTAGAACCTATATTAGGCAAAACAACCTCCTAGGCAGGAAATACATTTAGAAGTATAGGCCTAAAGCATTGCATAAATGCAGCAATCACAGTTGCGCCAAAAAGTACCCAGAACTGACCTCAGGCAAACCTGGCCTCTCAGGGGCTCACAGGCCCAATCTCCTGAATGTCTGGGCTGGCTGCGGAGGAAGGGAAGGAAGATTGCGCAAGGCCTAAACGAAGCAGCTGCCCACTAAGTGCTGGGCAGCTGGGGAAACTGAGCCTGGTGTGTCTCCTGACTCTCCTTCTAGGGCTCTGAATAACAATGGGGCCCAAAACAACGCGGGGGCCTCGTGGGCTCAAGAAAGGAGATGCCCCTTGGAGCCTCGTGGGCTCTGAACAATTAGCTGTGTCCTCAGGAGCCTCGTGGGCTCTACACAAAGGCTGGCACACTGGGGGAGCGGCCCGCTGCCAACTGGGGCTGCTCTACCCTTGGAAATGCCCCTGTGACGTTGGAGCCCGCAGGCTCTAGATCAGGCAGGTGCTGTGAGCCTCGTGGGCTCTAAACAAAGGTGCAGCAACTTTGGGGTAGTGGCCCTCTGCCAACCGGGGCCGCTCTGAGTTTAAAGAAGAGCTAGTGGAGCCTCTCAGGCTCTATAGACATGCCCGGAGCTCTCCCCCGCCCGTCAACACTCACCGGCTCTGCTGCGGGGAGGCTCCGGGCAACTTCCTCTCCTGTTGCTGTGGTGCTGCGGGGCTCTCCTCACGCCCCAGGAGCCCCGCTAGCACCGGCAGCCCTTCTCCTTCCCCGGAGACACTCCGGGGCTCTTCGGCTTCGGTGACCCGAGTCAGGGTAGGCTCCTGCCTGGGCTCTATGCTCGCTCACTTCTCCCTTCCTCACCGGAGCGCGGGTTGGGCTCCCGTTGGCTTCCGGTTCATCGTGGAAGCACTTCCGGGCCGAGCCCATGGGTTGCTAGGAGACACCCAACGCTGCGGCCAATCCCAGTGCGGCGATCCCCGGGCGACAGCAACCGCAGGGGAAATGGCCCTCTCAGCTCCCGGGCCGCTGGCGGTGATTTCAACACGGGGTAGGCTCCCGTTACAATTAAATTGAAAGTCCGTGGCGGGGTGGGCACCCGTCAGGAGGGATACAAACTCGCCAAAATCGCGGGGTGGCACCTAGGCCTCCCAGATATCAAAACAGCAGCAATCCAGCAGGGTGGGCACCTGCTCGGAGATAAAGCAAAAAGGGGAGATCCCCACGCCGGGGAATCCCTCGAGCTAGGGATTGCCGCGCCAGCGGCGTCACGTGCTATTTTCGAGGGGGGAGGCCAGCACTCCCCAGGCACTGGCAGGCCACCACAGTCCCAAAGTTGTTTAGGAATGAAGGCGGGGGGGGCAAAGGCTTGGCCCAGGGGCCAGCTCACAGGGCCCTCCAGGCAGGGTGGCAGTCCCCAGTGGCGGTTCCTCCTGGCGCCCAGCAGCAGCAGGCCCCCTCAAGTTAGGATCAGGAAGAGAACAACTTGCATGGGGACACAACCCCTTTTTATCCACACATTTCTTTTGTCTCTAGCTGCAGGGCAGGGGGAGAACCACTCACAGCTGGTTCTGGAGCCCTTGGTTGTGCTCAGACCCTCTCCCCATTCACTGGCCAGGCTAGGGTCATCAGTCGCACCACAGGGGGCGGAGCCAGCATTGTGTAGGGAAAGCCCAACCCTATTCAGGTCCCAGGTGCACTCCTCCCACCCATCTGGCTGTCAATCTCTCTATTCACCACCGGGGCAGACCCATCTGACTCCTGGAGCCAGGCTCACCAGCCAATCACAAGCCAGACAGTCACTGCACCTTTTTATTACACAGACATGCCAACTTCTAGAAGTGGCATTTCCACATTAGACACACTAACGCCGCACACATCACTGCGTAGCATTTAATCTCACGAGTCCGCACATACCAAACTCGAGCTTGCACTCCCCACGCATCAGGAACTACCATGGACACTCATCTTCCCCATGCATTCCTGTGTGAGGGCAGGCCAATCCCACAACACGCATGCACTTTACACTGGGACACAGTGGTAAAGTGTGCAGAAGCAAAAAAAAAAACAACACCAAGTCACATATCAAAGCAAAAAGTTTAGGGGTGAACCTGCCAGAAGGGCCAAGTCCAACAATCATCTAGAGAAACACAAGCGTGTGTATGGGTATACCCGATTGTTACACGTCGGGCATATCAAGTCAGGCTTATTGCAAAAGCCTTTGGGTCCTGATGAGAACTCCACAACAAGTAGGAGTTCGAAACGCGTAGACCATTTTTGTTGAGCCATAAGAACGTGAAATTGCTCCAAATTCATGAAAATAGAGAATATTCTTGTTTAATTGACTGCTATGGTTTTGTAAAAAATTAAACCAGTAATGTATTGTAAATAAATTTGTGCTGCTGTTATTGTGTGAATGATGTGCATGAATGGTTGACAAGGGTGGGTGACAGTGTGTATGGAATGAGTATGAATATGTAAGCTGATTGTTTTATTAAATGTAAGAATTTTTGTATTTGTGATGTAGATGTGTAAAACGAAAATGTGGTGAAATCAAAACAAAGCAATGTGTTGAGAAATAGAAATAAAACAAAAAAGATTAATTCAGACTAAATTATAAGTCTTGGACCCATGTTGTGTTGAGTTCCAATATTCTGGTGGTAATATAAAAGCAATTGAGATAACAGTATTGGCATCTGTTCAGTTCTATACAGACCAGACAGAACACCTCAGCCAGACTCATCCTTGACTTCCCCAAAAGAACTGGCACCAATACCCACCATACCCACCTCAGAAGCCTCCACTGGATCCCCGTATAGAAGAGATGTCTATTCAAGCTGCTGACACCCGCCTACAAGTCCCTCCACAACACCAGACCCTCTTACATTTACCACCGCCTGATATTCCACCAGCCATCTAGACAACTCCGATCCACCTCCCTCATACCCCACATCCGGTAGAGCCGCAGTGGAGGTCGCTCCTTTTCTCGCTGTGCCACCAAATCCTGAAACGACCTCCCACTCCACCTCCGAACCTCCCCTCCCTCACAGAATTCAGGAAGGGACTCAAGACCTGGCTCTTTGACTAACTCTCACCACCCCCAACACCTGGATACCACCCCGTGGTGATAAGCCGCGCTCTATAAATACCAACTGATTGATTGACTTGCAGACCCACCCTCCCCAAAGTTCGACTCTAGTTGCACCACTGACTTCTATTATTCTTAAACATCCCTACGACGGGCTATTATCACAACTTGTCTATATTTTGTTCTAGTGCAGCACCACTTCCAGTTGGACGATCCACTGAAAGCTCAAGTTAGAAGCCTGGCTCTGGCTCAGCTCAAGGTCCTATTGGAACCTATGAGCCAATAACGAGTCAAGTTTTCAAGTAGCTTCTACCTGCCACCCTACCTCTACGTAGCATGTGGCATTATGACCAGAGCTGCCTATTTTGGATCTGGGGAACCAGGTTGGAGTCTAGGCATAGGCTAAACATACGGAGATTCTGGGCAAATGACTTCATCTTTCTGTGTCGTTACGAAATGAATGTGACTGGTGGTCAAGTACAGCACTTGAATACTTCAGGTTGAGTCCATGCTATAGAAAAACTGTGGAAAAATGCACGAAAAAGTAAAAACAATGGGCCAGATTTTTCATACTTTCACGCAACACAGCAAGACACCATGCTGCACTGCGCTGTGTAAGAAGGGAAAGGGCAGGAATGGACCATATTCAACATTATATGCCGCATTCCTGTCCTCTCCTTGTGTCTTTTCTGAAGGAATGATTCAGAAAAGGCGGTGGTGATGGACAGAGTGTCTGAATTAAGCAGACCACTCTTACCCAGTCCAAAGATCAGGGCTTGATCCATCACCGTTATTTAGCTCACTGCACCATCCCAGCTCAGAACTTGGCTATATGCAAATTAGTCTAAATAACGGTGATGGATCAAGCCCTGATCTTTGGACTGGGTAAGAGTGGTCTGCTTAATTCAGACACTCTGTTCATCACCACCACCTTTTCTGAATCGTTTTCTGAAGGAAGGTGCACCTTCCTGCACAAAATCTATCCTCAGAGTAATTTCCCCTTTCTAAGTGTGCTGCATTCTGCAGCACACTTAGAAAGAGGAAACAGGAGAAATAAAGATTTTATTCCTTGTGCCTCCCAGGTAAAGGTGTAGCATTTTGACGTCATGGTAAATCTGGGAATGCACAAAAATTCAAAGTTGGATGAGTGTGAACACCTCACGCTCTATCCATGGAGTTTCTTCCCAGGGCAGAGTAACACAAGAAAGCGACTAGCGCTGTCCTGCGTTATTCCAGATTTATCAAGCCACGCAAGGCCAGGAAAGGTAGCCTTGTGTGGCTTGGTAAATTTCATTCTAGGTTTTGCGACGCAAAACCTTGATAAACTTGGCCCAAAACATTTACATAAAAAAGGAAACAGAAATAGATACCCATTTAATGCCTGATTTGTGCAAAGTGAAACCAGAAAACCTGAATAAATCGTACCTTACTGCGTACATTGTGTGATCTTAGGCAAATATTTCCTTTGAGCAAAACTCTGTTTTCTTCATTATCACTTAAAAAAACACTTTCAAATAAGTTCAGAATACCAGTTGTACAAACCCTTTTGTGTTTGATGCAATACACTGTAATGTTGCTCTATAATAATCTGGGTCATGTACACGATTTATATGATATTACATGTTTTGCCTCTTAGTTCACTAATGGTTTGTATTTAAAAACTATCACTTTTAATAAGTATTTCTTAGTGATGTACTATAATGCGATATATTGTTGTCAAAGCTTCCAGATGTCATAACGTTTCTTCTTTAATTTTGAAGCAGCATTGTGATATTTTACTTGATGTTTGCATATGATTTAAATAGCAAACACTTTCAGAGCTCAGCTCGTGCAAGGGCTTCAAAATCCCAGCCAGACCTTTGGTTTGACTCTACCTGTTAATTTGTGAGCTCACCCACCGTTAGCGCCACTAGTTTTTGAGTCTTGCTGCTAAAGTGCACTTTATGTGACTTCTTCCCAAAAAATACACTTTGCACTCTGTCCAGCCGTGTTGCCTACAACTGAAAGTATAATGCAGTGATGCTGATTTACGCAATGTTTCTGCGATTTTCGCACATGAACCACCAGGCTCGGTTTTTGGAATTTTCATCTGGATGGGCCAAGGGTTCGTTCGGGTGGGCCAATGCAGGCCCAATTTTGGTCAATTCTGTAGGTAGCCTACACACTCAAAATGGTCATTATATCTTCTTCCAAACAGGCATATAGTGCGTCTAGAGAGTTATTTGAGAGTAAGAGCTGATGTCTATACTCAACAGTCCAACTGTTTTAACTTCCTGCAGGCTAGGCTTTAGCAGCAGGATTCCAAGCAGAGTGTAATAGTAGTTCAGGGTTTAGGAGGTCCCGGTTACAACACCGAAACCTAGACATTTTGCACAAGAAAGATTGGCACTGAAAGCTTGGTCCGGGCTTGAGCCTGAAGCCGGGCTCTGGCTCAGCTTGAGGATTTGTTGGAATTTCAAGTCCATAATGAGCCAAGCTTTCATGTACCATTCTGCCTGCCACGCTCAATCTACCCAGAATGTAGAATTACGGGGAGAGCTTCCAACTTTGGAACTGAACCAGGTAGGTTCAAGTCTCTGCATTGGCTCAACATCCTGTGATTCTGGGGAAAATCTCCAGTGCCTAAAAGAAATGAATGTGACCTCGTATAATGTGTTCATGTAAAGTGTTTCAATATCTACGGGTCCAGTTCACACTATAAAAACAACAGAAAACTACACAAAGTGGTAAAAACAAAGCATTGACATAAAAAAGAGACAAATAGATAGCTATTTAGTGGCTGATTTGAACAAAATGAAAAAATAAAACCTGGATAAATTGGAGCTTCCCCACTTAAATTGTGTGAGCTTGGGCAAATATTTTATATCACCAAAACTCTATTTGCGCATCAAAGCACATTCAAATACATGAATCAGAAAACAAACTATACAACAAGCATTTGCAATGCAATAGGTCTCGCATTAGGAAAGTGTGAGCTATTAGTATTGCAAATGACAATTTTTTTAAGTATGTGTTGGTTTTGAAAATATATACATTAATAGCATTGTTATTCACAAAGCCAATAGCTTACACTTTTAATGCGAGTCCTATTGGCTATGGCAATGCTTGTTGATAGCAAGCAAGGACAGTGCTGTTGTGGTGCTGAGTGATGCTGTTGTGGTGCTGAGTGATGATGTGGTTGGGCTGAGTGATGTGGTGGTGTTTTAGAGTGATGTGGTGGTGTCCCAGAGTGATGTGGTGGTGTCCCAGAGTGATGTGGTGGCATCCTAGAGTGATGTGGTGGCATCCCAGAGTGATGTGGTGGTGTTCCTGAGTGATGTGGTGGTGTCTGTGAGTGATGTGGTGGTGTCTGTGAGTGATGTGGTGGTGTCCCTGAGTGATGTGGTGGTGCCCATGAGTGATGTGGTGGTGCCCCTGAGTGGTGCCCCTGAGTGATGTGGCGGTGCCCCTGAGTGATGTGGTGGTGTCCCTCAGTGATGTGGTGGTGTCCCTGAGTGATGTGGTGGTGTCCTAGAGTGATGTGGTGGTGTCCTAGAGTGATGTGGTGGTGTCCTAGAGTGATGTGGTGGTTTTCCTGAGTGATGTGGTGGTGTTGTGAGGTGTGCAGCAGTGTGTGGCGTGCAGTAGTGTGAGGCGTATAACAGTGTGAGGCGTGCAGCAGTGTGAGGCGTGCAGCAGTGTGAGTAATGCAGCAGTGTGCAGCGTGAAGCAGTGTGAGGCGTGCAGCAGTGTGAGGCGTGCAGCAGTGTGAGTAATGCAGCAGTGTGCAGCAGTGTGAGGCGTGCAGCAGTGTGAGGCATGCAGCAGTGTGAGTCGTGCAGCAGTGTGCAGCATGCAACAGTATGAGTAATGCAGCAGTGTGCAGTATGCAACAGTGTGCGGCGTGCAGCAGTGTGAGGCCTGCAGCAGTGTGAGGCCTGCAGCAGTGTGAGGCGCGCAGCAGTGTGAGGCGTGCAGCAGTGTGAGGTGTGCAGCAGTGTGTGGCGTGCAGCAGTGTGTGGAGTGCAGCAGTGTGTGGAGTGCAGCAGTGTGCAGCATGCAGCAGTGTGAATAATGCAGCAGTGTTAGAAATGGGTATTTCTGGTTGGCTGAGGCTTGCGCCAAAGCCAGGCAGAAACCACCATTCTAAGTCAGGGCAAGGAAGTCACCCGCCAAGATAACCCCTACTCACCCTCTAGGTAGCTTGGCACGAGCAGTCAGGCTTATTTCAGAGGCGATGTGTAAAGCATTTGCGCCCGCACCCACCAGCAACAACATCTCAGGTCCCCCACAAAAGGAACTCCACACAAGGTTATATCAAAAATAGCCTTTGTATTATACCAAACACATTAGATAATAAATACACACTTTACAATGTGCCATAGGCACGGGCAGAATTTACAGGAGATTATATACAGGGGACAGGGCCACATGGACCACTGTCATGAATAAGCACTTTTAGAACTAGCCTTTGGTAGACTTAGCACTTTGTAGAAGTAACGCTTTTAGAACACAGAACATATAATAACTGGCGGCGGGTACGGACTGTGCCTTCCGTTCTGGTGGTGCGGAACAATGCGGGTGACCTCCTCGGCAGACCGGAGAAGGCGGGAGGTGGCTGGTACGCTACAAGCGTGCGGGCGTTTCTCACCTCCCAAAGGGGGCTCTGGGCTTTTTCTGAGGCTGGGGCGACCCAAAGGTGTGCGGCTCAGAGGAGGAGGGGGGCAGGGTGCGGGCGGCCCAGCAAAGCGGACGCGGCTCAGAGGAGAGCGGCGCAGCTCGAGTTGGGCTGCCAGGCATGGGCTGCAAAGGGGGGCGAGCGAGGCACACTTCAGGCGGGGCTCCAGCGGCACCTGGAGGTCAGACAAGTCCCGACAACTTGGTAGGGAAGGCACAATAGAGTCCACTGGTCCTGGGACTCTGGTCAGGGGGCTAGCTCAGTATCAAGCCCTTGGAGATAGTTTTAAGCACCAAATAGCAAATGTAGCATACAACCAGTAACCACTGGTAAAAGGTAAGTACCACCTACGCAACCCTAACCACCTTAGGAAAATATCACGCAGGGAACAGTGAACTCACTAGCATAGCTATACTAGGAACAACAACCACCTAAGCATAAAAATACATTTAGGGGTATAGGCCAGAAACTTTACACATGATGCATGAAAACACATTCAGAGGTGTCTGAACACAGGGTGCGTAAAACCTATTACACACAGTACATTTCCTAACACCCAAAGCATAAGCGCATGAATCATAATAGCACATCAATCACATTTAGCGCAGAAATCACATGTAGCACATAACTCACATCAAAGTCCAGGTCGCGCCACTGTGCCAAAACCTAAACGTAGCAGCTGCCCACTACTTGCTGGGCAGCTGAGGACAGGGACAGAACAGGGCCTAAACGCTGCAGCTGGCACTAAGTGCTGCTCAGCTGGGGAAGGCCAAAGTAGGGCGAAGGAGTGCGACTCACTCCTGAGTCCAAAGAACAAGTCCCCTAGAAAGAAAACCTAAACGTAGCAGCTGCCCACTACTTGCTGGGGGGATGAACAAACTGCGGCATGGGCCCTCACGGGCCCTCTGAAACAAAACTACGCCAACTGTTGGAGCCCTCTGGCTCTAGAAATACATGTTGCGCATACGGTGGAGCCCTCTAGGCTCTGAAGTCAGCTATGCCCCTTGGAGCACTCTGGCTCCTAAATTAATTATGCGCAACCCCGAAAAAGAATTGGCCCCCAACGGTGGAGCCCTCTGGCTCTAGGACAACAGGGGCCCTCAGGGGCAAGAACACGGGCCCCTCTGGCCCTCGATTGGGGCTTTTGGAATCCTGGGGGCCTTCATTGGAGCCACGCATGGCTCTGGGGACACAGGCTCCCGGGACCCCCACGGGACCCTTGAAACTATACAAGAGCCATTGGTGGAGCGGCCTGCTGCCATCTGGGGCCGCTCTGACGAAGGGCACCACTCGGGTGCCTGGGGAGCACATCTGGCCTTCCCCCCCTCGCCCCAGCCGTCTCAACTTACCGGCTTTCGGCACGCGGGGGGGGGAGACTCTCTTCATCGGGCGGCGGGGCAGTCACCGGCAATGTTCCTCGAGCCCCTCCGCTTCTCTAGAACCCTCGGTGGCGCCGGCAGGGCTCTCCCTCGCCTCTGGGAGTCCTGCCTTCGTAAAGGCGCCATGCCTTACTCGGTCCTCTTTTCTCCTCGGCCGGGACAGGGGATCGGAGCCCGCGAGGCTCCAGACGTGCGTTCCAGCACTGGCCCCGCCCACCACCTCCACTTCCGGGTCGCGCTAGGTAGCGGCCCGGCAATGCTTCGCAGGCAGCCCTGGCAGCGGTGAACTCTCTGGGCATAAAACGAAGGGTAGGCTCCCTTGTGAACAGGAATCAAAGTGGAAGCGGGGTGGCACCTATGTCAATTCAACTAAGCACACGGGCAAAGTCGCAATGCAAACAACATTGGCACGGCAGCCATCAGGCAGGGTGGGCACCCGCAATGGCAACCACAAGGGCAGGAGCGCTTCCCCCGAGAGAAAACAACAGCGCTCTGCCCACACATGGAAAACAAAGCGCCCACGATGCGCAGGGGGCACAGCCAAAACCACAGGCCCCAGAGAAGGAAATGACCCCTACAGCAAGAAGGGTCCAAAGAAGTCCTGGAGCATCAAGATGGAGCACAGCAGCTCCCAGTAAAGGAAAGTCCTCCAGGAATCCAGGGGCAGGGCAGGGCCCAGGGAGGCAAGCCTTCCCCTGGGCCCAAGCAGCAGCATGGCCCTGGTAGTTTCAAGTTGGCAAACAAGAACATTTTACAAGAGGTCACAGCCTCTTTTTATACACACAATTCTTTTCTCTAAAGGTGCAGGCAAGGGGCGAACCAGATACAACTGGTTCCTGAGCACTTTGTTTTGCTCAGCCCCTCTCTCTATTCATAGGCTAGGCTAGGGTATTCAGTCGCACCACAGGGGGCGGGGCCAGCATTGTGTGTGGGAAAGTCCAGCCCTATTCAGGTCCCAGGTGCACTCCTCCCCAGCCATCAACATGCAGATCTCCCATTCACCACCGGGGCAGACCCCTCCTGACTCCTGGACCTGGCTCACCAGCTAGCTCCTGCCAATCACAAGCCAGACAGCCAATTTACATAATTGGCACAGACAGGCCAACTTCTAGAAGTGGCACTTCCACACTAGACACAATTATGCCGCACACATTATCGCGCAGCATTTAATCACACGAGTTCACACACACCAAACTCAACCCTGCACTCCCCACACATCAGGAATTACCATGGGGACACACATTCCCCATGCATTCCTATGGGAGGGCAGGCCATTCTCACACACGCACTCAGAAAGCACACGCACTTTACACTGCACCACAGTGCTAAAGTGCGCAAAGACCAGAAATCACCACAATGATGTAACATTAAAAGGCAAAAAGTTCAGGGGTGAACCTGCCAGAAGGGCCAAGTCCAACAAGCAGTGTGCAGCAGTGTGAGGCGCGCAGCAGTGTGAGGCGCGCAGCAGTGTGCAGCATGCAGCAATGTGAGTAATGCAGCAGTATGAGCAGTGGCGGCTGGTGACATTTGAAAGTGGTGAGGCGTAAATACTGCACTGTGGCGAGCGAGTGCAGCAAGCGAGGCCGAACAACCTTCGGGGGTCTCCCACAAGAACATTTTGAAAAAAGAGTGGGCAAACTGTGTATTCTCAAGCACATTTGAGAAAGAGGTGGCTTGACAAATACATCTCTGGGAGTAGACAGACAGGTCTCTTTGCACAGATACATCTCTCTCCCTGCATTCACATAGGCACAGTCACCCTGCACTCATAGACCCATTACTCACCCTTCCCTGACACATTACTAAGCCAGCAATCACCCATCCACATCACTCACTCTGGACTCACACAGGTACACTGCTCACCCTGCACTCACACAGACATCACTCACCCTGGACTCACACAGACACACTGCTCACCCTGCACTCACACAGACATCACTCATCCTGCACTCACACATACATCACTCACCCTGCACTCACACAGGCACACTGCTCAACCTGCACTCACAGAGACATCACTCACCCTGGACTCACACAGGCATCACTCACCCTGGACTCACACAGGCATCACTCACCCTGGACTCACACAGGCATCACTCACCCTGGACTCACACAGGCACACTGCTCACCCTGCACTCACACAGACATCACTCACCCTGCACTCACACAGGCATCACTCACCCTGGACTCACACAGGCACACTGCTCAACCTGCACTCACACAGGCACACTGGTCAACTTGCACTCACCCTGGACTCACACAGGCACACTGCTCACCCAGCACTCACACACACATCACTCACCCTGGACTCACACAGGCACACTGCTCAACCTGCACTCACACAGACATCACTCACCCTGGACTCACACAGGCATCACTTACCCTGGACTCACACAGGTACACTGCTCACCCTGCACTCACACAGACATCACTCACCCTGGACTCACACAGGCACACTGCTCACCCTGCACTCACACAGACATCCCTCACCCTGCACTCACACAGGCACACTGCTCACCCTGCACTCACACAGACATCACTCACCCTGCACTCACACAGGCACACTGCTCAACCTGCACTCACACAGACATCACTCACCCTTCACTTCACTGCACTGCACTCAATAGGTTTCCTTTATTACAGCCTGTCTAGGCCTGACATTGCCTGGTGACAGACTACTGTAGATAACACCACGTCTGCTGGGGCCTTTGAGCAGGTAGGGGTGCTTAGCACAGACCTGAGAATGCAAGCAACCTCCCCACAGACACTGGCGTTATTGTAGTTGTAGGCTGTTAGTTACTGCATGCGAAGACGTTCAGCAATTGCCCCCAGCCGTGTTTGCGCCCCGAAGACTGACATCATTCAACCACGATCTGTTAGAGCCAGGTAAGCCAAAACAAACATCGACAAATAAGTTTCCTGGCTCCCCATGAACTTGTCTCCAAAAGGTAGTAATGGGCTAAAATCTAAATGCGCTTTATTTTCATCTGGTATTCCATCAAAGAAGAACCTGTTCCCCTGACTCGCCCTCTCCCCCCTCCAACTTTCTCTCTCCTCTCTGGGTGTGCTGTGTTACTAGAAGCCCTTTGCAGATGTGTAAAGAGAGGTTAATACCGTTAATTCGCAGCTTACACACGCAAATGCTTTTCACCTACAGCAAATATTGATCCACTCTAAGTCCGATTGTGTGTTATGCACGCTTCATTTTGATTTCACACACACCCTTACGATCCTTGCTTCTCTCTAGTATTCACAAGCAAAGCATTGACGATACTTTGCAGCTATTTCTCTCTTCACCCCTTATGGCTCCCAGGGCACTTCACAGCTGTAGTGAGCTCCCTACATGCTTTGCTGGCATACAAAGCTCTTTCCTAAAACCCCACTTATTTTTCCTATTTACCACCTAGCTTGAAAAGGCTATTTCGTACTTTGGATTTTGAAACCATTTGTATGCTAAAGCACCCAAATAAATACTCACTCGGACCCAAGCTGCCGACTTTAGAACTTGGGGTCGGACCCAGGTTCGATTCTCTGCGTGGGCTCTACTTCGTAAAAACGAACGTGTCCTTGTTTAACGTAACTGGAGATCGTGTAAGCGCTCCAATACCCACGGATCGAGTTTGTGCAATATACAACTGCAATAAGTGTGCCTTCACCGTCCGTATCCTCTGCAAGTATGGAGAGTGAAAGGTCATGTAGTAACGATCGCATACGTCAACTTAAATATGACATATGGAAGTTGGTTAGGAACTATCGTTTGTTGGTAAAAGTACACATATGAAAGACCGAGGCCTCACGAGCATCAGTTACATACAGGTCAGCCTGGTCTCAATGTCATGGGGGGCCACATCAGCACAGCACAGACCCTGCTGCGGATGTAGGTGGTAGACATTGCCCGAGGGAAGAACGTTACAATCCTCCTTTGAAATTGACATATTTTACACTGTTCGGTCCTTTTGAATGTCACCTTCAAATTCCGATATGCATTTTTTTAACTACTTTTGTTGATTGCCGATTCACATACAAAACTCCGTCTAGTCTTAACATAAATCACCCACCGCCAGGAGAACACTAGTCTTAAAGCAACGTATGCTTACATTAACCTGGGTCATGTCGCGCAGGGCCGGGGGTTAAAATGAAACATTTAAAAACTTACCAGGTCCGGTGTCCAGGTCCCATTGCTGTTGGCGCCTAGCCGCCCACAGGAACATCCGCCGATCCTTCACAGCCAATCCTGGCGCCTTAGGGCACAGTTACTCTCTGCCCGCCCAGCTCATTAAAAGACGGAGGCTTGAGCCTTGCGCCAGCCACAGCAGGCACTAGTGCGCATGCGTGGGCACGGAGAAAAATTGGCCCTTCGTCCCCACTCATGCGCCCTTGTGCTGCTGCCCCTGGTCTGACAATGTAAATGCCTGTCAGTTAGCATGACGTCAGGCCGCCCACGTGGGCGGTCCCGGTCGGACGTCATGCTAACTCACAGGCATTGTCATGATGCATCTCAGACTGAACTTAAGTAAACTGACTAAGAGTTCAGTTTACTTAAGTTCACAAAAGCCGAGGGAGCTGCGGTCCGGACGGCTGGTAGGGCAACGCCCCAGCGCCCTTAATGGACGCACCGCCACTGAGTATGAGGCGTGCAGCAGTATGAGGCGTGCAGCAGTGTGAGGCGTGCAGCAGTGTGAGGTGTGCAGCAGTGTGAGGCGTGCAGCAGTGTGTGGAGTGCAGCAGTGTGAGGAGTGCAGCAGTGTGAGGCGTGCAGCAGTGTGAGGCGTGCAGCAGTGTGAGGCGTGTAGCAGTGAGGCGTGCAGCAGTGTGGCGTGCAGCAGTGTGTGGCGTGCAGCAGTGTGAGGCGTGCACTAGTGTGAGGCGTGCAGCTGTGTGAGGCGTGCAGCAGTGTTAGGCGTGCAGCAGTGTGTTGTGTAGCACTGTGAGGTGTGCAGCAGTGTGAGGCATGCAGCAGTGTGCAGCATGCAGCAGTGTGAGTAATGCAGCAGTGTGCAGCATGCAGCAGTGTGAGGTGTGCAGCAGTATGTGCCGTGCAGCAGTGTGTGGCCTGCAGCAGTCTGTGGCGTGCAGCAGTGTGTCGTACAGCAGTGTGCAGCATGCAGTAGTGTGTGGCCTGCAGCAGTGTGTGGCATGCAGTAGTGTGAGGCGTGCAGCATTGTGAGGCGTGCAGCAGTGTGAGGCGTGCAGCTGTGTCTGGCGTGCAGCAGTGTGTGGCGTGCAGCAGTGTGAGGTGTGCAGCAGTTTGAGGCATGCAGCAGTGTGTGGCGTGCAGCAGTGTGAGGCATGCAACAGTGTGAGGCGTGCAGCAGTGTGAGACAAGGGGGGAAAAATGCACTGAGAAAGAGTGGGGGGATCATGAGCCGACGAAAGAGTGGGGGAGGGGGATACATGAGCCGATGAAAAGGTGGGGGGAAAAAAGCTTGAGCCGACAAGAGTGGGGGAAAAAAGCACTAGCAGACGATAGAATGTGGAAAGAAATGCACGATCCGACGAAAAAAGCCTGAGTCAGAGATGAAAGTAAAATGTGAGCCAGAGAAAGCAGGAAATAAGTAATGTAGAAAAAAAAACTCTTGCCATTGTTGTGGTAGGGGCGGGGGAGTGCATTCCTTTCAAGTCTGATGCGGGGGATCGGTATCCTTTGAAGTCTGATGCCGAGGCACAGACAAATGGTGGTGTGTGATGTGGCTGGTGATGATGTGCACGTGCATAGCTCACATAATCTCGCCTATTTATCCCTGCATGATAGAATAGGCAAGACATAAAAACCTACTGTGTTTGATTTACTAGACTAGCAAAAACCCTATCTATGAAATTTAGATATGGTGTACTGTATATAAATGCAATTACATCACGATGGGCCATCAATCATGCTGGAATAGGCAATGATTTGAATTCTCTATGCCCAGATAAGGCTAAAGAAAATGATTTGCATGTTTTATTCTTTTGTCCTGCATATGTCAAAACTAGAAAGAAATGGATCAAACCCATTTGCATTACCATGGGAATTAGATCCTGTAAAGAGGCAGAAAGAAAACTAAAGACTGACACAGCACAAATAATTGTATTTAGTATAAGTATTTTTCTACTAGCTGTAAGCTTTTTAAGGGCAAAAGCAGGACTGAAGTTGTAATGCACATGATTTAGCATTTCCAGAGTAACATTTAATGAATTTAGCTTGTGCATGTAGATAACAAGGAAGTCTTGAATGTGCATTAAACTAATCAAGAACTATTGTTTTTAAATGTTTTAGGAATGGAAGCACAAACAAATGGATGATGAAATAGAGTTTTAATATTAGTGTTATCTTCATTTTTATTTGTATGCCTATTTTAATATATTTATAAACATATTTATGTTCTTAGTTATAGTGGCTATAGGTCATACACAAACCCTTCTATAAATATTTGTAAAGGTATTGCTGCACTATATGTACATGGAAATTGTATGTGTTTAAATGTATCTTTTATGGTTTAAAAGAACCAAAATAAATACTTCTGAACTTGAACTAGACTTATGTTGCTCTATAATAATATGGGCCACATACAAAGTCCACATGATAACGGTCTTGCCTCTTGGTTCACTGATGACACTGTTACCAGTGTCAGGACGCGGTAGGAATGACTGTAAGCTAATTTTTTTTAAAACTATGACTTTTAATAAGTACATTTCAGGGCAGCACTATATTGTGAGATTAATGTCAAAGCATCCATGTGTCAAAGAAATACACATTTTTTAATTTTGAAGTGACTGTATTATATTTGATATGATGTTGTATGTTTCACATAGCAAACATTTTCGGGGCTCAGCTTGTGCATGGGCTTTAAGGGCCAAGCTAGAGCCTTAGCATGGCTCTTCCTGTTAATTTGTTTTGTCGCCCACCCATACCCCCAAAACACACCCCTTAATTTCAGTTTTAAAGACAGTGGAAAAAATATCTCGCCGTTCCGATGTTGAACTTGAGGAAGCACTTAAGAGGTGCCTTCTCATTAGCTTCTTCTGCTGTGACTGGGTGGGCCAAATGTCATGTTTGGGTGGGCCTGGCTCACCCGGCCCTCTGAACCACTTGAAGCTGAAACTGTGGAATTGAACTTGTATTGTCCTATTTCTATATCAAACTTTTGTTAGCACCTAGAGGAGACCGGCAGCGGCCGATCTTTAAAAGGCCACTGGGCGGCAGCACCCACCCGCCAGAGGAGCTTAATTCTGGTGCCCTAGAAGCTTATCACTGCCTTCTGTTAATTTTGCCTGTCACAAATGCCCTCCTTTAGCCAGGCAGATCCCCTCCCCCAATTCGCATGTCCCGACACGAATAGAGAGAAAGGTTCCGCACAATTTTGTTTACAGACGGACAGTTGAGTCAGTCACCGCTATATTTAGCAAACTTAAAAGAAAGACTACTATTTTATATCAGTCGAGGGGAACCGAATAACTTAACTGACAGCGATTAGCAACATGGAAGCACAGACAACGAGGTAGGAAGGACCTAAATTGAGTGAAACTTTTGAACCCAGTCTCCTGAATATTCAAAAGCTGCCAATGTTTACTGATTAGGAACACATAAAAACATTCATCCATCCGTTTTCAGTCGACCCTCTCTGAAAACCAGGACATGTGCTAAATTTGTCGAAATCAGCCAGGACAGCTGATGAAAATCTGGGAGACCTACCTGGTCATAGGGACATATTCATATGTGTGAATGCACCATTTCATTAGGAGTTGAATACATTATTATTTTCGATTTATCATTAGAATCTAGATTAATAGGGGGAGATTTCATAATATAACGTGTTTTTTTTAGTCAATAATTCAGAAAGCAGAATAGTACATTTACAATATTTCATTAATATAATCTTTTGTTGGAAGCTGCAATCTTTCTTTTTTGCACTGTTTCTATATGAGTAGAGCTTCAGTGCGACTCACCCGGCATGTCACGAGTGTGCAGGGAGATCTCACTGAAAAGAACCATTGAAGCTTTTACAGGACTCAGCTTGCTGGGAAAGACCAAGCCCCTTTAATGTTGCAGGCTGAGGAGTGTCCCGTCCAGCACCCCTGGCCTCAGATGCACAATGGTTTGCCCTGTGCATCACATGGCCCGATGTTACAATAAACAGGCGGAATCGCACGTGGCTGTTCAGCAGCAACCGCCACAAGTGCGCATGCTGTCATTTCAGCAACATCCTGGGGCTGGGCTTGACATACGGCCAGCTAGAACACAACAACTGGCGATGCGGATGGTTTTTCCTCTGCCCTGGCACTGATGACCCGCTGTGCCGGGTCCTGCTGCCCCTCAGCCCTCACTCGCTCCAGTTTGTGGGTGCCGTACAACACCTGCAGTGCTCAGTGCTGTTTCACCCACTGTTCCTGGCTCCCACAGTCAACACATGGACGGCTGCATCCACAGCTGCACGGCCCGCTGCCCGCGCAACCTGCTATCAGTGCTCAGCGAGCACAATTTTTAGCACTTCTGCCTAGGGGCTATGTGTCATGCTCCCCACCGGGCATCCACGATGTCAGGGAAAATATCTTCTCCTTCAGCCACCTACATATACAGGCGTCTCGAGAGGTGAGGCCTACTGTTGGGCACCTCGCTGCTGGGCCCTCGTCCTCTCATTGCTCCCCGAGGTGCCCCCACTGGCCCCCTTCACCAGGATCAGCACAGGCCCTTTCCTCCCCACCTCCGTTTCCTCGTCCATCAGTGGCACAAGGGACCACCGCTTTTGATGTCAACTTTGGTCACTGCATGGGTCACCCCCCATGTCTCTGCCCTCGTCTTCTGTGGTGACCACAGACATGTACGACATAGCTGAAGGGAAGACGGAACATCTGAAAAAAGAACAGGAACAAGGACATTTCCCATAGCTTACCTCCAGTTCAAGCACCATCATAGCGGTCCGTCCTATCAGACTCTGGTCCACATGCACAAGGGGCTGCACATATGGCGTCTGTACCCACCATTGAACCCTTCATCGTCTCTGGAGCCGTCTCCTCTCTAACTGCAAAGTGGACAGCCTGGATAGATTGCCTTGAAACATACTGTGCTGCTGTCCTGGATATCAGCCATCGTGGTTGCCCGCAAACCAAAAGAGCCTGGAGAAGTCCAAATATGTGTCAACATGAGGCTCCTGAACAGAGCCATAAAGAGGAAGCGCCACATAATCCCAACTTTGGACGGCATTGTAAGGGATCTCACCGGCTCCCGGAAGTTCTAAAAAGTGGACCTGAGGTCCTGCTACCACCAGATCCTCCTAGCACCTGAATGCTGACATGTGACAATGTTTTTCACTCACCTCAGTTTGAGGCGATACAAGTGCCTCAATTTCAGCATCTCCAGTGCCCGTGAAGTATTTTAAATATCATCAGGGGAGTGCTGGTTTGGTCTCCACGGGGTCTTGAATGTCAGTAAGGACATTCTGGTCCATGCACCCACTCTTGGGGAACACCTTCACAGACTGAGGGCAATGTTCAAACGCATCCAAGACTGAGGATTTACCGTGTTCAAAGAGAAATGTGAATTTCTCAAAGAAGAAGTATGCTTCTTTGGCTACCATTTTTCCGCCATACGAATAACCCCTGACCCCCCAAAGTTCATGACATTCAGTCGCCACCAGTGCCATCCACTAGAAGTTTTTTTAAGTAGGGTCACCTATTACGGCTGTTTCATACCAAACCTTACCCAACTCACTGGACTACTGCATGACCTCACCAATGCGTCAAACCCCTGGCACTGTGGCATCAAACAAGACCAATCTTTTCAAAACACTAAGCAGGCACTGTCAGCGAACACCAGGCTCACTTATTTTGACCCTAACAAAGACACTGAGCTGGCTGTAGATGCCAGCCCCTACCAGTTTAGGAGATGCACTTTCCCAGAAACAGCTATGCGGGTGGTGAATCCCATTGCATATGCCAGCGGTGCACTGACCCCACTGAACAGAGACATTCTCACATCGAGTAGAAGGCAATTGCAATTCACTGGGTCTTTCGACATAAACCTTTGGTCCAGTTGTTTAAAGGCTCTCCGTCAAAGCCTCCACTGCGGATCAAATAAATGGATACTCCAATGGCAAGAATACAATTTCTTAGTGGAGTACCGACCAGGGCCCCATAATCCAACAGACTAATTGTTGCAACACGCTCGACCAGCCACGCCATGAAAAAACAGGACACTGCAGATGCAGAGGAATAAGTGAGAATAGTCGTGGAACGGTCACATCCCATCCCCATTTCTCGGCATGGTTGAAACCACTAAAGCAGACAGCAACCGGGTCAGGGAATTGAGTGCAGTCACCACAGATTTGTCCCAAAAGTGGGCAGAACCCCGAAGTACACTAAGGTCCCTACAGAACTTATGGGATGAGTTCACTGCCACGGCAGATGGATGTCTGCTAACGCGGCCTGGCTCGTAGCAACGGCTAGCTTGACCCAACAGATGGTAGATCTTGCCCAAGGGTCCTATCAAGGAGTCGTCAAGACAAAAAACAAGCTGCACAGGAAAGTGGTTTCCTGGGTTGAATGGCCAAGTCGAGCAGATGGTCAGGCATTGCGACCTATGCCAAGCCACTGGAAGGACCGACCGCCTTTTACCCATCATCACTGAACAAGTCCCTGAAATTCTGTGGCACCACACCAGTGTGGATTTTGGTAGCCTCGTGTATGGTGGGCACTTGTTGGTTGTCATAGATGATTTCTCAAAATACCCGGAGGTAGAGATCATAAAGACCACCTCCACGGAAGAGAAAATACCAAAACTAGAGAAGATCATGGCCAAATAAAGGAACTCCTTACTGACAATGGGCCACATTTTAATGTCCAAGACCACGTCAGCTATCTTTTGTCCTGAGGTACCAATCACAGCAAGATCACGCCAACAGAGGGGCCAAGAGATTCCTGAGGACTATTACAAATGCAATCTGCATAGCCCAGATGGAGTAACAGCGTGTTGAAAGGGCCATTTACAAATTTCTAAAAGACCATTGTCTTATCCCACATACCACCAAGGGGGTAGCACTTGCCATCCTCTGCTTTGGGCGTAGGGTTGAGGATGTTATTCAACACCACCCAATGTTGGATCAAACCTCAGTGCCGAACAGCCAAGCTTATTCTTCTGGAAAAAACACAACTTCTGGGTGTCATAACGCTGCCAAACTAAGACCCTCAACTATCTGTATAGAGGACTGGACACTACTAAGAGACAGGCACCCAGGGAGTAAGTTCCGACTCCCATTTGAACGCCACCTGTTGCGAGTGACAAGTATCCAAGGAACCATGGTGTGTACGTCTAGAGGCCGAGAGACAATCACCCAAAATGTTTCCTACTTCAAATGATTCCATAGAAGCCCTGAGGGGCACAAGACCAAATAAACTTTGACCCAACAGATGAGCACCTGTCCGAAAACCTGGACGACCTAGAAGCATCTGACCCACATGCTTTTCATCTTGAGGGGCCAACACCCCTACAGCAACCCCTGTCGGACCCCAAACTACAATCCTGTCCGTCCATCGGACGACGGAACGAGACACAGCTTCCCCCTCCGTGCCAGAGGGACATGATCACGGCCTACGCAGGTACAATCTTCGGAAGAACCTATCCCATACCAGAAGCTTAAGGACTATGTGATGGACTAGTAGTATGTGACACCAGACAAAGTATCTTTTATCTTGAACGGGCAGTGTTTTCTGTTATGGTGCCCCTTCGGGGGATGTCTCGACTGTTTTCTCGATTTTGAGTCTAGAGTTCTGTATTTGTCTGCTCTCATTCATTAGGGTAAAGGAGGAATGTACTGTTGTATGCCGAAGGGTGTCCTGCCCAGCGCCCCTGGCCTCAGAGGCTTAATGGTTTGCCCTGTCGGTCACATGACCCGATGTTACAATAAATGAGCGAAACCACACGTTGGCAGTTCTGTGGCAAGCCACCACAAGTGTGCAGGCAGTTATTTCAGCAGTGCCTCTAACCAGCGTGCAGCGTCCACAACCCTGGACACACGCACACTCCCGGAACCACCAGCTTCATTAAAATTAAACAACATGCGTCACCAGACGCAACTATAACAATCTCAGTGGGGGAAACAAGTGGGCGATGGAATGCAGGGTAGGACCAAGCATGATTTGAGAGGGCCAACCAATGGACTGAAATGGAGCCTGAGTAGTTCCCAGTGACTGACCGTGGTTCATGCATACCATCTACCACCATTTGTGTTTTTCTAAGTGAGATTTTTAGATTCATGCAATTGTAAAAAAGTTAATACACTCCAAATATGTAATACGTCAGAGGATACACAATTTTATTATCCCCAGCACACCTGCTTTTACTTCTCCAATTTCTTTCATGCAGCTATGTATTGACAAAATAGGAAATAAGTATTTGAACAAGAAAAGAGTTAATCATCTCAGGGTGTTTTGGAAAATGTTCCTTTAGTTATGTTTGTTTGGATACTCCCTCCTTTGTGTTAAAGGGGAAGCTGAACCCATTGGGATGTTTATTGTCTATACCCTTTAGTCCGCATGTTATACTCACATCATAGATTTTTGGGAGCGAGTGGTGCAGTTGTTTGGGGTGGAGCCAGCACCTGCGATACTCCATGAGGCGGTGTGTAGTTGGGTGAACACAAGGAGTTATTGCTGTTCACCGATCTCCAAGGTTGCCCACACCAGGCATGAGTAGCTCTTTCAGGAGTGGATATGTTTTGAGGATAGTGGTGCCATATTGCTATTAGGGGAACCTTAATGGCAATTACATTAAAATTAACAGAACAGTGAACTCGAGGGCTGCACATGGTAGGAATCTACATTTTTCTTGTGAAAGTTCACTTCAGGCGAATGTTGTTAGCAAGTTGCAATGATAATGCATTATACAAGTTTATGCATTGCTATTTTGAAACCTGGCTGGCAATGACAGCTGAATCAATATTTCTAGGTCTCTTTTACAAACCTCTTTAAGTGTCTGTTGCAGGCTTCGGGCCTGACTGTTCCTCGTGATTCTGTGGCTTTTTGTCCATCTCAATTCCTTGTTGCTGATTCAATGGCTTTCCTCCCTATTCTTTGGTTTGTCCTGTCCAAGGAGCATTTGATCTCAACATCTTTTAATTGGACGAGTTAAATCCCTTCACTCCTCTCATCCTAATGTTGCAGTGCAGTGCAGTGCAGGGCATAGGGAACTATGTTCTCCCTCTCTCTCCGTTTGCTCTCCCTGCTCTCCCATTTCTCCTCCTGCTCATTTTCATAGACACTTGCTCTTCCCTGCATCCCCCGCATGCCTCTCAGTGCTCCGTCCTACACCTGCTACTCTGGTGTCATCTTGTTGTGCCAGTAGGCAAAAATCTTCAGCTATGCTAGTTCTATCCAAGATTTCCTATTTATTGTCATTGTGTGAGAGAGGCCCAGCACAGACCACTGACACATCTTCGCAGTGGCGTCACTGGGGTTGGTGTCACCCGGTGCGGGTAACTCATGGTGTCACCCCCTCACGACTTACCGCATGGACTACCTCTGTCGGAAATGTACGGTGCTAGGTACTGTCTTACTCCCTCTAGCTTCCTCTTTCTGTATAGCTCCCTCTCTCTGTCTTACTCCCTCTAGCTCCCTCTCTCTCTGTCTTACTCCCTCTAGCTCCCTCCCTCTCTGCCTTACGCCCTCTAGCTCCCTCTCTCTGTCTTGCTCCCTCTAGCTCCCGCTCTCCCTCTCTTACTCCTTCTAGCTCCCTCTCTCTCTGTCTTACTCCCTCTTGCTCCCTTTCTCTCTGTCTTACTCTCTCTAGCTCCCACTCTCTCTCTTACTCCCTCTAGCTCCCGCTCTCTCTCTTACTCCCTCTAGCTCCCTCTCTCTCTCTTACTCCCTCTAGCTCCCTCTCTCTCTGTCTTGCTCCCTCTAGCTCCCTCTCTCTGCCTTACTCCCTCTAGCTTCCTCTCTCTCTGTCTTACTCCCTCTAGCTCCCTCCCTCTCTGCCTTACGCCCTCTAGCTCCCTCTCTCTGTCTTGCTCCCTCTAGCTCCCGCTCTCCCTCTCTTACTCCTTCTAGCTCCCTCTCTCTCTGTCTTACTCCCTCTTGCTCCCTCTCTCTCTGTCTTACTCCCTCTAGCTCCCTCTCTCTGTCTTACTCTCTCTAGCTCCCACTCTCTCTCTTACTCCCTCTAGCTCCCGCTCTCTCTCTTACTCCCTCTAGCTCCCTCTCTCTCTCTTACTCCCTCTAGCTCCCTCTCTCTCTGTCTTGCTCCCTCTAGCTCCCTCTCTCTGCCTTACTCCCTCTAGCTTCCTCTCTCTCTGTCTTACTCCCTCTAGCCCCCTCTTTCTTACTCCCTCTAGCTCCCTCTCTCTTACTCCCTCTAGCCCCCCCTCTCTCTGTCTTGCTCCCTATAGCTCCCTCTCTCTCTGTCTTATTCCCTCTAGCTCCCTCTCTCTTACTCCCTCTAGCTCCCTCTCTGTCTTGCTCCCTCTAGCTCCCTCTCTATCTGTCTTGCTCCGCCTAGCTCCCTCTCTCTCTCTGTCTTACTCCCTCTAGCTCCCTCTCTCTCCGGTTTGGTCCCTCTAGCTCCCTCTCTCTGTCTTGCTCCCTCTAGCTCCCTCTCTCTCTCTTACTCCCTCTAGCTCCCTCTCTCTCTGTCTTGCTCGCTCTAGCTCCCTGTAGCTCCCTCTCTCTCTATCTTACTCCCTCTAGCTCCCTCTCTCTGTCTAGCTCCCTCTCTCGCTGTCTTATTCTCTCTAGCTCCCTCTCTCTCTGTCTTACTCCCTCTAGCTCCCTCTCTCTGTCTAGCTCCCTCTAGCTCCCTCTCTCTTGCTCCCTCTAGCTCCCTCTGTCTCCCTCTCTCTCGGTCTTACTCCCTCTAGCTCCCTCTCTCTCTGTCTTACTCCCTCTAGCTCCCTCTCTCTCTGTCGTACTCCCTCTAGCTCCTCGCTCTGTCTTCCACCCTCTAGCTCCCTCTCTCTCTCTTACTCCCTCTAGCTCCCTCTCTCTCTGTCTTACTCCCTTTCGCTCCCTCTCTCTCTCTCTCTCTTACTCCCTCTAGCTCCCTCTCTCTGTCTAGCTCCCTCTCTCTGTCTTGCTCCCTCTAGCCCCCTCTGACTCCCTCTCTCTCTGTCTTACTCCCTCTAGCTCCCTCTCTCTGTCTAGCTCCCTCTAGCTCCCTCTAGCTCCCTCTCTCTCTGTCTTACTCCCTCTAGCTCCCTCTCTCTGTCTAGCTCCCTCGAGCTCCCTCTCTCTTTGTCTTACTCCCTCTAGCTCCCTCTGTCTCTGTCTAGCTCCCTCTGTCTCTGTCTAGCTCCCTCTCTCTCTCTCTGTCTTACTCCCTCTAGCTCCCTCTGTCTCCCTCTCTGTCTTACTCCCTCTAGCTCCCTCTCTCTCTGTCTTACTCCCTCTAGCGCCCTCTCTCTCTGTCTTGCTCCGTCTACCTCCATCTCTCTTATTCCCTCTAGCTCCCTCTCTCTCTGTCTTGCTCCCTCTCTCTCTATCTTGCTCCCTCTAGCTCCCTCTCTCTCTATCATACTCCCTCTAGCTCCCTCTCTCTGTCTAGCTCCCTCTCTCTCTCTGTCTTACTTCCTCTAGCTACCTCTGTCTCCCTCTCTCTGTCTTACTCCCTCTAGCTCCCTCTCTCTCTGTCTTTCTCACTCTAGCTCCCTCTCTCTCTGTCTTTCTCACTCTAACTCTCTCTCTCTCTCTCTGTCTTCTTACCCCCTCTAGCTCCCTCTCTCTCGCACATTAAACCCACTCTCTGCCGCTTTCATGTGGTTTCTCTTGTAAAGCTTTTCAAGATGCAAAAAGAAATCTGTGTACAAGGCACCAGCGAGTTTGTAGACGTGAGAATGTTACGATATGTAACAGCTAAAGTAAAAGCTAATTTCCAAGCGGTTAATACCCCCCCCTCCCCGCCCCACCCCCCTCTTTAGCACTGTGTCTTTTTCCATATAAATGGCGGGGGCCCCTCATTACTACACTTTTCAAACTTTATCTAATGAGAACATTTTAATTCGAATAGGTGAGAAAATATCTCGGTTCGCTTTTGTTTTTAAAGCGGATCGAGTCTCTCCGAGGCCTTCGGGTGCGGTGCAGGGGGTGCCATGTACAGAGGCCTGCTGGGGGGCGGGGGGCGCAACCAGATGGTGTCACCCCCATGTGAGGGTGTCACCCGGTGCGGTCCGCACCCCCGCACCCCCCTAGTGACGCCACTGCATCTTCGTGTGAAAAAGGCCGTTTTTATTGAAACAGGTGCGCATCACATACCACCCCTAACTGTCCCTCTCCCCACAATAACTCAATCCTGCAAGTACCTACCTCCTACTGTGCAGCACTTCTGCAATCATGACGTTTAACTTCCCCTACAGCTTATCACTGCATCTATTAACATCGAACTAAGTTAACTTCCTGTAGCGTAACCTTTAACTTCCTGACTTGTCCAGGTGTGAGCTTGTTCATACCCTCCCTTTCAGCTTGGTTAGCCGCTGGCAACAACAATAAAATTAGATAAAACCCATGCAAACTTCTTTGCCAGTTGCCCTTGCACCTGTCTAAGAGCAACAACAAAATAACCACTTAACCCCTGCACACCTGTTTCAACCTAAAGCACGCTATGACCTGCAATAAGAAAAATCTGAAGCCACTGAAAGATCATTCCTGAGGCCTGGTCCTGTCTTAGATCTAGGTCATGTTGTAACCTCGAGCCAATAACGAGCCGAGTTTGTGGGGGCAGGATGTGGCGTAATGGCTAGAGCTGCCGACTTTGGAGCGGAGGAACTAGGTTATAGTCTCTGGGTTGGCTCAACATCCTGTAATTCAGTGAAAATCACTTAATCTTGTGCCTACAATACATTTATGCATCCTTGTGTAATGTAGCCGGTGCTCATGTGGAGCACTCCGATACCGTTGAGTCAAGTTTGTGCGTTATAAAATGGCAAAAAAATAAAATTCAAATACATTTCTTGTGGCTATTGCCTCCCACCCTCTACCCGGGATGTGATGTTATGGCCAGAGAGCTGCCGACTATGGAACTCGCGAACCAGGTTTAAGTCTCAGCGTAAGTTCAGCATCATGTGATTCTGGGCAAATCACTTAATCTCCCTCTAAATAATGCATGTGAACTTGTGTAAAGTAACTGATGCACATGTAAATCGCTCCAATACCTTTGGATAGAGTTTGCACTACATTTTAAAAACGACAGAAGAATGCACTAAGAGGTAAAAACGAAGCCTTAGCATAGGAAAAGAAAAAGAGATACCCATTTACTGGCTGATTTGCACAGAGTAAAACCTGAAAACCTGGAAAAAATGCAGTGTCCCTGCATAAATTGTGTGATTTTAGGCAAATATTTTATTTCACCAAAACCTTTTTTCTTCATTATTGCATTATAAGCACTTTCAAATATGTGAGCTCAGACTACCAGTTGTACAAAACTATCAATTATAATAAGCACTTCTCATTGCAGTGCTATAATGTGTGCTAATAATGTCAAATAATCCACATGTTAAAGAAATACACTTTTCTGAAATTTGAAGACAATTTATCATATTTTATGAGGTTTGTTGTGTGAATTGCATTAACACATATTTTCAGGGCTCATGCACAGGCTATAAGATTCGAAACAGACCCTTGACTTGGTTATGGTTCTGGCTCTCCCTTTTAATTTGTTGGCTCACCAACCTCTACAGTTAATTACTACTGCTCCTGACCTCAAAGTCTCTTGTTAGGAAGAAAGCTACTGGAGATCAAGTCAAGAAGAACGTGGTAGCCAAGGGGTTGGTTGTGGAGCAGCGCAATTTAGACTCTACCTTTATACGTCTCAGAAAGGCAATTATATACTCATAACTGACATATTCACCATGCCCCTTAACTTCATTAACTAATGTGAAGCATTTAAATGCATTAATAGATTTAAATCATTGTAGGGATTAGAAATTCACATACATGTGCACTAATGTTCAGTTAAACATCTAAGCATGTATTCTTTATTCACGTTTTTACACTTATATTTCAAGTTATATTGGCATATGAAAACATGTACTCTTTACTCAGGTTTTACATTTATTCTTCAAGTTACACGTGTACCTGTATTCGAAGTGCATATTAAATACTTGGTTAAACTTAGCCTGACCACCGGCTTCAATTGAAACGCCTTTTGCTTTGCCAACATATTCTCTTTTACTTTGCAGGTGTATTATCATGATTCTCGTAGGTTAGAGAAAGGCTTATTGTTTGTACTAGACTGTTGATAGAGATCCCTGGAAGAACTTGGCATTGAAGGTGGATATTAATGGTCGAAATGGGCCTTTTGTTCATCATGTACTAGGATGGAGAGATGTTCAAAGTTGAGAACTGCAGTCCCAGTTCGATACAATTGGAAACGGAAGGAATGTTGCAGACGCATTCGAGCAACAATTTGGTTGGTTGGGGGCGGAGTTAGGTTAAGTCGCTTGAGTCGAGAGCTCCGATAATCCGCCACACTATCTGCCTACTATCCGGCAGCTGCGCCACATTTGCACCACTAAGTGGAGACTCACGAACCCCTGAGGCCCAGAGGAGACGACTGCAGGAAGAACGACTCGCCTACACTGCCTCCTAGATGACCCTGCGGCCCGTTGCTGCTTCCAGGCCGGCTGCGCTCTGGGCCTTGGCGTGGCACGGGGCCTGCTGCTGTTCGGAGGCCTCCTTTCCCCTCCCCGGCCGGGGGGTGGGGACTGGCCGCCGCTGGCGACCCCGCTGTTACGGCCGTAAAGCGGCGACACCGGCCTGCCAATTCGGTGGACTGGCTGCCTCTGCCCGTGCTCGCTGTGCTGCTGATTGCTGGAGGAGGGGCCGGTTGCCCGAGGTTGCCGTCGGAGCGGCCCTGCGAGAGTCTGGAGCACGTTGCCCAGGGGAGAGCGAGGGCTGCGCTCTGTCGAGTGCCCCCAGGGCTCCTGGAGAGAAGCTGATGTGTGGTCCTCGAGGGATTGGAAGCCCGCAGAGAGACCCTGCTGAGTTCCGTCAGGGCGCCCCGGCGAGGGAGGCGCCCCCCTTTCTGGCCCTGCGGCCCCTGTCGGAAGCCTGCTCATTGCGGCGGGGGCCACCCGGCACTGCTGTGCCTCTGCCGCCTCTGCTCATATTTGCTGGCTTCTGCTGCCCCTGTTGCCTGGCAGCGGCAAGGCTGGCTGGCTGCCTGTGTAGCGGGACCGATCAACTTGCCGGGAATCAGAGGCCCGGTGCCCTGGGGAGTGAGGAGGCCGCGCCCACTGGAGTATCGGCTGGACATCTGAGGTAGTGCTGGTGAGTGAGCCCCGGGGGATCATCGAGACTAACTCAGGGGGCCCTGTGACTTATCTCCATATTGGGCTGGCCGCGTGTAGCGACTCCCTCCCCACTGGAACTGCTGATCTTGGCGGAACACTCGGCCGAGAATTGCGAGCTGGCCTGTGCCCCTATTGCCCTGCTGTCACTCAAGGCCAGCTTGGTGCATGCTTGGAGGGGGGTAAGAGACTGCGTGCTGCCCTGCGACCCCCCTCCCCCACGCAGATTCCTGCAGACTACGGCGAGTTAACAGCATACTGACCGGGATGGACACGGTTGGTGCCCCAGATAGTACAGCTACTGCGCTGCTTGCCGACGGTGCGCTGGATTGGCTATAGCGCGCAAGACACTAAGCAGATTTGAAGACTGGTTTGTGGGGGAGAGGTACACTTTGGGATCTTCTATATTGGACGCCGCTGGTAGATCCCTCTGGAGGGGGCCTCCCCCCCCCCCGTCGGCCAGTTGAATTCTGCAGGAGGAGGACGGTGTGAGGCCTACTATAAAGGTGGCGTGAGGTGAGGGGTGCAGGGGGTCACCATTTTGAATAACCTGCCGCCACATCGCTGTGTGGAGACTCGATCATACAGGGAAGGAGATCGGCCCGGGGCGGAACCGGGCGACCTTGCGGTCTCCCCTGCTGTTGCTGTGGTTAAGTCGGGCTGTTCGCTTTGCGAAAATCCAAACACCCGAGTGACATTCGCTTGAAGGGGGGCCCGAACGCGAAAACAAGATGGTGCGAGTGGATAGAACACAATCCTAACTGTTGTTTGACCCGAAGCAGTCCAAGGCTGCCGAATCCACCCCTGAGGATGGCGTCGGTGAGCAGTAACAAGTCATGGAAGACCAAAGCCAAGACATTGTTGACAATGGAAAAGAAATCCAGGGCGGGACATCCTCCTTATGTACCAAGATGGATGCCCTAACTTATAGAATGGACCGCATGGCCGAAAGACTGGACAAGCATGTGGAAAGGCTCGACATGTCGGAGCTCAGGCTGACGGAAGCGGAGGAAGCACAAGCAGTCCTTGATACTGAACACAAACAGTTGGGTAGGGTGCTCCAAGTCTTGCAGGATAAAATAGAGGACCTGGAAGCTCGCTCCAGGCGCTGTAACCTGCGTTTCACGGGCCTGCCGGAATCTTCTTCTACAGGAAACATGAAGCTCTTTATCGAAAAGCTTCTGAAAACACTACTGGGTGACTCCTCTTTTTCAAATATGTTTGTAGTGGGGAGGGCACACTGCTCTCTTGGCCCGAGACCAGCGCCAGGCGCACCACCCAGACCATTCATAGCGAAACTGCTAAACTACAGGGATCGGGATGCCGCACTCAAACTAGCCCACGAGAAACAACCGCTACAGTACAAGGGGTTGACGATTTCACTGTTCCCAGACTTTACAGTCAAAGTTCAGGAGGCGCGGCGCCTGTTTGTCCCCATGAAGAGATAACTTTGTGAACTCAGAGCCGATTACGCTATGTTATACCCGCCGAAGCTGAGAGTAAACCTGCAGGGGCGCTCACAAACTTTCACTAACCCGAAGGCCTGACAAAAAGTTTTGAAAGACTGGATGACAGAGAAACAGCCCCCCCTGGAACGACAACTCCTAGATGAAGTGTCCGGAGGTCTAATGAACGAGCAGGACGATGACACCAATTGTTGAGTATAGCGTGTTACCACTGAGGGACGGAGAATTGTTTTTGTTGGGACTGTGTCTGGCGTGGGACCTACACGACCCCTATGACTGAGCCCTCCTGTTACCTAGCATAGTGTTGGATTGCCTTACTTGTACTACGTAGGGGATGAGAGCCTGCTCCCCCACAGGGAGGGGAATAGATGGAGGGTCGACTCGTACATTTCTGCAATGCTTACTGCTACTGACTGCCTTGGTGTATTGCTGTATAGTCGGATTACAGTTACAAAGTACACACTGCCGAGTATCTGGCTGGACACAAGTGGGGGGGTAGGCACCTGTTGGGAATGTTTTTGGTTGTATCCCTTGTTGTATTAAGCTATGTTGTGCAGCTTTGGCGTGACATGGTTCTGATGAGACTATCCTTGCTACCTCTCTACTACATATTCCTCTATGGCGGCTTTAACGACCACCGTAAGGTCCGCAAAATCTGAAGTTACCTTTACCGACATAACGTCGACATTGCCCTCCTACAGGAGACTCACCTTCACCCGGACAGCCCCATTCAGTGCACTAAAAACCTGCTGGCAATGTGCACATCGCAGGCTTCACTTCCCACGCTAGGGGGGTCATGACATGGGTGAACCCAAAAACATTGATAACACTGACGCCCTTAGAAACAGACGGGGAGGGTAGATTCGTTCTATCCAAATGCTTTGGGAAGGGACTAGAACTTTCCATTTTAAATCTCTACGGCCCTAACTATGATCACCCAGACTTCTATACAAACCTGACGACTTTGACCCAACCATACGCCCAAGACCAGATCTTGTGGGTAGGGGATTTTAACTTTACCAGGAACCTTGCTATAGATAGATTGGACGGCCCAGACAGATGCCCCTCGGCCTCGGCTAGGGTGGTGGAAAAGTCTCTGCTGAGGTTCGACAAAATCGACATGTGTGATGTATGGCGGCATAGACACACACGCCAAGACGGCTACATGCACTACTCCCCACATCACATTCTCCACACAAGAATAGACTACTGGTTCGCCTCACGACACCTATTGCAACATGTTCGCAAATGCACGATCCTCCCCCGCACCTACTCTGACCATTCACCCCTATTACTAACACTTGCTTCTCCTAAGAAAGGAATTCCTCCATTTTTATGGCGCTTTCCGCCATACTCCCTCCTTTAAAGAGGAACTAGCCATGTCCATTAAGAGGTTTTTTGAGACAAACGTGGGATCTGTAGACTCCTTCTAAACTGTCTGGGAGGCTTTTAAGGCATATATCAGGCAGGTCACTATTTCCAAACATGTGGGGTTCTTAAGTCGATACGCAGTGACCCTGGAGCGCAAATTGAAGGACCTTGAGTCCTCTCGCGTGATGGATTAGAGTGAAGAGCTTACTCCAGAACTAGCGCAGACACTTCGGGAATATCATTAGGAAGCTGACGCAGAAATAAGACGCCTCGGGAAATATGCCACCGCCCGAACCTATTGCGAGGGTGACCGGCCGGGGTCGGTTCTCGCTCAAATTCTCAAGCAACGCAGAGACAGAACTACGATACCATACATTAAACCGGGATATCCCCCGCTCACAGAGGCCCAGGTGGCGGAAAAGTTCCGGGAATATTATGCAGAACTCTACTCCTCCCGCTGCTGTAGCCCAGACGAACGCATACTAGACTACCTGACCCACATTGAACTCCCATGGCTATCCAACTTGCACCGTGAGTTCCTGATGCGTCCGATCGAGCGGGAAGAGATAGTCCTGGCCCTTTCGGAGATGAGAGAGGGGAGCGCACCCGGGAGTGATGGTCTTACTATCGCCTTCTATAAGGCGTTCCAGGATCTCCTACTCCCGCACTTACTCACATTGTTTGAGAATATATGCACCTCGGGAACGATGCCGCCGACTATGCGAGAAGCGATCCTGGTAGCCATACTCAAACCGGGGAAGCCCCCGGATGAGTGCGCCTTGTATAGGCCTTTATTTCTCATGAATGTGGACAAAAAAAGTTTCGCGAAGCTGCTTGCCAATCGTCTTAGCCTGCTTGTCAACACCTTTGGTGGCACCGGAGCAGACTGGCTTTGTACTTAGCCGGAACTTAACTTACAATTTGCAAACTGTTTTTGCTGCTATGCAGCATACCCGCCCGGAGGTCCCTGCAATTGCGGTCTTTTTGGGCATGGAAAAGGCCCGTGACTCCGTCGAATGGCCTTTCATGAGACAGGTCCTTGGCTGAATGGGAGTCGGGCGGTCTTCCTACAACTTCTTGCGATACTGTATTCCTCCCCCACGGCCCGCATTCGGATCGGATCTCTGGTCACTGACCCCATACGGGTTTGCAGAGGTATCCCCAATATTATATGCCCTGACGGCAGCACCCCTAGCCTGCGCTCTACTGGAATACAACGGGCAGAGGGGCATACAGTTCCCAAACTACTGTTTAATTGTATCTACGTATGCGGACGACACACTGCTCTACGTTTGAGATCCTGAGACCAATCTCTCCCCAGTTCTGCGCGAGGTGGTCCTGTACGGCTCCTTTTCAGGTATAAACGTCAACTGGAACAAGCCCATTATGTTCCCCCTCACCCAGGCCACGACCCGCTTTGAACCGGAATATCCTCTGCAGTGGACCACAGATTCAGTGCGATACCTAGGAGTCCGGCTGCATACCGACTCAGAGGTCGTTCTGAGGAAGAATTATTGACTGGAGGATGATGTTGACAGATGGATCAGCCTCCCGCTATTATTGATGGGCAGGGTGTCTTTCATGAAAATGATTGTCCTACCCCGCCTCCTCTTCCTCTTTACGAACATACCCATGGTCCTGTCCAAAACATTCTTTCAACGTTTGCTCTCACTAATGGTCCGTCTGGCCTGGGCGAGCAAACAGCCATGCGTCGCCTGGAAGATAATGACGTTACCATATATGATGGGTGGCCTAGGAGCCCCGACTTAGAATTATACTATAAGGCTGCCCAATGCGCTCCTGCCTATCACTGGATGCATGGTCCCTCTGACATACCGCACATCCGGATTGAAACCATAGCAGCTGACCCCAGACCTCTCCCAGCCCTACTATTCTTGCCTCGTGACAAACGCACTAGCATATTAGACTCTCTAAACGCAGTCACTCACGCTTGGCACTCTTTACTAGATGCTCAAGCCGGTAATATACTGTATGCTCCAATGGCCCGTCTCGATTGGTGCCATCGGCTTGCTCTGTGTAGACAGGAGAGTCATAATTGCATTGCGGACACTGGATATACATACAATAGGAGATCTCTTCACAGATGGCACCGCCCACTCCTGGGGGGATGTTGCTGAGGGGGATGGAGTACAGTCACTCCTAGCGAAATCCCAATTCCACAGGGTTAGGCACGCCCTCAGGGATCTCCTTGGGGAGGATATGGCGGAACCTCCAGAGGTCCTGTCCCTGACCGCTATTATTAAGGCACAGTCACCCGCCAAATTAGTATCTAGACTATATCGCATTACGCTGTCTGCTAGGGAAGGCGAATACACCAAACCACCACTGGCGTGGCAGCGTGAGCTACAGGTAGAGCTGACGGATGACAAGTGGCTCTACTGCTGTCTGAGCACCAAACGAATCTCGCTCAACGGACGTCATAGACTGGTCCACATTAAATTCCTAAATAGGGTTTATTATACACCGGACTACGCGAGAGCCCCCAATGCGAAAGTTGCGGGGTATCAATCGCTGATTTCTTTCATGTGGCATCGAACTGCCCGGGGATTGACCACTTCTGGGGGGAGGTCTTCGAATTAACCGCATTACGGATATGGCGTTATCACCGGACCCGGTACTATCTATACTGAGCTACTCCAAACCACTCCATAAGACACACAGACGCCTGGTTGACATGGTATTCCTCTTAGCGAAGAGCTGCGTTGCTCTCTGTTGGCTACGCGGTCCACACCTACATTAGCACAGTGGTCCAGAGACATGCTGTACTGCTGCACTCAAACAGAAAATTACAGCGAGTTACTACCACCTCACAACAGACCCAAAAACTTCTGGACCCTTTATATGTCTAGGAGACCCACCCTGACGACTACTGATCATGACGACACTACCCCACAGACGGTGACTATTCACGATGGTCAAGAATCTAACATTTCCCTTTTTTTAAAGACTGACCATTTACTCCCGCCCAAGTCCCCCCATTTGAGTAACAATGTGGCGGTTACCACACGAGTACCTGAGGTACTAGCTGCTCTAACCCCTTCTTCTAAAGTGAGTAACTACGATGTATGATTATTAAACTACTACATGTAGATGATGTATCTGGGACCATGTCAATATCTTTATTTCATTGTCTTGTTTTACTTTCGCTGGTTTAAAATGCCAATAAATATATTATAAAAAAAAACCTATTTGGTTGGTTCCTGGTGCTGTGAAAGGAGATAAGGACAGTTTTGAATCTCCTGTTGGCTTTAAATTGCTGTTCTCACAGTTGGAAGACACGCAGATTACCTTTAGACTTAGAGAGGCACAGATCTCTCTGCTTGTCTTATTCTTGCAAGTGTGAGGCTTTATGCTAAACATTTATTTTTTATTTTTCCAAGACTTCTACTGAAGTCTGATCATGCTGACACCTTCTATGCTCCCGAATTAGAGACCCTCTGTAGATGACTCTATATTTGCTGTATGTTTAGAAGAGAGAAGGGAGGTTCCATCATGGAACACTTGTTTGCTTTAATCTGTTTCTGTATTATTGTGACCATCACAATTCTGTATCTCATTCTGTTGCACCTTAGCCTACTGAGATATTTCAGCTCACCTAATTTATTGTACTGCTGAAATTAAGGAACTTACTTTTGGTTCGCAGATATACTGGATTGATTGGTAATCCACATAAAATAATTTAACCATATTCAGCAATGTTTGGTCCTTATTGTGGAGTCACATTGGCTTCACAAGTTAGAAATGTATTGTTGATGTCTTCTCTCTTTCAATGATTTGCATCAACCAACAAGGTCCATATGACCAATAGGGAAAAATCTTTAACGACTTGACTAAAAGAATATGTTGTACGGCTCAGCGCTCTTTCAGTTTCTTCAGTTGGTCCACCAATAGAACTGAAACAGGTAAACTAGTTCATAGGGCAAGAGAGGTGTTCTCGCAATTTGGTGCCATGGAAGTCTTTTAGACCAGCCTTGGGGATGGGCGGGGGAGGGGGGAATTGAATTTTTACATTGACTTTCTGCTGCTGTTGAAGATTTCCCAGTCCTTGACACCAAAGTTCAAATTTCAGACTGGTAGCATGCTACTCCGAGGGAGAGTGCGTCGTTGGCAATGTGGCATTTGTTGTGATACACTGGGACACAAAAGGTAGATGCACAAATTACAATTGTAATCAGACGGTGTTTATAATTTACTGTGTTTTCAGTTCATTACCTACGATAACTTGAGCATCTGGATCAACCTCTCTGTACCATGTTGTGAGTCTAGGAGGAGGACTGGCAGAGGGAAGCAGTAAGGAAAGACAGACAGGGAAGAGAGGCAGAGAAGTACATAAAATGTCTGCATTTAAGGGGGCACAGTTGAGAGCGAGGAGTGTTGCTAAGGGTAATAAAAACACATAGGCAATTACATAGCATCAGACCTAACCAGAGGGGCAGCGGGCGCTGTGTGCGTGTGCACAAAAACAGGGGTAATCAAGGAAGGCCAAGTAAACCATTGACAAGATGTGCTAGAGTTGACAAAGGGCGCTGAAGGTGCTGTTTGATAAAGTGGATGGGGAAATGTCACGAAGCCAGTGGTTGATGTGTGTATGGCAGAAAGGTTCAACTTGGGGAGGACCACTTCAAAGGTACTGATGTTGGTGTAGGAAAGTGAGTTTCTGTTGCAGTAACACCCCCCAGTTTTGCCTGACTCTGATGCATCTTTGAATGTGCACTGGGTTCCTGCTAACGAGGATCACAGTGCCTGTGTTCTTTCCCAACACTGTACCTTTGTTTCCACAATTGGCACACCCCTGGCACACACATATAACCCTTGGTGGTACCAAGGACCTTATGACAAGAGAGGTCTAAAAAGGCTGCAGCATGTATTGTGCCAACCTAAGAGAACCCTCAAGAAACACATACACATACACACTGCCATTGCAGACTGTGTGTTTTGGTGCAGCTAAAACTGAAGAGCCGACATGGCACACATTCTTGTGTGCCATGCCTGCAAAACATTGCCTGTGGCATAGGCAAGTCACCCCTCTAGCAGGTCTTTCAGCCCTAAGGCAGGGTGCACTATACCACAGGCGAGGGCATAGCTCCATGAGCAATATGCCCCTACAATGTCTAAGCCCATTCTCAGACATGTAAGTGCAGTGAAGCCATATTGAGTACATGGGCTGGGAGTTTTTCATTACGAACTTTACAGCTCCATGATGGCTTTACTGAATGCTAGGAAGTTCGGTTTCAAACTTCTCAGTATAATAAACCCACACTGATGCCAGTGTTGGATTTATTATAAAGTGCACTCAGATGGCATCTTAGATATTCCCCCTAAAAAACAATCAACTCTCTAATGTGTGTTGGACCGCCACCACTAGACAGGTTTCTGTCCCCATGGGGGAGAGCCTTTTGCTCTCGAGAGCCAGGAACAAAACCTGCTCTGAGTGTAGGTACTTCACACCTCCCCAAGCAGGAACAGCAGCACTCGGCTTTGCTGGCTTGGGCAACTCCAGCTAGTGGAGATGCCCCCGACCAAGGTGGCAGATCAGGCAGGAAAATTAGCAATGGGAGAAGGAGTGTCCACCTCAGCTGGGACCACCATTACGGTATCCAAAGCTAAGGTGAAGCCCTCTCTTCAAAATCCTTCATATTAACTTGGAGATAGTTATCCAATAGGAACAGGCATGTGCCACCCTCCCCAAAGAGAGTGGACACACAAAGTGTGTAGTCACCCTAAAGGTCCGTAGCCATTGGCTACTGCCCTGCAACCTCTGTAATGCCCCTAAATTGAGTATTCAGTGGCACCCCTGAACCTTGGTCTTTAGTTCCTGCCGACCTAAGAAGAAGGACAAAGAAGACACTGTGCAGCAATGCCTGAAGAGGACTACTGACTTGGCCCCAGCCCTACCGGCCTGTCTGCAGCTTCAAAGACCCTGCAAAGAAGACAATGCCTGTCCTGCAGCCAGAGACTTCCAGAACCAGAGGAAGACTGCCTGCCCTTCGACAAAGGCCAGAGACTCCCGAGGACAGCGGATCTCTTCCCAAGAAACCTACACAAAGAACTCTGGTGCCCTTCGGATTGGCAACTCCTGTCCACTCTGCACCAGATGCTTCCGGCCCGTGTCCAGGTGGACCACCCACCCAGAACAGGTTCCCCAGCGATCCTAACCTCAAGTTCAGCGTTGGCTGACCCTTCCTTGACTCCACACAACGCCTGCAGCCTGAATCCAGAGCTCCTCCCTGACCGCGATTGGCTTCGGTAATAACAATCTGGCATCTAAGGGCACCCCTACACCCGAAGCCCCTGGGCCTTGGTGAGCTGCACCTGTAGTGTAGTTCCTATATTTCCAATAGGCTCTGCGCATTGGAATAATATATACTAAAGATTTTACGTCGGACTGAGGTCTACTAGGTCTCTATCGAATATATTAGACTTAATTGTGAGTGCCAGCTAGCTCAGAGGTCACTTTCTCGAATAAACAAGAAGGGATTAGTTTCTGACAACTGCATAAACATGACAACATTGTTTCCCAAGAATAAGAAATATATCTCTAGAGTCACGGAAACAATAGATAGTTATTTCACTCAGTCAATCGTGCATGCTTCGTTTCACCAGAGGTGCAGAGAATTAGAGAGACAGGCGTTTTCAATAAATAGTATTTATTGAACAGTCTTCTGTCTCATGCAGGAGAAATGAACTGCTACAATCGTAATACTGGTTGCAAAGTACAATGCGTACAGTACGAAGAGTATTATAAAATAATACTGTAAAAGCATGATATGGTTTCTAAGCCATAAAATACATAGAATACATACATTAATAAATAAAGACTAAAAGTACTCAACTGGTGCTTCTAAAATACACCTACCCCGGTGTACCTAACCTAAGTGTAGTACGAGGGAAGAAGTCAGTGAGGTGTAGCTTAGTTTCAGTATTCTTTGCCAAGAATCTATCCAAGAATTCTCTAAGGGTCTAATCAGCTCTGTACCTTGGATTAGAATGAAGGAGGTCTGGTATCTCTCTCTCAGGACTCGATTTCCCAACAACCCGCAAGGGTAGCTTGGAAACACTGTAGCTGGATTTCTCGGCAAGAGAAAAGACAGCGTATCTCTCAGTGCGTCAGCTGGAGGTTCGGCTTCCTTCGCCACTTGCTGCGGCGAGCTGTGTCGTGTAGGTATATAGTTGAACTGCTCCAAACCACCGTGTGTTTGTCTGGGCAAGTGTGGGCATATTTATACCTTGAAGGTGCCTAGTTTGACGTAAAGGTGGACATAATAACGTCATCAAAGAGTCTTAGTACTTTGAAAACTCCATGAGTTCTTTTACAAATCAATATTCAAGCAAGGGGAAGTCCCTAACTGCTGAAGCTGAGTTTTCAAGAAATCGGTGTGGATTTTCTGAACTAGTGGAAGTAGCCAGGCCATATTTGGACTGCATGAGCTATGTCTAAATATGGTTATGATTTCTATGCCTATATAAGGATAGGGTGATTTAAACCTATATATGGGCATGAATCGGGAAAATTACACTACAGTCCTAAATTAATATACAACACCCACTCCACTTTATTATGTTTAACATTACTAAATTATAAGCACTAAAACATATCTAAAGCATGTGTTTACAATCCCACCCAAAAACCACAAAATGCATTTGATAAAGTTGCACACGAAAAATGAGCATTTGTACAGTACGCATATAAAAGGAATGATGTCATCCTAAGCATATAGTATGATATTAGTAATGCTAACTGAATGAATCATGATCATGAGTGTACATTTTTATGAAATGGCCCCCGGTTTACAGAAGAAAAAGGTCGAGACCATTCCATAGCAGAATATATAGACTGTTATTGTTTTTGAGGACAAGGTCAAAAATTGTATTTAGAAAGTGTTCGAAAAAGAATTTCCTGTTCTCTAAGAATAGTTCTACTTTAAGCAGATTACTTTGTGCCAAAAAGAGTTAAATTTTGGAAAAAGTCAAATCAAAATAGTAGAAAAAATAGGGTTCCAAAGTTAGAGGATTTGTTTTTGAAAAACGAAGGCCGAAATCAGAGTTCATGGAACGCTGTGTGTAGATTTAAAAAGTTATTCTCGGTGTCAGGAGAAAACATCAAATCGTCTAAGCTGGCAAAGAAATCGTCTACCACAGTAGGTGAAAGTGGAACTATTTCATTAAGTAGATCAATTGTGCACACATGAGAAGCATCGCTGTCAGCATCAGTCGCATTAGCAATGTTCGCAGTAGATGGTACCTGTGTGCCTGTTGTTCCATGTGCCTCACCATTAGCTGTAGTCGCTGGTGAGATCTCTATGAATGCCGTCATCAGGATTGGCAGCCGTTGGGGCAACACGATGCATGAGCCGTACCGGACCTAGCAAGGCGTCAACATCCGTTGGCAGTGCTGATGGAAGTGTAAGACAAACGTCCAACCCGCATTCTTCTCCGCAAAGCAGGCATCGTAGAACAGGTAAGATGCAATCTTGCCAGATTGGTCTGAACGAAAGAAACCATGTGGTATTCAGATCTCTTAAATGAGCCAAGCCAAGAATCGGAGTAATTCTGTCACGGTACAGCATGGCTAGGAGATCGTTCTCCATGGTAGTCTAGGTATCGCTGGTGACTGGACTTGCCATATCGGAGCAGAAGAAACAAAAATAGAATTCCTGCTACGAGTCCTAAAATGAGAAGCAGGCCGCCGAACACAGTGCACGAAATTTGGAAAAATGCCTAGGACTGCTGCAAAGGGTGCTAACAGTCGTGAAAAAAACGGTCTTAAATACATGTACAATGCCACTCATATCAGACATGTTTAAGATACGACCTAACATTTCTGCAAAATGTATTGGACAGTTCGTTGATAATAGGGCATGTATCTCCACAGAAGTCCTTGCGACTTGCAGATCATACGTTTCTCTGGATGAAGTCAGTGGCACAGTTTTTTGCAAAAGAATGGCTTTCATTCTGCTTAAAGTATCAATTTGTATAGAAGAGATATTCGGTGAAGGCCGTAGCAGAGACTCCCCGTCTGTCTTGCTTTTAGGAAACAATACTTGCATACAAGTGACCCTGGCTGACACACTAACTAGATAGGCTATACCTGGCATCATTCCACAACAGCTGTGATCACCCAACATTATGTAGCTACCATTGGATAACTGCCTAAAAACTGGGCCTATCACCGCTGTCTGAGAACCGTGCATGTGGCAAGAAAGGTTATTTGAAGAACCCTCGCAGGCTCCGTGTAAATTAATACCTTGACACAAAAGTGTACCGCTTAGCGAGTTCTTACAATTTTTTTCCACTAAGAAATACCTCCTTTCCCCCACTCCAACATTTGTGTGTGTATGATAAATTCCAGGTTTACTTAATGTACTCTTTACCCAACCTTCGATACAGGCCTGCTAGTATGTATTTTAAGCAATACTGAAACTGGAAAATCGTCACTGGTATCGTGATGGTGCCATGTATTATCCATTCTACGACTGGCTTCTCAGAAACAGTTAATGGTAATCTTTCCATTTTTTCTATGCTCAGCACAGTATAGTCTGCTCCTCTTTGTGCCAAAGAGATTTGTTTATCTGTAAGGTTAAATACAGTAAACAATGGCGTGGTGTTGATTAGACGCCATGGCACGTAGCCTAAACGAACATTTTGTAACAACCAGCCTAGCAGCATTATAGAACGTAATTGAGACTGACCATGTTTTAACATTAGCAAGTCCTGCTCGATTAGGTCAATGGCAGAGGATAAAATGCTGTCCAAAGAATAAATTCAGGAGGACAGAGTCGTTAACCCATTGTCCACTACAGAGAGAGCTTTCTCTAAATTAATACGATCAATTTCTCGTATTCTTTCTGCAGTTTCCATTTGCGTGACTTTCCATGCTTCATTGTAAGCAGAGTATATACCGGCTTATATGAAACGTTTTTGACGTGGTTTACGAGGTCCAAGTAGGAAGTCTCATAAATCAACGTCTTCTTTAAATAGAGTTAAGTGTTGTTTAATTTCTGGAAGTGTGGATTTCTGTAGCCACTCAAGGCATAGTTTTCCTACACTGTGTATGTTGTAACTATCCCTGGATGTTGTCTCTGGGAATATCTTGGATCTGGCCTAGTTACTTTGAACCCTTGAGTTTTGTTCAGGAATCTATCTTGACAGTTATTTGTGTCTGTGGGCCAGATTAACCTTTTTTTCTAATCAGGATTAGTTCTGTTAAAATATAGTTTACGTCTACCTCCTCATCTGTAGTTCAGTTACTATCAGGTGTGGGTTTAGGTATGGACGGTTTGTTTAAATCCTTTATCTTAGCCAAGCCAAGACAAGATGTTTGTTGAACAGTGTCATTAAAAAACAGTATTTGTTCTGGGATAATGCAGGCTCTGAATAAGGCTTCTAAACCTTGCACCTGTCAGTCTTTTGTGCCCCAGACAGTTTTTGTCTCAATGTTGTCTTTCCAAAAGTTAAAAACTAATGTAGACAGCTGAACATAAAAGTTCGCAGAATAAATTTGTTTAGTATTAGTCAACGTGTTTTTCATTCCTGTCTTATTCACAATTTTTAAATAAAACGTTTCTGGATTTGTGATATTAATGCCTGAGAAGTATGGAAACTTTTTATAAAATGTTTTTGAACTGCCTTTTGGCGGTGTTGGACAATGTTCCCATTGATTATAAGTAAAAACATTTCTAGGGTTTGCAGATTTGTGCAAATAATGGCGACCATAATGATTAAAACAATACATTTGTTCATAATCTGATGAACCTTCTAAGTATTCATGTTTTGTGAATTTAGCGGACATTTCTAAATCTGTCATCATATTATTAACAGTTTCAAAGTCCCAATCATCAGAAAATGTGCTGGATGAGACAAAGTCACTCAAAGAAACCTTAAACTGTTGTGGAATCTTCAATAGTTCCACCGGACGATAAATGTCATAATCAGTTGTGTCCCATGCTATACCACCAGGTATAGGAACGGCTGTGATGTTCACTGATGACAGGTTTCTTCGATCATTATGAGATGATTTGTGAGGTTTCAGGAGCAAGTTGATATTCTTACTTGCTGTGTCCATTGTACTGTATTTTCTATCTATCATCTTTCCCAAACTTAGAACAAGAATGAGCCAAAGAAGGAGAAATAGTACACCTAACACAATCCAGAATTCAACCCATGGTGAAACCAGATATGTATTTTCAAGTTGATGTAAGAGTTCTGTTATTTTTTCTTTGAAAGTTTTATTAGCTGGCGTAGTTTCAGGTTCACTGGAATACTCTGAAAATGTATCAAAGTTGATGAAATAGCAAGAGGCAGTTCTGTCAATTGTTGGAATTGCATCAGGATTGTGTAGAATCGCTGGAGCTGTTTCTTCCTTTGTCATATTAGTATAGTTAGAGGCTATATCATTGTAGACAGGTGTTTCTTGACGAACTGTTATTTGGGTCTCAAGAGGTACAAGTTCCATGGCTTTGTTGCATAGTCCTTTTCTCACTGCAGGTTTATCAAAGGTGATAAATCTTTCAGTTTGAACCTCTTGGATTGTAGCAAGATTCGGTCGCCTGCTACATCTTAGGAGACCACTGGGCCTACTACTTATTATCGGCCACATGATGTGGTTTGACGAGGTCGATGGACACAACTCTGTTCTCCCTTTTTCCAGAAAGTGGCGGTAGTAACACTGATCTTGTTCCGTGGATTGCTAAGACAGGTACTGGTTTTCTGTAAGAAGGCCCAAATTCCTTCTTCACCGCGATCTTTTCCCTGACTAGATCCCCAATCTTTGGACTCCAGACAGGTCTTGCTGGGACAGGTGGTTTTTCTTCAGTGGTCGTTGTCTTTTGTGTTGTGTTGCTCAGACTTCTTATTTCATTTAAGTCCTGTAAAACAGCCAAACAGTCTTTGATATCAAAAGGTTTTTGTTCCACCACTGAAGTTTGAAGATCAAGATCCTGGATGATCATTCTAGTACCAAAAAGTAATTTATATTGAGTGATTCCAACCAGAGAATTTCTTGGCAGATTATTAAAACTACGTTGGACACTTATTAGATGTTTGACCCACCTGTCACCTGAGCCTAACTGTTATAGATTGCTTTATGTCACGGTTTTATCTTTCCACTACCGCATTTCCCTCAGGATGGAATGGACTTGAGTACCGCAATACAACGCCCAAGCTGGCCATGGCCTCTTTGTAAGCTCGAGAGCTAAACGCAGGACCCTGGTCAGAATGTAGCGTGCCGATAAAGACTCACAAATCTTTTATAACAGTTCGGGCGTCAGCCGAGCGCTGAGGCCACATCCAAATGAATCTTGAGCAGAAATCCACTGTGACCTTGATATATTTATAGTTGCCATCCCTTTGTAAGGGACCAGAGTAGTCCAGGTAAACGCATGCTAATGGTTTATCTGAAATTAGAAGGGGCGTCTGTGCAGGTTGTTTTTGGCAGATTTCACATTCTAGAACATAGTTTCTAGTTTGTTTCCTCATGCGCGGCCACCAATATCTATGTTTTAATAATGATACTGTGGCTGAAACTCCTGCGTGTGCAGATGCTAACCCTTCATGTGCTGCTAAGATTAGTCCTAACCTATGGAATTGCCCTATCCCCCACTCCAGGGATTATAGCAAACGGAACATTATTTGCATCAGTTATATATGAGTACTTTACTGGAAAGCCTTTTGGGAGTGTCTTACCACTGTCTTTTACTGAAGCGGTGACAGCTTGTATTATTTTGCTGTCTATTTTTGTTTTTGAACGAGTGATTGCAACTACGGAAGCCGTTTGCACAGCTGCCTTCGCGGCTTCATCAGTCAATGAATTCCCTGCAACCTGAACGCCATCACGCTGATGACTCAGTGTATGGATCACGTGAGTCTTTTGTAGTTCTTTCTGTAATAGAACTACTTGTTCCCAAAGCGTGCCACCTTTTGCGTCTTTGAAACCGTTTTGAACCCAGTTCTGCAGATATTCATTGTAAGACTGGATGCAGTAATACGAATCGCACACTATGAGTGTAGCGATCGGTATTTTCAAGCGCCATCTTAAAAGCCTGTAGTTCAGCTCGCTGAGCTGTACAGTCTCCGAGTGATTGAGTTTTTGTGACCATAGGTCGAAATTTACCTTCGCGCCAGCGACCTTTAGCAATCGCGCACGCAGCACTATAGGCTTGTTTACCCCCAATTGCGGGCTGTGCTGATCCGTCTGTATAAATTATACATCCGTAATGTTCTAGAGGCAGAATCTCAGTGGGCAGAGGACATTCCTGTTCGTATTGTAGAAATTCTTGTGTTTTTAAGTAGGGGTCAAAAACGTATTAAACGTCTGTTGCAGCAAGAGAATTAACCCATTGTATCCCTCTCGGATGTAAAGCCTTCGTATTGGGAATGCTCGCTTTTGTCAGGTACAGGTGTAACGATCATTATGTGTTTACTCTGCGCGAGAGCTCTCTCTTTTGCTACTGCAGTTTGAACCGCTGACATATTTATTTCTGTTGAAGTGAATTTCATTTCAGCTTGTGTGTACAAGTGTGATTTGTAAGCTATTGGTACCTTTTCACCTTCATTAAAGGTTAGGTATGTGAATCTGCATCTCCCTGGGATGATTCAAATCACAAGGTTGCGCACGTTGTCGCGTGTCTGTAACTGTGTTTTTGTTAACATGTCTGTTTGTACTGAACGCAAAATTTCTGTGTTTTTGAGTCCAATTAGTTGGTTTGAAATCAGATTTTTTTTAGTTCGTAGAGAGGTGTAACCCATTCTGCGTAATGTAGAACATAAGTTCTTCCAAAATTCAGGAAACCTAGAATTGACTAAGTTTCTCAGCGTTTTTTGAGGTTGGAGCAGCTCACATTTCTCTAGAAAGTTTGCTGCTAGACTTTTGTCTTCACTTGAAAGTTCGTATCCTAAAAATAGGAGGTTGAGGTGGGCAATTTGTGATTTCTTAAAATTGAATTTGTACCCTTCAGAAGCGAACCCAAGTATTATGGTGTTCACTCTTTTCAAGTGCACGTCCAAATCATCGTCTATAAGATAGATGTCATCGACATAAGATAATGCCTCATCATCGTACGTTTGTAGTAACTCTGTTACTCTGGCTGAAAATAACCCTGGACTATTCTTGAATCTCTGGGGGAGACAGCAAAATTGTCCTTCTGTCCTCATAATTGAGAAAGCGGTCAAGTTCCTGCTTTCTGGTGCAATGTTTTGACAGAAGAAACCGTTAGAAATCTCTAATGTGGTTTTATATTTTTTCCGCACAATGTTATTCATCAGTGCTGCACTGTGGGCATTTTGTACTGCAAAAGATTTGCAACAAGAATTTAAGTGTCTGCAGTCCAAAACTAGACGATATGTATTGTCTGGCTTGGAGACAGAAGACAAAGGATTCTTCATAGATGAGGTGCATGTTTCAATCACCCCTTGGCATTCAAGTTGATTTAAAATCTCCCTGCTTAACAGGATATTGCCTTTGCATTGTTGGTTGAGTTTTTAACTGGATTTTATGGTGAGGAAAATCCTCATCCCATCCTACGTGATTTTTGTATAATGCTGAAGCCTGGGCTACAGCCCATTTTCTAGCATAGGTGTATTTTATATGAATTGCAATGTGATTTGAGAAGGCTGGCATAATTATCTCTTCACCATGTTGTGAGAAGTTAGCCTGGCATATGATGTCCACTATTCTAGAGGGCACCTTGCACCAGTCTAAACAACCCTTATTGATGGTGGTTGTAAAGTCAACCTTATAGACAAGCCATCCTAGTGGTAGCATGGACCAGCAGTCTTAGGCTAAACTCCAAAGAGCATGTGAAGCTGTTTGTTTTACCAATTATAATTCCTTGAATATCAAATGAAAGGACGCCCCACAAGGTGAATACCAAATATATATGTATTTATTTCTAACACAACGCCTCTGACTTCGAAGTACATCACAAGTTACTCAATTAGCATACGATAAGTTGCACAAATACAGTTTTGCCCTAGGGGCATCACAAACCATATACTAAGTAAGTGGTATATGAACCACTTCAGGAGCAGGGAATAGGCCTAGGGAATCACTGGGGCTACACTAGACAACCAAAGGTTAGGAAGTAGGAGACCCACGGGCGACGCGTGCAGTGTCTAAACACAGTCGCGAGTTACCATTGACTTATAATGGAGAACGAAGAAGTTACAAAGTTACTGATTAAGGACACTTCCAGGTGGACTACGGTGAAACCCCTTTTAACTAGGACACTTGAAGAGTCAATACCCACGGGAGCACCAGAGTACTCGAGTTACCTCACCCAGGGAAGCCGGGTGCATAGGTGTCTTTTCATGTCGGGTTTCGTCGATGCTTTCAATGGAGATCTGCAAAAGAAGTGCTGCAGGCGGCCAGTGGAAGAGTGTCCGGGTGGATCCATGGGTGGATCGAAGAAGTGAAGAACCTGAAAGCTACCTCTGTGCCGCTGGTGGAGCAGTTTTGGTACTCACCTGCCCCTTGCTAACCTTTGGTCCCAAAGACTGGAACTGTGTAACTACCTGTATAACCACATTATTGTTTTCTTCCATAGGATAACATTGAACTCTATGAAAATTGCACTGTTGAAAGTCTTAAGTATTTCTCCTGCAAAACATACTTACCTTATTGCGAAAGGTTGGTCTTAAAATAAAGCTCAAACAAAGCTTATTTTTGTAAAATTGGTGTGGATCTCATTTGAGTCATGTGTCCCTTATTGGTCAATGTTGTGCAATAAATGTCTTACACTCCTCTGTGTTAGGCCTAAGGCTGCTCGCCCACACTACCACTAATAGAGCACCTTGGGTTTACATTGAGCTCTGTACATTTCAGGGGCAATCTCTGGACTCTGTGCACGGAGTACCCACCTAGTGGTATACCATATACACAGCCAGATTGCTGCAGTTAGGATGAGCTTTCAGATAGGGAGGGGACAGGGAAGAAGACCAGTCATAAGGGGTGGAATAGATATGCATACCATCCTATATTGGACTTGTGCTGAGAAGTACCATGTATAATGTATGTGGCTTGAATGATCCAGCCTTTCCGATCCCAGGGGAACTAGCAAAGGTGGATAACCATGACCGTTTCACTCAGGTACACGCTTATACAGACAGTGAATCACTGCCTCAGATCAGTCTTTTTCAGCCACAATTTATGTCAAGTTTTAGCAAAAAAGTAGCTGGGTTAGATCTCCTTATAGCAAGGCGCATTCATTACTGCAGAAGGAAGAACACCAGTGTCGCTGGCATCCGTACTCTCACCCAATCAGGGACAGGAGGAACATATTCGAACATGAACAAGTGAGTAGTCTCCTGGGAAGCACTTTAATATGTTAAAATGCGCTCAGAAAACAAGACGCACCCATGAGGGGGAGGGCTGTCTAGGCTAGAAGACCTAGAGCTAGGTAAAAAATGGTGCTATAGATTCTGCTTACAAAGTGATTTTTCCATGCTATTCGGCTGTGCTTGTCAGATGCATAAATAAACTACATCTTGACAGATACATGAACAGACTACATCTCGACAGATACATGAGCAGACTACATCTCGATAAAGACAAGAAGAGACTACCTCACGAAAGATACATTAACAGACTACATCTCAATAGATACTAGAAGAGACTACCTCTTGACAGATACATCAACAGGCTACATCTCAATAGATACAGTATAAACTACCTCTCGACAGATACATCAACAGGCTACATCTGGATAGATACAAGAACAGACTACATCTCGACAGACAAATCAACAGACTATATCTTGATAGTTAAAAGGTTGTTGGTACCTAAAAAGGAGCCCTTGACTTTGAGGCCCACATCATGCGCCTTGCAGCGGTCAGCAGAGGGAGATAGTGGCTGGAAGCAGGGTGACTCTTTATTTCAAGAGCGGATAGGGATGACCAATGTAACACCGGAGCTGCAGGACTAGAGAGCGGCCAATCGTTAACTGATTGAGCCGGCGCACCTGAAATAATGAGGGAAGCTCCGGTCTACTGAGCTTTGTAAAGAGCTCACCTTGAAATGCAAATATATGTAGACATTGTCTCAACAGTAAAGCACATAATATTGGCCCTGCCATGGGGTGGGGTAATTAATAAGCATGGGTGGAAAATCCGTTTCGCTCGCGGATTTTGCGGATTTTCGGGAAATTCGCAATCCGCGAGATTCGCGAATCTCCCGCAAAATCCGCGAGCAGCGGATTTTGCTCGCACTGCTCGCACTGTTCGCGTGAGTTCGCGTGAGTTCGCGCCCCGCGAATAAGTGCAAAATTGCAGAAATACGATTTTAGCAAACTGAAAGTAACTACTTACCAGGTTCAAAAGTTCAGGCTCATCATTAATAGCCATTTCCTGTAGTGCTTGCTGAGGGGCCCCTCCAGAGTTCAGTTGCCAGTTGCAACTATTATGTGACCCTGCTCTGAACCTCAGAATAGTTACACATATGCCACAAAGGTCCTGAATTACAGCTAAGGGAGACAAGCAGGAGCCAGGCTGGCAGTTCAAATCCATTAATCAGCCCCTAATTCATTATTGTCAGTTGGGGCAGGGCAGGTGTTGTAACTAATTTTGCAACAATGAAAGCACTTAGCAAGTGCAAAAGTTCACTAATCAGGAAGCACTAAGGAAGCAGGTGCCAGCTAAAAAAATATTCTGTGACACATTAATCAGCCCCAAATTAATTCAGGTCACTTGAGGCAGGGAAGGTGTGCTTGCGTTGCCACAATAATGTACACTGACTGGACAACCAGAGGGTGCTGTGATGAAACAGAGGGTGGCATGGGTGGGCCAGAGGGTGGCATGAGTAGTCAGAGAGTGGCAGTGGTGACAGAGAGTGGCAGTGATGAAGAAGAGTGTCCCAAACAGGCTGGACACGTAGAAACAACAAGTTCGCGAAACTTGCGACCCGACAGGTAAGTTCGCAATTTGCGACATTGTACAAAACCCTCGCGAACTGGCAGAAACCCGCGCAAACACACAAAAAAAAAAAATCCGCAAATTCGCAAGAATTCGCGGATTTTGCGGATTGCGAGTTCGCAAATCCGCAAAATTCGCGAACGCGAGATTCGCAAAATTCGCCCATGCTTAGTAATTAAACGCATAGAAATAGACAAAGACAATACTCCTTAGGGCACCTCAATATGAAATACTACAAGGAGCGGTGACAAGAATTGGAGTCTGCTTGCTAATAAATCACTACACTGTCCTTTTCAAACTCAAAGTCAAAGATAGCTTTATTTGATTTCAGTTAAAATCATAAAAGCACATAAAAATAGATACATATAATAAAAGCTCAAATAGTGCAGATCAGAGTACATAAAAGTTTGTTAAGTTCATACTGAGACTAGCACTAAGAAAGGTGGAGAAATCATCTTTACAATACAGATCAAAATTAATTTTTTAAACCAAGCTAGATCTGCAGCTAACAGCAAATTTTAAAAACTTAGATACCGCACTTATAGTCATTTCATCTTGTAATAAAAGTAATTTGAATAGGGCAGCTCTACACGGTCTCAAGCCCCAGGTCTTTAGCAGAGGTATTAAAAATCTCTCACTTCCCCACGCATAAAACTTACAGAATAGAATACAATGGATTGATGTTTGCAGGGAACGGTCGTCGCACAGACATTTGATTAAGTTATTCGACTAATCATTTTTGTCTGGGAAAGTTAACAGCCAAAAATAGCTACCAGTTCTCAGCCGAGCTAATAACATTCTGTTATAACTGGGTTGCTCAGGGGATAAATAAAGTTGCAAGCCAGGTCCCTCCAATAGTGCTTGGTGTTGGGTAACGGATACCTTCATCCCCTCTGCAGCCCAACGTTTATTTTCCAGAAAAGCGAGACAACTTTCCTTTAATGCTTTACGGGTAATTAGAGATAATGAGGAGGGTGTTTTAAAGCATTCTGGATGGCCTATGTTTATTAAAAATTCCTTAACATAGGATAGCCACTGAATATTTTAAGAACCCTCATGTTTGATACAGTCCACAATAATCGCCCTGTTAAAATCAGTTTCCGTCGAGGTCCATATCTTGTGCCATAGCAGCACTGGACTTATCCTGATTAAATCTGTTATGTAGACCAGGGCAAGTTCCTTGTGGCAAACATAGGTGGAAGTAGATTTGGGAACAGCTAACAAATAGCGGAGGAAAGAATTTTCCTTAGCTTGAATTCCCTGGCAATCTATAATCCCCCAAATGCTGGCCCCGTAAATAGCAGTTGACACACATTTAGCCTTGTAAATATCAATCAAAATAGGAACGGGCCTGCCCCCCAGTTTATTGGCGAACTGTCTCACTGCACCTATTGCACGAGTAAAAGCTAAGTCCCTAGTATTAAATGCTGTAGACCAGGTTCCTCTCTTATTAAAAACAATCCCCAAGTATGAGAAGATATTGGTTAATCCTATCTTTGACTGTTCTAAAAAAGTATTGCAGGAAATCTTATTTTTTGGTGAGCAGCACATAGTAAATGTTTTCCCAATCTTAATTTTTAGGCCCCTAGATCCCATATATACTGAGAAACTAGTTAACGCCTTCTGTAGGCCTACTTGGGTTCTTGCCATTATAACCGCATCATCTGCGTACAATAAAATGGGCACCGGGGTGCCATCAATTTGAGGATAATCTACACCTAATTTAATTAAATAGTCTGCCACACTATTAATGTACAGATTAAAAAGAAAGGGTGCCAGAATGCAGCCCTGACGGACGCCTTTCATTATTGGGAATTTGTTTGTGCATTCTCCTTTCTTTCCATAGCGCACCTTTGCCCCGCCCCTCTATACAACTCCTTAAGAAAATTAAGAATATTTAAATCAATGCCGAGACCTGTTAAGGTATCCCACATGACATCATGACTCTAGCAATCAAAGGCTGAAATAAGGTCTGTAAACGTCATAAATAAATTGCCCTTTTTTGCCACAGTATATTTACCTATTAGCATAGCCAGATTTAGTCCCTGTTCGATGGTACCCAATCCTGACTTAAATCCATACTGGAATTTGGAGAGAACTTCTTTATCCTTGGCCCATATTTGCAATCTATTTAATATGATTCTACCTGCCACTTTCATCAACGAGTCAAGTAGTGAGATGGGCCTATAACATTTAGGATCGTTATGATCACCCTTAAATATAGGCACTACTATCTTGCCATGTAGGTAGAAATCCTTTGTTATTGTAACTATTAAGCACATTCGCCAAGAGCGGGGCTCATAAGGGAATATTGTCCTTATAAATGTCGATTGGAATTCCATCTGGCCCTGGAGCTTTACTGTTAGAGCTTTCTACTAATACCAGTTCCACCTCTGAGATGGAGAAAAATATCCCTAAGGGAAACAAATCGGAAGAGGCAGGCTCTATAACAGTCGACTGACCAGGGCAAAGCCTTTCTGGGCTAACTAAACCGTCTTTCTTGTATAGCTCGGTAAAATGATTAATCCATACAGGCTCCTCTATGGCAATCTCTACCAAGTCAGTTTTCCTTTCAACAAAAAAAGGGGCATTTACCGCCCTCCAGAAGGCAGTATTGTCTCTCAGAGAGCACGCCTTTAACAAAGCAGCCCACGCAGCCTCCTTCAACTCATTTCTCTGTTTATGGAGGGTAGATTTATAAGCTGTTCTAGCAGATCTTATATCTTGCAGGTTGTTGGGTACTTTTTTTAGGGTCTGTTTTAAATGAGAGTGCGCTTTACTGCACTCGGAATTAAACCAGCCCTTGGCCTTATACCTCTCACCAACTCGTAATCTTCCTGTCAGTTTTCTGCCAATCTGTACTGCGATATTCCGAAAAGCTGCAATAACCGCAGTGGGATTAGGGTTTTCCTCTAGGCAAGTCATAAAATCATTAAAGTGGCTCGCTACTAGACTCTGTAGGAAATTTATAGGGTCATCCTTGCTCCATTTTATTGCGTAACCATTGGTTCTAGCCAGCGATATCCCGTGACAATATAAGTTTTCAACTACATTAGACACAAGTCTGGCGCTCAGCCCAGTGTCAAAGGTTGAACTAATCGGGAAATGATCGCTAAGTGCAATGTCCTCTGTTTTAAACGACAGGACACTGCGATGGTAACTTGTTGTAACCAATGTATAATCTATAACAGACCACAGGCCCCGTCCATTGAAGGTGGGTTGGAAGTTGACCTGGGGGCTACAGAGCTCATTTACAAATCCTAGGTCCCATTCATATATCAAATTATTAAACAAGTTTCCCAGGACAGAATGCTCAAAATAAGTATAAGGATCACCCTTAAGATTAACCATTCCACATGTTCCTGTATTACTGTGGGGACATAGATGGCAATTAAAGTCACCCGTCACTATAATGCACCTTTCATTTTGCGCAGAGCCTGTTCCGTCACATAGGGCGTTATTTAATTCCTCCAAAACCCTTTTTTGTTCCTCCTTTGGAATATTATTGTATAAATTGACAAGGGTGATGTACTGATTTCCTCCCACCTTAAAAGAGAGTACCTGATAATAATTGTGCCCCCCCGGTAGTTCTACATTTCAATACTGCCAGCTTGACTGTTAAATGTTTGTGCAAAGCCCGCCAGACCATCTGCCCCTCGTAGACTGCAACGCTGTTGAAAAGTAAGTACGGTACCCAGCTATATGTATTTCAAACTGTTCCCAGCACTCCTGGAGACAGATTACGTCAAAGTTATCAATAAATTCCATGAATGTGGGGTCCTTTGCCTTGTTCGACGGACCCGCTATGTTCCATGATACAAGAGCCAACCTCCCCCTTTGTTCATCTGTTTGGGTCCCAAGGTCTGATTCAGTAGCAACACAATTACTTGTTGCCTGGGAAGCGAATACAACGCTATCTTCAACATCCCCTGCTGTTGTACTTAAAAATCTTTGATGAACAGGCACTTTTTTTTCACTGCTACCAGTATGATTAATCACTGTGGTCTCAAACCTATCTTGTCCATAATACAATGGACCAGAAGTGGTGCTTGCCACAGCTACAACTTTATCCCTTCTATTCGGCGTGATTTGTGTGTTGTTGTAATCCGACTGGTTAGCTCTCCTGTCAAACTTGGTGTACCCCCCAGCGGCAACCATACATGGGCCCAGTGATCGATGGCGGTCAATCAACCATCTCCAGGCAGCTATACCTGTTGGCAGTCGAGATACCTCTCCAATTGTCCCAAGATGTTAGGTCCCTAACAGGGTACCCTCCCCACTCCCCCCAATCCCCTCCCCTCTCTTAATGGCCCACTCTGCGCCAATTCCCATCGTAGTCTGGGCCAAAACGACTCCTCGGAGGATAAAAAAAGGAAAGTCGTTTAGTTTCTATGCCTACATTAAAGCCCTGCGTTCCCCATGAGCATATATGGTCGACAGTACGTGGGTCCTCAAAATTGACCAGAACACAGTCACCCTGGGTTGTTTTCCTCCCATGCCCCACCCAGGGCACCCTACGCACCATTAAGATTTTACTCGACTGGTGGGGCGGTAGCGGTCGGTTGATATTTAACCAATGTTGGACCTTGTTCTTTAAAGACCAACTAGGTTCCTCAGTGAAATCAGCCAACTCTGGGACCCCGGTCATAACTACCACAAAGGGGCTTGCTACTGGGGGCAAATTAAGAGCTAATTTGTCCAATGGAGCTCCCCAGTTACAATCCCTGTTGGGGTGCGGGGCTGAGGCCTTTGATATTTTATCCTCCTGTCTAATGTGTGCAGTTGGAGTTTTAGGTTTATCTACCTTTTGCTTCCCTGGGGCAGTAGGGGTCTTCGATTTTGCATTAACCACTAAGGCAGGTGTTTTTTTCGCTGGCAAGCCAGCTGATTTATTATTGTTTGACTTACTACCCCCTGTCTTTTGCACCCCAGGATTACAGGAATTATAAGGATTCTTGGAGGGGGCACTTAGTTCAGCTAACTCTTTTTCTATGCACGCTAATCTAGTTTCTATCAGGGAGAGATACATTTTGAAAAGAGCCCTCATTCTTTCTAAGAGTTGAGTATCGGCCGCATCGTCATTACTAGTTCCTATCAGACTGACTGAGGCCTATACACTTCCTGAACCCACACATTTGTATGCATGGGGGTCACACCCTCTATTTGTCTGTTGTTCTAATCCCCCCCCATGCCTTTTAGGAGGCTCACAGATCCCCTTGTCCGCGGGCGCTTTTATTTTCATTGTTTTTTTGGATGTTTTCGATATAGCACCCTCCCTTCTTCCCCTTGACTGCCGGATAGTTGTATCATCTGGCGTTGGGTTCATCACTAAGTCCGGGGTCCTTTCTAATGCCGAACTTAGTTGTGAATCGGATAGGAGTTGTGACGCGTACAGATCTACCACATTTTGCAAGCTATGTGCGTCTGCCTGCACTTCTATGAGGCCTGCATCTTTAGTCCGTTCAGGGGTTTTAGCTGACGTAAGATGACCCAAAGATGATCGTTTTGCCAGTGCTAAATCTTGTGACACTCTTCGTTCCATAAGTGCTATCCCTTGATCTATAACAGAGTTTGCCCTTACAATAAAATTATCTAATGGACCTGTTATCTGAGCCCCTGCCATAGCCGTTTTACTTCTGCTTCCTCGTGTTGACATAATTATAGAATTAGTATGCACATAAGGGTCACAACTATTTCGAATAAATATTACAGGGGAATAAAGTCATACATACAGTTCATACAGTAGCAGGAGTTAGAGGAGGGGCCCGGCCCGGCCTTATACGGTCTTTAACGGGCTTAAACGGGCCCGCCCTTGGCCCGGCGCACGCCCGCGCGCATCCCGCGTAATGCGGTTAATTGGATGATTAAGTAAGGAAAGGAGGGGGCTGGAAGAGGTCACAGGTGCGGCGGATCCCTGGCCGCTTAGGATCCTGGACCTCGCAGTCCCGATGACGAACGCGGTGCAGCCCAGCTCAACTCTTCTCCACACGAGCGCAGGGCCGGTCAAATCCTTTGGCAGAGAGTTGGTTGCAAGAAAGGAAAAAGGTTCCACACACTAACGACTACATCTCGACAGACAAATCAACAGACTATATCTTGATACATAAAAGGTTGTTGGCACCTAACAAGGAGCCCTTGACTTTGAGGCCCACATCATGCGCCTTGCAGTGGTCAGCAGAGGGAGATAGTGGCTGGAATCAAGCTGACTCTTTATTTAAAGAGCGGATAGGGATGACCAATGTAACACCGGAGCTGCAGGACTAGAGAGCGACCAATCGTTAACTGATTGAGCCGGCGCACCTGAAATAATGAGGGAAGCTCCGGTCTACTGAGCTTTGTAAAGAGCTCACCTTGAAATGCAAATATATGTAGTCATTGTCTCAACAGTAAAGCACATAATATTGGCCCTGCCGTTGGGTGGGGTAATTAAATGTATAGAACTAGACAAAGACAATTACTCCTTAGGGCACCTCAATATTAAATACTACAAGGAGCGGTGACAAGAGATGGAGTCTGCTTGCTAATAAATCACTAAACTGTCAGTTTAGGAGCTTTAACAGTGAGATAAAAGGTGATTACTGGGTTTGTCACCCTAGGAAGACAAGGAGCTGGGACAATTCCAACAATACTACTAAGAGTTATACACGGCTAAGCAAAGAAGGACACTACAGAAAATAGCTAATGCCTATAACCCTTGCACTGCTAAGACTCCCTAGAAATCCTGGTCTATAAAGAAGACCTTACTGGTCATTCAAAGCTTCAAATTATTCAAGCCACCAGGATCTGATGGCTTCTCAGCTAGATTTGACACTTAGTCTTATAACAACATTAGCGAAAGTCTACAATGGGTTTTTAGCACTTGACGGGCAATAACAATTTCCTTGACAGAGTGTGCTATTTCACTAACCATGAGCTGATTGTTGCGTGTTGGATATCTGCCCATCTCTCTGTTTAATAGCAACACAAAGATTTATATGAATCTCTTTGTAACCAGGCTGAAAGGTTCAATGCATTACCTCACTCAAAGAGATCAATGTGTTCCTTAGACACAAGCTAGTGACAACATGAAAAATGTAATACGTTTGGCGGACACTGAAAAAAGAGCAGGAGAGAAACAGTTATAATTTCTTTGGACATTGAGAAGGCATTTGAGAGAGCAGATTGGGCCTATATAGGAGATATAACGAGGACTACATGCTCTGTGAAGGGATACATACAGTGGATTGTGTCTGGCTATTAAGCTTCAACCACAGGACTCTGAGTTAATGAGAGCCTATCATGCAGAGTGGCATCACTTGGGATTTCCATTAACTCCACTGTTCCACTCTCTGAAGTAGTTTTTTCAGAACGTTTGGAACGATGCTCATAAGAAAGAACTAATGACCCTGACACCCTGTGAGTTTTCTACAAGTTATTTTTTTGGAGGGGGGGGAGATTTTTCTTTCCAGGACTGCCAGGATTTTCCTGGAGGTTCCAAAGAGGTAAAAAAAACTCAGCCCATTCACTCTAAATAGGCCTGATTAAATTCCACTAATGGCACAAGTGAGTTGTTCTGCAAGTGTAGGTTTCTGCCTGCAGAACCAGACGGCACAGCCGGCAGAAACAAGATGGCCGTTGTGTGGCTAAATAAAGCAGGTAGCCCGTCAGCTTGACAGACTAGGTACCCTGTCCCCAAACTCTAAATCAGGCCCTAAGTCATTGCAGCAGATTAAGGAAGATGATGGATTACAAGAAAAAGCAATATGTGGTGATGTTCTGGGAGATTAGACAAAGGGGGTAACCAGGGCCCTCACACAACTTGACAAGTGCCTGCCAGAACACATTAACAGTAGACAGGTCATAATACGTCGTTTACAGGCCAGAAATGCCTTCAATAAGAAAATCCTCAACTCTAATAAAAAAGAATTCTTCAGAACAGAACTTGAGAACGCCAAGAATAGACCTCGCAAGCTATTTGATTTGGTTAAACACCAATCCAACAAACTAGCAAAAACCTCCAAAGAAACGCCTGAACCCCTACTATCATGCGAGGAATTTTCATCCTTTTTCTGCGACAAATCTCTGCCCTAGGAAACAAACTTATGTCCACCACTCACTCACTACCTCTTCTCTCTGCGCTGTCCTCCCAAACCTCACCCAAAAACCAAGCACACTGGTCCAACTTAAAGTCTATGACGAACACTCTACCTCAAGAATTCTAGCCTCCTTAAAGCAGAACAATCACTTCAATGATCCTCTCCCCAGCTGCCGCCTTTCGGGCTATCATCCCTTCCTGGACTGCAATAATCAACGCTTCCTTCCTACAGGGTTCGATACCTGATTCTTTTAAGGCTGGCCAAGTCGTCCCCATCTTATAAAAACCTACGCTGGACCCGTCTTCCGCCGACAACTATAGACCCATATCAAACATCCCACTCCTAGCCAAAGTTCTGGAGAAATGTGTGCAACAGCAGCTGACCCTACACATCAACTTCCACCTTCTAGATGACTTCCAATCCATGTCCACACCTGGACACAGCACTGAAACCACCCTCCTCCACACCGTGGATGACAGACCTATCTTCGGCATTCGATACGCTTAACTACGAAATACTCCATGAACGTCTCAAACTCAGGATGGGTTTGGATAGCACCGTCCTTGAATGGTTTAGATCCTTCCTCCAAAATCGCTCACAAAGAGTCCTCATCAATAGTAATCTATCCGCTCCCTCTCCAATCTCGGTTGGGGTCCCCCAAGGATCAACCCGTTCCCCTACCCTCTCCAATCTTTACCTTGAACCGCTCACAGAGGTGGTACGCACCACCAAAATCTCCTACCTCATGTCCGCCGATGACACACAGATCTACATTAAAATCTGTTATCCTGGAGGAGGAGCTACGTGAGCATCCGTGATGGCCGCGTGAGCACAGAGCTCCCCGGACCCTCGCCACTCTTCGCAACTTATTCTGACAACATCCTGAATTCTTGGACGGATTATTGAATATGAACGTTGGCTGACTTCATAACTCTTTTCAGATTTTAATTCGGACTCGGGGAACCGAAATTACATCGATTTGAACTTTTGAGGCCCACCTTGCGGCAAGCCGGGGACTTGGCGAATTGTGAAGCCGGGACGAAGTTGAATAACAATGGCAGTGGGGTCTTCCCCAGTGGCCCTACTCCAACTTTCGGTTTCGTTTCTGGGTCCTGGCATGGTCTGATTGCGAGAAGGTTCCGCTAGGTCGGGGATCTGTCCAGCCTCTATTCATTGTGAGTGAGACTTTATCATCTACGCCGATTGGGTCAAGTCGTGTCTTTGTCTTGCCGCACGATCCAGTTTTTGTGGACTGTTGGTGCCTTGCCCGCAGACGGCCATTTTCACTAGGTCTCGCGGGCCCCTCCGGGGCGCATCTTCCAGCATGGCAGCCAGGGGCGAAGCCGAGAAACGGAAGACTAAGACGCCCCTTCGTGGGGGACCGGTCCAATCCAACGTTATGGACCGGTACACTCAACCCAAAGGATCCCCTGGAGTCCCAAGCCGTACCCCGGAGGACGCCAATGAGGACTCAACCGCCCCTACTGATCTGTCCCTGCAGGACATCATGGGCGCCATCACCAACATGAAGGAGACCATCGGCCAGCAGTATGAGGCTCTCGCTCATAAAATTGACACGGTTGCCATTGATGTCACCCTGATCAGAGCCGACCTGTCCAAGACCAACGAGAAGGTGAAGTCGTTGGATCTGAAGACTTCTAGCCTCACGGCCGATGTGTCGGAACTTCAGACCGAACTTGGCAATTTGAAATCGGCTAATGACCTGATGTCCCATCGGCTTGAGGATTTTGAGAATAGGACAAGACGCAATAACATCCGCGTCATAGGTGTTCCGGAGAATCCCGAGACTCACTCGATTGACCTCCTGGTTGAAGATCTTGTCCTGAACCTCCTTGCTCCTTCTGGACTGAGCAAGTTCTTCGCAGTGGAACGTGCCCATCGCGTTCCGGGTGGAAAGCCTAAGCCGGGCACTCCTCTGAGGCCTATCATCGCCAAACTTTTTCATTTCAGGGATCGTGATGCTATCCTGCAGGCGTCGAGAGTGAGCGGCCCGGTGAAATTTGAGAATTCCACAGTTAACTTTTACCCGGACTTTACCCAGCTCGTCCAGAGACAAAGGATGGGCTTTCAGGGAGTTAAGCGACATCTCCGGGACTTAGGATTGAAGTGCGCGATGCTTTTCCCTACCAGGCTTCGTGTGGAGTACGAGGAATGGACATTCTTTTTTGACCGGCCGGAGAATGTGAGAGACTGGCTGGATTCCCTGCCTGGCCGGAACGACCGGACTGAGCACCCTGGTGGTGCCGAGGGTGGTGAACCTGTACAGAAGTGATTTTTTGGCCCCTGATCCTCGAATACTAGACATTGCTCAAATGGGTTCTATTCGTATTTTTGTATTTGTGAGTATTTATTAAGCGCAGCCTATCGCTCCGAAGGGAGCATCTTGGCGCTGAAAAAAAATTGTGTGTTGATGGGAATAGATTATGAAAATTCTAGATAGCGGCCATCACATAAGCATCAGATCGCTGATAGACCCAGGTCTTCAGTTGTTTCCTGAAAAGACTCTCAGTCTCAACCAGCCTGAGATTTAAAGGCAAGTTGTTCCAAGCCTTTGCTGCTAGGACTGTGAAAGTTTTTCCGCCCCTGGTTTTGTATTTATACCTCGGGATCTTGGTAAGGTTACCACCGGAGGATCTCAAACTTCGTACGGGGTTATAGTGAACAAAACGGTTGACAAGGTATTTAGGACCGATGTTTTTTAGTGCTTTGAAAACTGTTAGTAGAAGTTTGAAGAGGATCCTCTTGTGCAGGGGCAACCAGTGAAGACGATTTAATGCTGCTGAGGCTGAGGATTTCCTGGGAAGTTTTAACACTAATCTTGCAGCCGCGTGCTGTACACTTTGCAACTTCTTCAGTGTGGACTTTTTCACTCCAGCCATCAACCCATTGCAGTAGTCGAGTCGAGAGAGTATTAATGCGACCACAACCGATTTCCTGGATGCAATGGGGAGGAAGTCAAAGATTTTTTTTAAAGATTTGATAAGTCCGAAACAGCAACCTGACGTGATCATCGAAGGAAAGGGCTGCATCAAATTGTACGCCAAGGTTACGTGCAGAGGTCACTGCACTGGGCGGGGCCTCTGAATCTTTGGGCCACCAATCCTTAGGACGGAAGGGCAGATCTTTACCTAATGGTATGATTTCGGTTTTCCCACTGTTGCACTTCAGGTGGTTTTTGTTCAACCACTGAAATACATCCGTGAGACAATTCTGGAAACGCAGCTCAGTGTCCGTGCAGTTTTTGTCGATAGAGACGACGAGTTGGGTGTCGTCAGCGTAAGACGTGACTAGGATCCCATGAGACTCTATCACAGCTAGGAGGGGTGCCATATAGATGTTAAACAGTAATGGACTTAATATGGACCCCTGTGGTACTCCTGATGTAATGATTTTTAAGCTGGATAGATGGGGGCCCAGTGACACAGATTGGGACCTATTAGACAGGAAAGATGTTACCCATGCCAAAGCTGTGTCTGTCGCGCCAATCTCACGCATCCTGTCAATCAGGATGGCATGAGAAATTGTATCGAACGCTGCTGTGAGATCAAGCAGGATGAGGACGGCTTTGCTCCCCTCATCCTGCAGGAACTTGATGGAGTCGGAGAGTTCTATAAGGGCTGTTTCGGTTGAGTGGCTGGGGCGAAAGCCCGATTGCTGTGGATGCAGAATGTTATGGTCCTCCACAAAGGCTTTCAGCTCCCAGTACACTATCTGCTCCGTGATCTTTCCTAGAGCAGGCAGGAGTGAGATAGGGCGCATGTTGGTCAGGTCTGTGGGGGATTTATTTTGTTTTTTTCATCAAGGGTTTCACGATGGCCTTCTTCCTTTCGTTGGGCACTACCCCTGAGTCTAAGGAAGCATTAATGATAGCGTTGATGTTCGGATTGACTGCCTCAATTAAGTGATGCAGTATACGAGGGGGACAGGAGTCAGTAGGAGCTCCTGATTTGCAGGCCATGATCGCTTTACGGGTCTGCTGGAGAGAGACGGGTTGAAACCTGCAGAGGGAATGATGGTTATCGGCTACCTGCTTCTGGGGTTGTAGAATGGGAATGGTCAGGGGGGGCGGGAAATCCTTTTGAATGGTAGCAATTTTTTCCCCGAAGAAATTTGCAATATTGTTGCACAAGATTTCAGAGGGAGGGATTTCAGGCTGTAGAGCTTTGGGGTGGGTGAAGGATTTTACGATTGAGGGGGGCGCTAGAGGGCGCACTAGCTAATGTCCGCACCTCTGTGAGGCTCTGGCTGCCTGGCCAGCATTATCCTGCTTTCATCCGTTTCCCCTGCAGATGGATGCCTGAAATTCGCACCGCTGCTGGATGCACCTGTGCTGCGGCGTCGGTCCAAATCTGGAGGTGATTCGATGCCCAGCGCCTGAGTTACGGCGCCTTGAGAGTGCCCCGAGGGTCGCCGCTGTGGAGGGCCGCTGGCCGGGACCGGGAGCTGTGACACCTGAGATCGTGGCTCTACACGAGGCGGCTGGGCCTCATCATCGCGCAACCCGGCCGGGACTGCGGGAGACCTGTTGGCCGTGTGCCGGACTGGCGGAGGTGAGTCTCGCCCCCCCCCCTGAGAAAGCGGCACTGGGGAGCAGGGCTGAGCACCGCGCCACCTCCCCTGCAGCGGCGGCGACAGGTCGGGTGTCTGCACCCTGAACGCGGCGGAGGCCGCGGCGGCCATCCCTGAGGACGCGACCCCCCGCCTGGAGGACTTCACCCGGACCCGGTTGGGTGTGCTGCTGCGCCTGTGCACGGCGCTTGGCTGGGCCCCTGATCCCGACAGGGGCTGCGGGGGACTCCCCCAGGGGCGCAATCCTTTACTACGTGGGACTCCAGTGTCCAGGAGCATAGCGTCACAAAATTACATCTGCAAAACGAACCTGATCACGGTACTTCCTACCTCCTCGGAGTCCTTGGTATAACCCATATGCGGCTGAATCCCTGCTCTCCTAACTGTGCTGTGACTGAGCTCCGAGTACATCTGCAGTGAGCAAGGGTGCGGGGAGGAGGAGGACGTCGGACTACTGCCTCGCCCTGTCACTGCCTCCCGCGGCTCTCGATATTGCCGGTCTAGTGCATCGGAGCATCTGTGCACCACCGGGACGCCGAATTGCTTCCTCCGGCCCCGGCGGCCTCTCCTGATCCTTGCCTCTCTGCCTTTGCACTGATTTCACCATCGAGTAGCCTACAGCCAGGTTCAGAAGGCACGGCGCACTCTGCTCCCATTCGATAGAGTCAATAGAGTCGGAGCGAGCGGGGAGCAGGGGAGACCCTGTGCGTGGATGCCGGGACTCTAGCTCTCTTTCCCGGCTCTCGGCCCATAGCAGCCGCTACACTCCCCTCAGCCAGCGGGGACTGACACTGCTCTCACACAGGGCGGCTGCGGGTACCGTCGGCGCTCTTGTGCCCCTGAGTGCGTCGTCCCGCCGGCGGCTGCGGCTGGGGCGTAAGCCCTCTGATCTCGCCCTCCACTGCCCTATCCTGCCCAAGGTTCTCCTGCTGCTGTCGGGGGCTGATGTGCTGGGGGCTGGCCGGCTCTCAGGTCAGGTGGGAGCTGCGTTTACCCCGCTGACAGGACTCTGACGCGGTCGCCCCTGGGGCGCTATATACGGATTGACTTGCGCGCGGGCTCTGCTCGTGGGGCCTGACGGGCCGATCACTCATTCCAGCCACTGAGTGCTGGCGGATTGGGCACCATGGGCAAGAACGATGCCAAGCAACCCAAACTGTCCTTCGAACCTGCAGCCTCGAAGAAACCAACTCGTGGCGCAACGGGCGCCGGGATCTCCACGGGACAGCCAAGCACCGAGGTTCCTCCTGCGGTCATAACACCGGAACTGCGCCTGATCATTGAGGAGATGCGTCAGGGATTCGCAACGGTTGTGGACAAGGTTGATCGGCTATCTTCCAGGATGGACGGCGTAGTACAAAAAGTGGAGGTGCATGAAGAGCGGCTCTCTGAGGCGGAGCGACGCATCTCCACGGCCGAGGACACTGCCGCGACGCACGACACACGCCTTACCCGCATGGACAACGTCCTCAGAGTGATAGCGGCGAAGAATGAGGAATTGGAGGCGAGAAGTAGACGCAATAACATCCGCGTCACAGGGGTTCCGGAGTCCACCAACACTGGACGCATGGAGGACTATATTGAGCGCATACTGCAAACGGCTGTGGGCAAGGAGGCCTTCTCGAGTCAATTCATAGTAGAGAGAGCGCATCGCTCACTGGCCCCGGTCCCCAAGCCAGGGGCGCCGCCGCGGCCTATCATCGCCCGGCTACTTAACTACCGCGACAGGGATGTTGCCCGTAGAGCTGCCCGCATGCATCGTAATTTATCCTGTGATGGTGTACAGTTTTCACTCTACCCGGACTTCACGCCCATGGTACAGGATCAGAGGAAAAAGTTCCTTGACGTGAAAAAGAAATTGAGGGATATGCAGATCGACTACGCCCTTCTTTATCCGGCCCGGCTCCGGGTAACCCATCAGGGCAAACAGCACTTCTTCACGAACCCACAGCACGCCGAGGATTATGTTAAACGGATTCGCACAGAGAGGAGAGACAGGCGTAACGAGGGGGCGGACGAAGCGGGAGGGAATCCTGCTGAACAAGATGAATGACTCATAACGGCGCCCTCGTGAGTTTTCTGCAACTCGCACCCTGTCGCACTGCTGGAGTAGGGGCTGGGTGCTGCTGGCGGTGACATCGGAGTCCCCGCCCTGGCTGCCCTTTGGCGGCATGCTCCCTCATCATTTGCTTGTTGTACCTGCCTCGCTGCACCATGGACCCCCAGCAGACTACTGGCCCAGCTGGCGCGCACTGCTCCTTTGATTGACTAGCGCCTGGGATGCACGCACTGATATTGTCGCAGGTGACTGGGCGGGTGGCAGTTGGGAATGTAACTGAAATTATTATTGTTTTCTAAAATTAGAGGGTTGTGGGGCCGGTGCTGTTGGTTTATTCGTAGAGGCTTACGTCTACAGGACTACTTTCGGCCAGGCACCACCCCTTCTTCTCTGTCTTCCCCATATGGTATATGCGGGAGGGGAGGGGAGTGTTGGGGTGAGTAGACGTGTACCTCTGATGCCCCCAGAAGGGGATTCCCCACATGGTTTTGCTGTGGTTCTTGAGTACGGGGTTTGGGAGGGGGGGAGGGATTGCAATACTGGCAAGTTTGGGTTGCTTCAGTGGGTTGGGGGAGGGCTCGGGGAGCGGGGTTTCTGTTACTGTGAATGGAGTGAGGGGGAATGTTTAACTGTTGAGGGGGGGATTGTTGGGAGAATGAATGACTGTGCGGATGGTAGTCATGGCATGTTTGTTGGGAATGGACGCACGGGTTGTGGCAGTATCACTGATCTAGACACCCGACGATACTATACGCGGTGGTTTTTGGTACAGGATGTGGCACCACAGGGTGCTGGGACTATTTGCACTCATTGGGTACGGGGATGTGATGATGAGCACGGGTGATCACGCTTTAAATACTGTGTCTATAATCCCCTGGAATGTCAGAGGCCTTAATAATCCGCGGAAGTGTAGGAATGTGCTGGGATACTTAGATAGACACCAGGTGCAAATAGCTCTACTCCAGGAGACTCACCTTAATCCACGGGGCATCCCTCGCTTTGCAGACAGATGGGCGACCGTGCGGGAGTTCTCCTCTTATTCCACCTATTCCAGGGGCACTGCCATTTTGATTAATAAACGACTAACGTTCCAAAAACTGGGTGTTCGGACGGATAGTGAGGGGAGATATGTGATCCTCTGGGGGAGGCTGGGCACTGATGTTGTTATGCTCATCAACTGTTACGCACCCAACATTGACACACCTGGGTTCTTCTTGACGCTATGGGGACATGCACTTGAGGTCGAGGCCGCACATGTGATCTGGGGGGGGACTTTAATCTCTCCTTGTACCCGGGGGCGGACAGGTCAGACGGTAGCGGACAGTACAATATGAAAGCCGGGGAGGCGTTGCGGGGCATACTGGAGGAAGCGGGATTGTTGGATAGCTGGAGGCACTTACATCCTGGGGCTAGGGAGGGCACACACTTCACCACGCATGCACGTTCATGGGCCAGGATTGATTACTGCTTCGTCTCACGTGGTCTGGCTGGTGGCATCGCCAAGGTGCGGCACCTGCCTCGAACATATTCGGATCACTGCCCAGTGCTGACCGTCCTGGAATTGCCTGGATATGCGAGAATACGCCCACCGTGGCGGCTATTCCCCTCGGCCCTCCTTGACCCGGTATTCAAACAAGAACTCGGAGAGGAAATTGAGGCCTTCTTCCCTAGGAACAAGGGTTCTGTTGCTAAGGTTGAGACGATCTGGGAGGCTTTTAAGGTCACCGTGCGCGGTGTCACAATTTCTAAAAGCTGTGGCGTGTTACGGGACATAGTGCGCACGTTGACGGGTATTGAATCGGAACTTAAAGCGTTGGAGGCGGAGATGGTCGGTAACCCTTGCCCTGACCTAGCGATAGCATTCAGAACCAAGTTATCCGAATTTGAGGAGGAGGCGGCCAGGGAAGCCAAATTCCGTGGTAAGTACTGGACGGCTCGACGCTATTGCGAAGGAGATAGGCCGGGAAAAGTTTTGGCGGCGCTCACTAGACACCAGCGATTTGCCACGCACATACTGGAAATCACTGATGGCGAAGGCAGGACTCATCAGGACACTAGGGGGATACAGGACACCTTTCTGCAGCATTATAAACGGCTGTATACCACGCAGCAGACTGGAGAGGTTGACCTCAGTGGGTTCCTCGACGACATTGCATTGTGTTGGCTGAGCGATAGTGATAGGGCTTTCCTGGGGTGCCCTTTCGAGATTGATGAAATTCGAGATGCGATCATGTCACTCAGTAACGGTAAGGCCGCGGGACTGGACGGCTTGCCGGCCGAATTTTATAAATGTTATATAGACATAATGGCACCAGTGCTGAAGGAGGTGTTCGAGGAGTCGCTGGAGGAGGGGACACTACCGGGCTCGATGAGGGAGGTGGCGATCACTTCGCTGCTTAAGCCGGGGAAAAACCCGAAGGATACCGATGCCTATAGGCCCTTATCGCTACTAAATTGCGACGCAAAGATTCTTGCGAAAGTGCTCGCCACTAGGTTATCCCTACTTATGACTACCCTGGTGCTGCCGGATCAGGCTGGATTTGTTCCGGGTAGAGCTACGTCCCATAACCTCCGCACCCTGTTCTCCCTCATACCTACCATTTCGCCGGACCTGCCGGTCGCTGCTGTCTTTCTGGACGCCACCAAGGCGTTCGATTCCGTGGAATGGGACTATCTCCTGGCCATACTAGGCAGGATGGGCTTCCCCCGGATTTTCATTGCCTGGGTGACACTACTTTACACCTCTCCAGTTGCCAGGGTCATCATCAACGGAGTGTTGTCGTCGCAGATACCCATCACGAGAGGGACTCGTCAGGGCTGCCCATTGTCGCCCCTGCTTTTTGCCCTAGCTATCGAACCCCTGGCTTGCAGGATCCGGCAGTTGCATAAGGACAGCGCCTTTAACTGCAACCAGAGACAGATAGGCATATCCCTCTATGCGGATGACGTTACCTTATATGTGCGGCGCCCGCAAGTACACCTCAACCCCCTATTGAGAGAATTCGTGTTATTTGGTGGAATCTCCGGCGTTCACATCAATTGGAAGAAGTCGCAGTTCTTCCCCCTCACGCCCTCGGTGACCCCTTTCCCGCTTGATTATCCGCTGGAGTGGTGTAGTACGGATTTGAAATACCTGGGAATCGTTGTGTCACTCGCTAAGGAGGACACGGTCCGCCTGAATTATGGGGTGGCCATCTCCAAATTAGCCGATACTGTGACTCGCTGGTTGGCCCTCCCACTGTCAATGGCGGGAAGAGCCTCCCTGATAAAAATGGTCATCCTTCCACGCTTCCTCTACCTCTTTCAAAATATACCCTATTACCCGGGAGCCTACTTCTTCAAAAGACTTCGGTCTGAACTGCTTCGCCTATTCTGGGGCGGGAAACAACCGCGCCTCAGCTGGAAAGTGTTGACGCAACCGTATGACCGGGGTGGATTCGACGTGCCTGACTTGGAGGTGTATTACCTCAGTGCGCAGGCTCAACATGCTTATTACTGGATTCACCCCACTCCCTTCATGCCTCAGGTGGCAGCTGAGGACTGGATAGTTCACCCGCTGCCGCTTAAGGGCATGCTGCTGGGCCAGATCGGGGACGTAGACACGCCTGCCACCACTGTAACTTGCACCATGGACGCTTGGCGCAGAGTGACTAGACTACTGGAAGCCCCCATGCTCTACTCACCGGCGCTGCCCCTTTCATATCACCCGAAATTGTCGCTCCTGACGGAAAATGGGTTTCACTCCATGTGCAACCGCATCCAACTTCATACCTGGGGGGACTTATTTCATGAGAAGCGGTTCCGCACTAAGGAGCAGTTCTTCGGTGCTACTCCCCCGACGCCAATGGAGGTCTTTTATTACATCCGGCTTCGACAGGGTATGAAGGAGATAATTCCTGGCTACCCGGAGGAACCGGGCGCGGTCCTGCCGCTGCACATCATGCTTGTTTCGGACGGCAGACATTTGGTGTCGAAGCTGTATTCGGCCATTCGAGAGCAACGGCCCCCTGTTCCGTCCAAGGCACGTACTGCCTGGGACGCTGACCTACCCATTGCTCTCACTGATGAACAGTGGGGATACTGCTGCTCGGTTACCGCACGAGTCTCCTCTAGTTGCAGATTGAAAGTTATCCACTATAAATTTGTGCAACGGTATTACTATACCCCAGTTCGGAAACTGCGATTTCGACTGTCGGATGACGACAGATGTGCGCGGTGCCGTGCGGAGGGCGCAGGTTTCCTCCATCTGGCCTGGGAATGTGGAGTAATTCGGGAATACTGGGAGCAGGTACATGCCGCGTTGCAGGTGATGATCGATGGTCCTCTTGCCCTTGAGCCGGTGATGATGCTGCTGGGTTATACCAAAAACATTCCCAAATCGGAACGCAAGTTTGTCGATCTCGCGCTCCTACTAGCTAAACGGAGGATTGCATGCAGATGGGGGAGAGGGAGGGCACCTAAGTTTAAGGAGTGGCTGGACGACCTTAAGTACTGCCAGGATCAACATGGCGTTTATGCGGACCTTATGCCTACCCGCTGTAGACCCAGGGACTTCTGGTCCCCCCTGCAGGTTTACTGGCTGTCCCAAGCTACCGGCAGCGACTCCTCTGGTGAGGACGAGCCGATTCCTGGCCCATGAACATGAGAATGCACATTACACTACACTCACCTTGATGCACACCACCCGATGGATTGGCCCTTGACCAGTAGTGCTCCACCCCTTATACTCCTCCCGTGGTTAGCTCCCTGGGGCGCGCAGCGGCACCCTATCCACCTGGGCACACTCATGACATATTGATACACCGGGCGCCGGGGGTGTCTCACTGGGCGACGATAGGGAGACTTCGGACTGATGACATTACGAACTCCTGGTTCTCCTTGCCGAGGGGTTGCCTGACTACGAGGGTGGGGGGGGTCCCCCCCTTTGCAAATTGCACAGCCACGATGGCGGGGGAGGGATGCGGGAACAGTGGCTTCTGACTCCGGAACATTGTTGGAATTCGTCTCTGTTGTACCTTGCCCGCTGCAGATGATGGGTGTCCGCTGAATGTACCATGATCGATACTGTATAGGATAATTGATGCTGTTACTGTCATGACTATGTGATGCACAATGTTAATAAAAAAAAAAGGTTTAAAAAAAAAAAAGGATTTTACGATTGAGAAAACCGTTTTTTGCTTCTGGTGGGCGTCGTTGATGGCTTTAGTATAATACTCTTTTTTTAGCGAATTTTATGCTAGAGAGGTATAGTTTCCTCTGCTGAACATAGAGGGCTCTGGATGCCTCGTCATATGTTTTCCTCCACTTCCTTTCTTTTATCCTGCAGAGTAGGTGGCTCTCAATTAAGGTCTGGGTATACCATGGGGCGCTCGGTTTCCTTCTGGAACACTTCACACGGTCACCTTTAGGATTGGAATTTTCCGAGATAATTTGATTTATCCAGATATGGAAGTTACATGAGTCAACCGACACATCACCCACCAACTTAGGTGCCTGAGCCACTGGTTGGGCGTTCTGCTTAATACGGTCGCTCACCTTTTTCCAGTTTATCGGGAAGGAGGGTTGAGAACGCTTTATAGTTAATGGGGCTTGGACTGTTTGTTCAATGACAGAGGGGATAAGACTATGGTCGGTCCAGATTTGCGGGATGGGAGGGGACGTGGACATAGTGCCTAGGTTGGAACAGATACCGTCCAACGTGTGACCGGCTAGGTGGGTAGGTGCGGTCACTAATTTATTTTGTATACTATGTTTCACTGATGTTCCCTTCTGGGTGGCAGGTGGGACGGGCCTCTTTCCTCCTCCAGGGTCTTTTTGTAGAGTGGGAAATGTTAGGGCGACAGGCACACTGCATGTTGGGGTGGCTTTTTAGTCTGCTGCAGGGGTGCAGGGAGGGGGGAGTTGTAACGGGTGTTGGTTGGGGGGGTGGGATGGGGTGTTTGTGAATGTGTTTTTCCTTCTCAAGGCGACGTATTGGTTTCTTTTATACTTCAAGTGTCCTTCTCTTTGTGGGGTGACTCATGCATCACTTGTTGGGATGGGGGGTAGTGGGTTGAGGTTAATATCTTGGAATGTCAATGGATTGGGTGATCGCATAAAACGGGATGTGGTACTGCAGTATCTGCGTCGCTTGTCTCCTGATGTGGTACTTTTGCAGGAGACGCATTTGGTGGGAAATATGTGTCATGCTATGAATAGGTGGGGTTATCGCCTGGTCGCACACTCCGGGTTCACCACTGGTTCTAGAGAGGTGGGTATTCTGGTTCGGTCTTCTCTCCCTCTAGAGATTGATGACATAATCCTCGACGACAGAGGGAGTTACACCGCCCTCACTGGTAGGTGGGAGGGTAAGACTCTTTCATTGCTCACTGTATACGTTCCCCCGGGTCTCCAGACCTCTACCTTCTCAGATGTTGGCCGTGTGATGCTGGAGCTCCCTGATTGCATTCTCCTTATGGGTGGGGATTTTAATTCTGTGCTTTCTGGCATTATGGATCGTCACCCCCCCAGGGATCTGCCTAATTCCTAGTCATGGCTCAGTGGGTTCTTGGACACCTTTGGTCTGGTAGACTGCTGGAGGTTAATGCATCCGACACAGAGTTAGCACACCTTTCACTCTGGGGCTCATGGGAGTCTCTCCAGACTTGATTACATCCATTTGCCCGCTGCCCAGTCTTCCTCTGTTAAGGAGATCAGACACCTGGCCCGGGGCATTTCGGATCATTCCCCATTGTGGCTCTGCATGGACACTGGGGTGAACGCTGCGGGGCGGATCGCCCCTATCAACCCCTGGTACCTGCGTAATCCTAAGACCCGTAATAGTCTGATAAAGTCCCTCGACCACTATTTCCTGGAGAACGAGGGGTCTGTTTCGTCTTCTGTGTCCCTGTGGGAAGCTTTTAAGACTGTTATTCGTGCACAGGCCCTATCTTTAATAGCTGAAACTAAGAAAGCTAGGAATCAGGAGGTGGTGAGTCTTGAGGCGGAAATATTGGAATTGGAGGCTGACCTAGAATCAGGCGTTACCCATGACAGACTCCACGCCCTGGGGCTGAAGCAGCTAGACTATAAATCCCTTGTCACGGATGCTGCCAAGACGATGTACAGGGAGCAGCAGGGTAGACTGTACGATGTTGGGGATAAGGCGGGTAAATTGATTGCGTGGCTTGACAAGAAGGAAAGAGTGAATCGTGTGGTCCCTGTGATTCAGACTTTAGATGGTGAGAGTGTGACTGACCCGAGTGAGATTGTGGAGTGTTTTGCGGACTATTTTTGTGCTGTGTACTCCCCGGTGTCTGATAGAGATGAGGACGACTCCCATTCATTGCTGCGGGACATTGCGCTGCCCTGCCTTTCTGAGGAGGATCGAGAGTGCATGGAGGCCCAGTTGTCTGTAGACGAGATTGCGACCGCAATTCGTTCTCTCCGTTCGGGCAAGGCTATGGGCACGAACGGCTTGCCTATTGAGCTGTACAAACTGCGCCCGGATAAAGTCGTACCATATCTTCGCGATATGTTTATGGAGTCACGTGACCCTGGCACCCTCCCTTGTGACCAGCGTTTGGCAACGATTGTGGTAATTCCCAAGGAGGGCAAGCCTCGGGATCGCTGCGCATCGTACAGGCCCAACTCCCTGTTGAATGCTGAGCCTAAGGTTCTTGCCAAGGTTCTCGCCAATCGTCTGCTTACAGTGATTTGTGACCTGATCCATCCGGATCAATCCGGTTTTATTCCACATCGAAACACTGCTCTCAACTTGCGGCGCCTACATGGTGTTCTCGCGAGGGCGGGGTCGCATCCGGAGCCGGCCATCTTGGCTTCCTTGGAAGCCACGATGGCCTTTGATACAATAGAATGGCCTTATCTCTGGGCCGCCCTCGCGAAATTTGGTTTTGGTTCGGAATTTGTCGGGTGGGTGAAACTTTTATATAGGGAATCGCTGGCTCAGGTGGTGGTCAACGGTCGTGTGTCCAAGTCCTTTACTTTCGGGAGGGGTACTAGACAGGGGTGCCCGCTGTCCCCCCTGCTCATTGCTCTTGCTTTGGAGCCTCTTGCAGCCTGGCTCCGATAGGAGCCGTCGATAAAGGGCATCCAGTGGGCTCCCGATTTTGAGGACCGAGTCTCGTTGTATGCCGACGATATTCTTTTGTACCTTACCTCCCCTCGTAAATCCCTTAACGTCCTGTTTGACGTTCTCACCTCGTTCGGGAAGAATTCTGGCTTGATCATAAATTGGTCTAAATCTTGTGTATATGTCATCTCAGGCGGCCTTCCTCCATTACCAAGTAGATTTCCCATTCAGATCTACTGAATGGGAAATCTCAAATATTTCAAATATTTGGGGATTTTTATATCGCTAGATCCAGCTGCCCGCTAGGAGCACAATCTCCTTCCTCCTCTCGGAAGGTTAAAACAAGACGTGGCTCGGTGGCGTAGATTGCCGTTGTCGCCGCTCGGCCGCGCCGCACTCTTTAAAATTATGTCTCTGCCTCGGTTTTTATACGCACTCCAGAATTCGTTCGACGTCATTCCGGCAAGCTACTTTCGGGAGGTGGAAGGCTTACAGAGGCGGCTCGTTTGGGACGGCCGCGCACGTATTGCTCTTGCAAAGCTAACTCTCCCCTGGTATGACAGGGGCATGGCGCTCCCGGATATCAGGAGGTACTATTGGGCCTCCCAGTTGTCCGCAATCAACCACGCAATGTATGCACCCAGCCCAAATCCGGCTTTCGAGATGGACAAGCATCAGTTGCCGGGCGGTAATTACAACAGGGTGCTCTATCCTCGGACAGCGGGGAGGAATCTAACGGGACCCACCAAGATTGCTGTGCGTGTGTGGAAGGATGCAAATGCGGCCATGGGATGGAACGATCGATTGACACGAGCGACCCCTTTGTATGCGTCGGAAAGACTGGGATGCCTCTGGACAACGAAAGGTTTTCAGAAGTGGGATGTGATCGGTATAAGCAGAGTGGGTGACCTTTGGGTGAAAGGCGCGGTTAAGACCTTTGAGGTACTTCAGAATGAGTATGAGTTGAGTGATAGAGAGTTTTTCAGGTATGCACAGGTCCGCCATGCCTTGACGTCGGTCTTCGCTTCCGACACTAATGTTCCCGAGTCCTCCCCACTTGAGGACCGTATACTCGATGGTCATCTGCCCGATAGTACGATTTCATTGATTTATAAGAAGTTAATCAACAATCGGGCAGATCTCCTTGTGCGTCTCAGGGAGGCCTGGACAGGAGACGGGTTGGAGTTGGATGACGAAGACTGGCAGTCAGCACTGTCTTCCCCGAAAGAGGTCGCCATTCCCGCCCGTCTCCGTCTCGTCCAACTTAAAATTCTTCATCGGGTGTATGTTACTGGTCCTCGTTTGGTTGCCATGGGCTTCTCCTCGGATGGGTTATGCAAGCGCGGGTGTGGTTTGAGTGCTACTTTCCTCCATATCATTTGGGAATGCCGGGAGGTGGCTGCGTATTGGACTCGTGTGCATGCTGTAATGGAGTGTGTTACCGGGGTCGCTCTGCTGCCTGAGGCTCGGAGATGCTTGTTGCATGTGTGGGAGCCGAATGATTACAATGTCGCTCAGGCCCGGTGGGCGGCCCTTGGGAACATGATCGCAAAGAGGGATATTGCGCAGCTGTGGGGTTCCCGACGGCCCCCCACCGTGTCAGTATGGAAGGAGAATATGGACTGGTGTATGTTTAGAGAGAAGACTGTGTATTTGGCTAGGGGCAAGCCTAGGGCGTGGAATAGAATCTGGGGTCAATAGAACGCTTATCGAGGGAACATCTGTACACCCCCGTTCGAGGACAATCCGGACATTTCTCTGTCCCCCTGATCCTGACATTCCTGGAAGAATCTACTCTTTTTCCTGATTTCCTGACTTCCCCACTGACTTCCCACCCTGGCCATCTCCATTTCTTGCCCGGTTATCTATCCTGTATTGAGGGACCCCCCGTTGGAGCACGACTTGGTCCATAATGCTTTCCGCCTTGAGATTTGTTTGTCTGTTTTTCTTTTTGTTCTTTTCTAAAAAAACAAAAATAACTATATCCTGATTCCATCCTGTGTTGCTGAGAATTGTATCCTGTATTTTGCCGGACCTCTAGGGGATCGGTCACTGTTTCGGGATGTTCAACGACTGCTTTTTATGCTCTAGCGGCCGGCCCCTGTGGTTGTAGGCCCATACTTGTAACTAAATTTGCATTGCACAATAAAGTTTTTTCACAAAAAAAAAATCTCTTATCCCAAGGACATTCTCTCCTTGAATGAGGCCTTGAAGCGGACTGTCCTCTGGCTCACCGCCAACCAGCTTAAACTTAACACAAATTAAACTGAATTTCTTCTAATCTCCCCACCCAAAGCCAATCCAGACATCCAGGAATGGATCAAGGCTATCACAGAGCTAAACTGCCCTCCTACCATTGTTGACTGAGAAATCCCTTGGAATAACCCTTGACGGCAGCTTGAACATGCAGGGCCATATTAAAGTGATGGCCAAAACGACCAGATTTCACCTGAGTTACCTAAGAAACCTGAAACCCTTCCTTGACGCCTCCGACCTAAAAATGGCAATCCAGGCACTAGTCATCTCCAGACTAGAATATGGATGCTCTACTCTCGCAGGGCTACCCAAGAACTCTCTGGCCCCATTAAAAGCCTGCCTCAATGCCGCCGCCAGACTCCTAACAGGCTTGAAGAAATTCAACCACATCTCTCCCCACCTCAAAGCTCTGAACTGGCATCCCCTTGAGGCCAGAATCAAACTTAAACTGCTCTGCATTACTCACGAAGCTCTTTACTCCAATTCCCCTGCATTTCTCACCCAGAAACTCATGATATCCGGAGGAACCAGAACATCCCGATGTGCCAGAGACCTTTTGCACCAACTAGCAGGCTTCAGGAATAAAAAAACTACAATTGGGCCTTCTCGGGGGCCGCTCCAAGAATTTGGAACTTTCTTCCACCCGCCATCAGCAGACTTCCGTCTTTAGCACACTTTAAAAATCTTTCCTAATGGGCAAATTCCTCACATAACGATCACATTACAATCACCCCAGCGACATGTTCCACCCACCACTTCGGCATTATCCATTGCTTTTACGGAGGATACCTACCCCGAACTCCTGGGCATCCCACCCAAGAGTTGAGACTGCATGCCTTCTTTTATAATGTATCTATCTGTTTTTTCTTTATCCCAATTGTATCCGGGACTTTAGACTGCTTGCTTTTTCTTGTATAATGTATCTACCTATTTTACCCAATTAGTTCCCTCCCCTCCTAATTCTTTTGTATACCACCCTTCAATCCTGTAAAGCGCTCGGATACCCTCACGGGTCTAGTTCGCACTCTATAAAACTATAAAATAAATAAATAAATACATTTTATAGGATCTTGAATGTGTCTCATGTGCAACAAAAATAGTTGTATCAAAAAGTAAGGAAAAAAGAATTGGAAATTCATACTCTCGCGCATCAGTAGGGGGACAGATTGACATTGACAAGCAACTTTGCTAAGCATGCACAAGGAACAGAGGAGTACAATATTTGTTTTAGCAGTGGCATTACAAAGTAGAGGGCATCTTCTTACCATTGACAGAATATGCTCTAGTTTGTGGCGGAGAGGGTGGGTGATGAAGTGTCCATCTCTCATATAGAATGGGTGCGTCTGCCCCTTCCGGAGTTTGGGGGGGGATAACTGGAAAAAAGTTCACATCCAGCCAAGAGGTAGTCCATCAAAGGCTGAATAACCCTTACATGGTACAATAGGAAAATTCATTCAACATATGCTCCTGGTGGCAAAACAAACTACATTAAACCTACGGAAAAAATAGTGTCCTTGAAAATATGGCTGCACAAAAATATGATCACTTCTAGGGATTCCAATGCTGATAAACTTGATTACAGGTTTTAAAGGCCAGTGATGTTCGAAGAGCTTGAATTGATTTATTTATAAAGTTTTATATAGCACGAACTTGACCTAAGAGGGTTTCAGAGCGCTTTACATTTAGGATCGTTGCTTTACAAGTTACATCAGATACAAGAGCATAGTAAAGTACAGTACACATAAACAATGTTTCACTAATTCGTAGGAGGGAGGGGAGGAAGGTGTAATAGTGCGTAGACGAGGAGGAACAATGCCCAATGTCTGGCTGGGTAGGTGACGGTCAAGGGGGAAAACCAGGGCCAATCTCCTCATTAGCTGTCAAGCAGCTCCACCGGTCATCAGCCATGTTGCTCAGGTCTCAGCATTCGGAAAAAAATGTTTTTAGATTATATGATTTGGGAAGGTTATATAGCGCTATCTAGACCTGGAGGTATCAGAGCACATAATCAGGGAACGTTGCATTAGAAGGTACATCAAAAGGATTATAAAGTGCTGGGTAGACCCATAGGTATCAGAGAGCTATGACAGAGGAACATTGAGTTAAAAATTACATCAGTTACAATAGCGTAGTAAGGTACAGTAAACAAACAACGAGGTTGACAGAATTAATAGGAAAGGAGGGGAGGAAGGAGCCCTAACATGGAGACGAGGAAGAACTGTGTCCAATGTCCAGAGAGACAAATAGAGAGGGAAAGGGGAGAGGTGGAGTGAGAAGGGAGAGGACGAGGGGGAAGACGGAAAAGAGATAAAGGGAAAGTCAGCCCAAAGACCGAGTGGGTAGGTGACGGCCAGGAAGATAATCCAAGGCCAGTCTCCTCTATAGCTCTCTAGGAAGCTCCAGCGGACATCGGTCAGAAAAATGGAAAGAAAGGAGACAAGGAAAAGGCAGAACGGCAGGAATGCACGGGGGGGCGAGACAGGGAGAAGGGGAGAAACTGTGTCCAGAGTCCAGCTGGGCAGGTGACAGTCAGGGGATGAACCAAGGCAGATCACCTCAATTAGCTGAACAGAGCAGATCCACCGGGCGTCGGACAAAATGCTCGAACTCCACTGTCCGGGTAGGGGTCACTAGTACTCAGGAGAATGTCAGTATAGTGCGGGTAGGGGGGGGGAGCCATGGTCCGAGAAAATTCCAGACGTCCTCTTGAGGTCAGGTACAGTCCTGGCAGGGTTTTGCAAGTAAAAGTAAAAGATCAGCAAGGGGGGAAAAAAGTGACCACTGACAGCCATGTTGGGGTCGGGCATCCTGGGACCCTTTTCCACACCATGAGTGAGCCAAGAATGACAGAGGTTAACAGGGAAGGAAGGGCCAGACACCAAAAGGTCTTAAAAAGGACCCTAGATCTCACATTTGCACATGGGGGGGGGGAAGGGGGAGAAAACGCTAAGTTAACCCATTTCCTGCAGCTGCGTTTCATAAGCTTATAGGAAGATTTGGCAGAGAGATATAAGTATTCCATTTTCTTGTGAGGACTATAAAAGAATCACATTTTGTTTTACTTTGCTCCAGTAGATGCGGTTAAAAAATAAATTAAAACCTGTAGACCATCACAATTCAGATGTTAACGGATAACCATTCATTGTGATTTAAACTCCCTTGTAAAAATAATCTCCCCCCAACATGCCCCAAATAGATAAACACAACTCTCAGCTTTACCTTCCAATCTGAACTACATACCATATCAATTATACAAATTCATAATCTTGATGAAAACTTGTTTTCTATTTCAAAAAATTTAAAATACTCATTTCGCGTTTTAAAGAATTGATGGAAAATTTGATAGGAACTTGCTAAATCTCATTTCAAGCTCTAGATTTGGTCAGAAAACCTACATTGACTAAATTTGTTGTTAGCATCACATACTGGTAAGGAGTTGGATATGTACTTTTCCAAACAGTTATCAACCCCACCCTTAAAGGGTTACCTATTTAAAAGTAAATCCTCATTATTTTTCAGATTCTTTTTAAAATCCCAGCGTTACTACTGGGATTTAGCTTTGCAAGGGATAACACAGCTTTTTCAGTCTTTTAACAAGCGAAATTATTTAAAGCCAACTTCCAAATAAGATGAGCTATACAGCAGTAGGTAATAAAGTCATATGAGTAACCATTAAGGTTTTTCAACTTTCTCAATTGTGCCAGTATCCTAGTTTAGATAACAAAGGGTTGATTAATATATTGGCAGTAGGAGTAAAGGCAGTCAGGGTGGTAGAGGAACTTTATGTCAGCCACCCTACCTTTACTCTGCCCACCAGTTCTGATGAAATTAACATCACCTGGCCGAGCTTGTGAAACTTATCAGATTTTTTTGCTGTATATTTATGACTAGGTGAGGGGTCCTTGCCTTAATAAAAAAAGGTCATTGATTCTCTAGTTTTGTTTAAAGGACTGGGATCTGAAAAGTATGTGGTTAGCTTGAAAGTATTGCATCCGCAGCATAGATGTTGTTGCTAAAACTCCAAATAACTTAGGGCTCCCCTTTTCTTGGTTTCTGAATTTGTGTCGGAGGGTGAACCTTTTGGCAAAAGGCTGCCAGGATAAGGTTCCTATTCTGGAGTAGTGCGGGCTCCTTTAAATACAAACTCCTCTGCCTACTACATCAGTGAATGATCCTGGATATGGAGAACATGACAACCAAGTGAGACAGGAGACTGTGGTTCGAGGTCTGAGGCAAGGGGCACTTGCAGGAGCCCTTTCTGCAGGTTTATTATTACACATCTTTTCAGAAACTCCAAAGTATTGTTAAATTCTTATGTGGGCGGAGGTATGCCAAGGGATTTGCCCCCTATTTAAAAAGGTGAATACTATTATTAGGACACAATTTATGTCCAACAAATAATGGGCTGGTAAAGATGGTAACACAAAAAATGAACACAAACAGATGAGGTATTCTGAATTGGGTAAATTTCAACCTGGATCTTTCTAATCCCCTCAAAAATGGTTTGCATTGCAACCTATGTATTTCTAATTAATCCTCACATAAACACTTAGAAAATGTTATATCTTAGCAATAAAATGCGATCTGTCAATGTTCATACAGTTTGAAATATTTTTTAACACAAAGATCCTCTGTATAAGCACTCTCCCATGTACAGGTTGGCTGCAGCCACAATTGAGAGTTTAAGAAGAGCACTGCTGGGACTCCTCCACAATATTTATTGAACACATTTCTTTAGGAAAAATCTGCCACAAGTTACCTGAGGAGAAAAGGATACAAAACACAAAGTAAACTCCAATACCACATGTTGTGCTTCATCCTGACATCATCTGTTCAGAAGTGCTAATTGCATATTGCTTAAAAGGTGTACTTTGCGCATACACAACGGTGGGCTTCCCGTAATGAGTATGGGTGGGTGGAATTTGCGTAGTCGCGCTACACAAAGCTCTGCAAAATGGTAAAAAATCTCAGCGAGCATGCAAAAGTTCAGCGAACACGCAAAATTGCTTGTTCCGCCCGTTCGCGATGCTTTTTTCCTGTTCGCAAACGCTGTTTGCATGCTCGGGGAGAAATATCTTGCAAACACGCATTTTAAATGCGCGAACAAGCAAAAAATTACGTGAAGCCGTGGGTCGTGGAATTTGTGCCAATTTTGCGTTCTCCGCGGAATGCGAAATTACCCAAATTCCACCAGCGGAACGGAATTTACCACCCAGGCATAGTAATGAGGTCCTAAGTATCCGCACAGAGGATCATTCACTACGAAACCAACAGATGGACCTACTCAGTTGTTACCTTACAAACCTTACACATTTTTGATGCATATACAAATCACGCTTGAAAAACAGTATAGTTTGCAAAGTACCATTTTTATTCTTACACGAACCGTTTAACATTTTTAATTCGTCAACCATGATGTGCAAATACTGCCATGCTAAAACATTAGTAAACTTAAGTTTTCATAAAAGTGTCATTAAATTCATTTAAAACAGCAGCTTGGCCTTAACCACACAATGTCCAGTGGTGGTTGTTTGGCTAGTGTTTGTAAAACTACTTACAAAAACACTTGGGAGTTGCATGGATATTCACAACGAGTAAGTCAGTTTTCACAGCTTTGTATAAAAGTTAAGGAAGTTCTTATGGTAGCACAGTGAACGCCGTCAGTCAGAGACCTATGCTGAGGAGCAGATTTGGTGTCTCATGGCAATGATCCTTGAAGGTTAAGTGCACTGCTGAAGTGAAACTGTCTCCGTCGTGGAGCAAGACACAACTCTCACACCATAGCGTTCATATCTGAATCACAAACTAGCACAACCAGCTCCAGTTAGCAATGACTATGTTCTTGCCTAACTGTACAGATGCCAGAGTATGTGCTGATGGTTGAGGTGTTAATGAAGGCAAAGTTAAAAAAAAGACACAAATCCTGAAGGTGCGCTTGATAAAAAGTGGTGAAATTGCTACAGTGGTATATCGTTAAATATTGACGCTGTAAATAAACTATGAATCATTAGTGTGAGAGATTTTCTTCCACAGCAATGTTTTTAAATTGTTTAATATCAAGGAGTGCTCCATTTCCATCTGGTGTGCTGTGACTGTAAGTGCAGTGCACGAATATAGCTGTTTCTCCAGTTCGTCTCTGATGTCTGTAGGAGCACCACGAAGCAGGTAGTCCTTAAGCAACTGGCACACCTTAGCCAGGTTTGGCTGAATTACTTGTGTAGTGCACTTCATTTTCTTTTTGTCACAAACAGTCCTGCAGTCTGTGCCATAAACACAGTCCATATCAGAACCACAGTGACGGTCTTTCATCAGTTCCTTTAGGTTGGTTTCTGGCTCAATTTTTCTCAAGTCCACCATTTTTAAGTCATATTTGTCATTGTAGCCTAGGTTTTTGGCACTCATATCGCACATAAGAAAATTACCGTATGGTCCATGAAATATGTCTTCCACAAATTCTAGGAGTCCAATGGCAATCTTAGCCTTCCGTGGCCACGATGGTGTAAACCACTGGTCCATGCTTCTCCGAAGACCTGAGGGGATAAAAATCTCCATGATCCAGGGAATGGTCACTCCATACAGAGAGGTGTACTCCACACGTTCCATCATGTAAACATCCCCACAGAAGCCCAGCAGTTTGGGTGTGTGTTCTTTATCCTGAAGGATTACCATCAGGAGGAACTCGTTGAGTTGTACAAGTGCCCATGCAGACTTCGCCTCTGGCAGGGAAACGTGACCATCTTTATTTCCATCAGCAACCGACAGAATAAGATTGACCAACTCGGGGAGATTGCCCTGATCTCCCAACTTTGCCTAGAAAAAACAGAACAGCATTTTTATATTATTTCTGAACATTTTCATCAGCACCTCAAGCAAACAGGTTTTCAGATGTTGAACATGAAATAATGTCTGTTTTTGATGTCGTTGCATGTTGAGCTAGAAATTAAAATTTAGATGGATGTACCACTTACTTAGAATGTAGCTATTCTATTAATGTAAGTGACGCTGGAAAAAATGTGCCTTTAAGACAAGCAAATAAAATATAAGTGTTGGATGCACATATATCAAAGTCCAAATGTAAAGTTTATTACACATAAAAAAACGTAAAATCAGCAAACAGTAAACACTACTCCGCAATCTATGATAAGAACAAAAATGAACAATTTTGGGCAGATTTTCTCAGGTTCAAACTGTAGGAGTATTTACGGTAAAATATAGACAGAAGAAGTGAACAAACAGTGAGTAAACGAGAGAGAAGAAAAGAGATAATACAGAATTAGAACATTGACACCTGAAGGCATGTTACTCACTTGTATACTCCATTAGCGAAAAATCTGCATCGAGTAGTTGTAAGAAAGTGAGTTATCAGCTGGGAAGGATGTGAGGTTGTGAAACATGTTGGCTCCCCTTATGCATGGCACAGCTCCTGTGTCCCACGCAGGAGCCCGCTTCCTTTCTGCCAATAACAAGCGTGGGTGGAGGAACTAAACTTTCTGAAGAACACAGGCTATAGGAGAACCGCCAAGTACCATTTCCCCAGGTCTTCTGTCCCCATGGAGAAGAAGGCCATTAGCACAGCACAATGGAAGTAGTGTGGCTCACTGGTTAGAGGCGGCAGACCCAAGAGCAGAGGACGGCCCGGGACCAGGGTTCGATTCCCGGCGCGGCAGGTTTCTGGACCAGGGTCAGCGGACTCGATAATTCTCTCGCCTCGGTGCCCACTCTGATCAGCGATCACACTCGGCAACTCTGGGCATTAGCTTGCCTCATCTTCACTAACGGCCCCACCAGACCGCCGGGGATGCCTGGTCTCACCCTGGAGATACCCATTAAGGGACCATCTCTCAGGGAAGCCAGGAAGGGTTTCGCAGCGGTCGAAGCGCCTTGGGACCCTACGGGTAAGTAGTGCGCTATATAAATGCCAATACATTTACATACATTTACATGGTGTTCATGACCTTTTTTTCTGCCCGCTTCTCTGTGATGGTCCTGTGTAACTGAGGGCCCCCAGGGACAAGTGCAATACATAACGCATCAGTTTCCTGCTTGCACCAATCCATGAGGCCCTTGGCCTTCCCCAGGCGTATTGGGACTAGGGGTGATTGGGAACCACACACAAGTTCCCTGGGGACGTTCCCCAGCACTGCTGGCAGCTCTCCCACGAAGGGAGACAATAGAATCTGTTTTCTTTGGCCCAACTTTGCCATTTGAATGGGGAACGTTGTGTTTCACCTCTGGTGGTCAACTGTTACCACCGAGAGCATACATTTCAGGCCTCCCTCTTCTGAAATATTGCAAGTTTCTGGGAACTGATTTTTCCCTACTCTCCCTGTGATGAGGAGAAGCTCAGGTCTGATCATCTGCTCTTTAGCTCCCTCCTCAGAACCGGGCCTCTGTCGGCGCCTGTTGTTTTTCCCAGCGACGTCACTTTCAGCAGCACCACCAGCCCTCCTAGGAGAATACCCTCCCTACCTGCACTCTTGAGATCCCCCAGCATCCCTTGCCACTTGCAGTGTGCGCAGCAGAGTCGGGGGGCGGGGGGTGGCTGCCCTCTGATGAGGGTTACCCCTCTACCATCCCAGTCCTCAGATGTTTCAGGGGAACCCTTCTCCTCCATGGTTACCTAGCTGGTCTACCCCTCTACTGTCCCTCAGCAAGTGTAAGGATTTAAAAATTGTCTGGTGTTTTCTGTACAGCAATTATAGTCGATAGGTATACACATAATTGATGTATAGGCAAGGCCCCACATTTATAGCTGCAGTACATAATAAATAATAGTTTGTACAGTGACCTCTAAGGGCTGGATGTTGAAATGATACTTGTAATGCACAAATGATTTCTATGTAGGTGCATAGCATGCTTTAGTGATTAGTTTCTAGCTTCTTTTAATTTTTACATGCAGTCTTCTGATATTTTAGGACATTAGGTGTCTAATAGCAAGATTGTGCTCTCCGGGGTTGGGATGTAATAACTGAACGTGATTGTGGGTGAGCAAAACCGAACGCAGTGGCAGCTTCTCCTGAGGAGTTGGAGGGTGGGACTGATATGGGCTCTTGAAGAGCCCAGACTTGAGCTTTGAGGATTAGTCGGTTCATATTTTGTTACATCTTCCTGATGAAAAACCAAACCAGTTGATCCAGAGGGCTTTGCCCAGGGTCTGTGGAGTAGGGGAGAGGGTCGTCAAGCTTGACAATTTGCATTCTCCTATGTGGCAGAACAAGTTGGCTGTCGTGAGCCCAAACAGTGGAAGTAACAGTTTTGCTGAGAAGATCTGCAAAATCACTGTCTGCCCCAGGGAGATGTTTCACCAACAGAGTACTTGGTGGCAAATTCACCAGAAGTAGACCTGACAATTGCAGCGAGTGGGTGTCTCCTTACTTTTAAATGTAATACATGGTTTCAAGGTATTGGATTTCCACATTTATTTCTGGACTAGTTGAGGATTATTTCTGGAGTAATTGAGGAATTCCAACTGATTTTTTCCTTTCTCTTTATTCAACGTTCTGCTTTTTGACTTGGCAGGCCGCATGATGACCCTTTCATTCATTTGGGTGAAAATGCCATCAACTTACCTCATAAACCAAATGTCCTCTTGAAAACATTTTGTAATGTGCAGATATGTGTTGGAAAATGGTAGTTTGCTTACCTTTGGTCGTTTGGAGTTTTTCTTGTTTACACATTCGTGTCTTAATATACTTTTTGTGAATCACATCCTAGCGCTTAGCATGCTTTTCCCACTCTTCGATGTATGGTCAACTGTTAGCATGAAAAATATTCTCTTTACATATGTGTACTTGGCATTTTGTTTTCTCTAATAACATCTGTATGTTCATTTGTAACTCCCCTCACATTTATTGCATGTATAATACACATTGCCTTGCTAACAATATTATAAGAAGTTCCAAGAACCACTGTAGCAATATATTCTTTGCCTAACCGACGTTCCTGCTCTAACCTTTGGGTGTATATTACCACTGTGTTTTCTACCTCTTGCTGGTGAATGTGCTTGAGGTATTTGAAAGATCTGCTTTGGCTGGTGATGCTGAAAGACCTTATATCTTTGGCAGAGTCTAACTTTTTTTTGGGGGGGGGGGCATCTCATCTAATTGTGAGCCTCTTGTTTTCTACACGTACATTCCAAAGCATATCACATATTCTGTTTAACATGTGATACGGTCTCACGTTTTTTTGCCTTCAAAGTTTTCATGATCTTTTTTGATTACACCATGGGCATATGCTTTACTTTATCTAGTTCAAAAATCATTTTTTCCTTGTACTTAACCATTTGGTGCATCCCATACTGAATCTGCACATGTACCCCTGGTCTGTTCTCTGATTCTGTTTACATCTCACATTTTCAATTAACAAATCCTCTCTCTTTATTAGTATCACTCTGTTCAATGCATCCTAAAACACAATTTGTGGGTATCCTTGTTCACAGAATCTACCTCTCAGTCAAGCTGCTTCTTTCTTATTAAATTCTTTATCTGAACAGCATATTCTGCGATCTCTAAACAGCATACAATATGGGATACTCCATTTCAGCGTTTTGGGATGGCCACTATGTGTTTATAATGTGCAAAATTCTTCTTGTTGCCTTTCTGTGTATATGTGTGCATAGATCTCCATTATTTAAATAGATAGCAAAATACAGTAAGTCAATGCTTATTGCACTCATATTGTTTTCAAAGTGGAAATTGTATTCATTCATTCAACATCTCAACAAAGGTAAAAATAGCTTTTGATTTCTGTCCCAGATCAGAAACTGATAATCGCTATACCTTGTCCAGAGGACCACATAGTCCAATAGTTTTGATTTCTTTCTTGCCCAGGCAACTTCCTTTTCCCACCACCCCATGAAGAGGTTGGCACACGTTGGGGGAAAGGAAGTGCCCATCACAGTGCCTTGCATCTGTAGATATAGTGTACCATGACCAAGAAAATATTGTGGGTTAGGCAATATCCCAATATTTTGAATAGTTTGACTACCGTATTTGTATGCCCTAGATGAATTGTAGATCTTGCTATTAAAAAGTATTTCCAAGTTCCTATAACATAATTATGTTGACTAGAAGTATATAAACAGGCTACATTAGGATTAGCCATAATGTAGGTGTCGTTCCATGGTTAATCTTGAGTAGGAAACACTTAGGTGGCGATTATGATGGCGGGAGGATCGCCACTGCATGGTGATCCGCCCGCCATCACAACCTGATTTACCCCCGCCATTTTACCATGGGGCGGGGTTTTTACCATGGGGGGGGGGGGGAATATCTTGGCAGACACAAAGTGCGTCCGCTGGTCAGCAGTCGTTACGATTGCTGGCCGGGCGGACTTGGGCACAATCAATCAATCAATCAATCAATCAGGGATTGGTGAAGCACGCTACTCACCTGTGAGGGTCTCAAGGTGCTGGGGAGGAGGGGAGAAGGGGCAGCTCCGGATCAGTCAAAGAGCCAGGTCTTGAGGTCTTTCCTGAACATGTGCAGGCTCGGTGCGTGCCTGATGTTCACAAGGAGCTTGTTCCAGGTCTTGGCTGTGATGTAGGAGAAGGCTCTCCCACCTGTTCTGTTTCTGCGGATGCAGGGGATCTCTGCCAGGGCAAGGTCGGCGGAGCAGAGGTTCCTTTTGGGTACTTGGAAGGATACCCTCTCGTTGAGGTATTTGGGTCCGATGTTGTTGAGGGATTTATAGGCGTGGGTGAGGAGTTTGAAGGTGACCCTCTTCTTGACGGGGAGCCAGTGGAGGTCTCGTAGGTGTTGGGTCATGCGCTCCTGGCGTGGTGTTCCTAGGACGAGTCTGGATGAGGCGTTCTGGATGGTTTGGAGTTTATGAAGTAGAGCTCTGTTGATTCCGGCGTATAGGGCATTGCCGTAGTCCAGTCTGCTTGTTATGAGAGCGGGGGTGACGGTCTTACTGCAGTCTGGGGGGATCCATTTAAAGGTCTTGCGGAGGATGTGCAGGCAGTTGAAACTGGGGAAGGCGACGGCGTTGATCTGGCAGTTCATGGAGAGAGAGAAGTCTAGGATGATGCCGAGGTTTCGTGTGTGGTCAGTCAGAGTGGGTGGATTCCTAAGGGTGTCGGGCTACCAGGTGTTGTCCCAGGCGGAGGTGCAGGGTCCGAGGATCTGCCACGTTCTTCATTCCTTCTTGGAAGCGGAGTCTGGTGTCTTCAGGGTTTTCGTGAGTTAGAGGATGAGCTGGGTGTCGTCGACGTAGGATACAATGCTAAGCCCATGCTGTCCGACGATGACGGTGAGGAGGGCCATCTAGATGTTGACGAGCGTGGGGCTGAGCGAGGATCCTTGGGGTACGCTGCAGTCTATCTCGGTGCCTATCAGGCACCACCATCCATATTAGGATGGGTGTTTTCAAAGGCCTTTCCATGGCGGCGATGCGGCCATGGAAAGGATGGCGGGGAATTGCTTAGTTGCTGTTGCAAGCCTCCGGGGGTTTGGGGGGGTTGGGGGGCTGCGCTTGGGGGGTACCTATGGTACCTCCCTACATTGCCATGCACAAGGTGGCAGGCAAAGCGCAGTGCCTGCCACCTTGTGCATGCAATGCACAACATGCCATTTTGGCATTGCGGCGGGTGCCGCTTACAGGGTGGCGGTCGCATCCTAATCAGTGGTGCAGGACAGCATCACGTCTGGAGGCCGGTCCTAGCACTGCTAGGGTGGCGGGCAGACGAAAGTCCGCCCGCCATCCTAATGGGCCCGAAAGTGTCCCCTAAATATAAAGGCAAACCTGTAACATATTCTGAGAGGGAAAAAATCCGGATACAAATAAGTATTCTCAATAAGTGATACAATTGAGGTAAAAAATTGCCTGTCGAGAGGAAGTGAGGGTTCAGTTTGTATGCACTTTTTGTCAGGAAATGTATAATTGTTGTGATGGGATGAATTACTGCAAGTTATCTATATTACTTCCAAAAAGGCATATTTTTACTATTCCTGCAGCATTTAGTGATCTCTCTTTTGATTGATTGGAATAGATTTGTCAATACTTTTTCATAATGATCTTCTATCTCCAGTTGTCTAAATGCTTCTGTCATATATGTTGATTTATTCTTCATAACTACATTAATTCCTTTATCAAAGACTTTAAAATTGTTGGATTTCTCATTTCTTAGTCAGTTGGCTTCTTTCCATTCCATCCAGGACAAAGTGTCTTTATCTCCTCAGGATTTCTTCCTTAATTTAAAGATGCATTATATGACTGCTTCATGGAAAATGTACTCTTTATTTCCCGCCGATAGTTGTAGGCAAAATTTACTTTAAGATTACCTCTACAGATCTTATTTGCTGTAATGCCCATTCTTTCACAAATTTCTGTTCCTGCTAAGTCCATGGTGTCACTCGGTTTTCTTCATTTTCGGCTGCTAGATTTTCAAGATCCATCAGACCAGACTAGATCCATTCCTCTAAATTCTGAAATTGAATCGGTCCCGTAACTTTTCTGTTTGATGGGTCACACTGAATTTCTATAGATCAATTCTTAAATTCACATACTAAGGTTTAGCATAGGGGCAGAATGAAAGTCATTTGGTCAGTATCTTTTCTTGGTGTTTCAGTCAAATGCAGTGATAAATTATACTTATTGCGAATGGATTAGGATTTGCTGTTTATACTCTTCCGTTTGTTTGTCCATTTCTTTTTTGGTTGACTCCATGCTATTGGTTTCCTCTTGCTCTTCCTTGTTTTGCACTTCCTCTTCCTTTGTCAAGGGATTACCCTTTCCCCTCTGTAATGTTTTGTCATATGGAAAAGTCTCATCTTGTGTAATAAAACATTTGTTCCTAGGACCTTCATCTGCTGAGGAGCTAGGATCTGAGCCTTCCTTTTCATCACTTGACCTTTTGTTTTTTTGTTCTTTCACCCTCAAATGTTCGTATTTCCTTACAAAAGTATAAATGTAATCATTCTCATAGTCTAGTTTATCATGAATGAATGTATAAGCTTTTCTTTTTAATATTTCCAGGTCATGTTTGTTCTAGTGTTTTTCCCTTTTTCTCTAAAGGGTTTATGCCTTCCCCCTGGACTTTCCCTGTCTCTATTTCAATAGTGCTTTTATTTTAGCTGTTTGTAGATCCATCTTTCATTTGGAGTGCTTTACTAGAATAAACAACTCATAAACAGAGAGGCAACAATAGCAACAAGACAATAAGTAAACAAATTATTCTTGAGGCTTCTGTGTTGAAGATGTATGCTTCTTTATTGTACAAAGTCAGAAAACAATAGCGCAGCCAATGTGTTTCAACCTCAACAGGGCTTCCTCAGGGCTGCAAATACAACACAACCAGATCAACACTTTTTTAATGTGTTTCTATTAAAGTGCAGATGCAACAGGCAAATGCTTACAAAACATTTGAAAAATTTAAATCCAGTACACTTTAATACAAGAGATACCTGGATGATACGTCCAAAATGTGATAAAAATTACTGATTACATACAAAGGTATGTAGTCAGAAGATAATTCTCACCAAAACTGTTAACAGGCATGCATAGAGTAGAGAACAAGTAAGAATATTTTAGCTAGACACAGCGATTTAAGATGTTAAAAAAGGGTATTATACGGAAAAAAAGTCACCAAAATCATGAAAAAGTCACAAAGTGGGAAAGACCATGTAAAGATTAGGAGACAAATCCCCAAAGAAAGAGAAAAACACAATAACTACTTAAAGACACAAACCAACCAAAGAGTCTTGTACATCCAAAGTAAATAAGATGCCAAAGATTCACAGCGACACGTACCATAAATAAGTCACACTAAAGGAACTTTTTTATGCAAAACCGTCATTCAAAAGGTACCGATGACTTATCAATAATCATGTCTAAAACAAGAAAAAAAAAACAAAAAAAAGAGTATATCATCAAGAGTGCATCCATATCAAAAGGTAAGTAACTAAAAAAATGGCTGTATCATTTTAATCTTTTAAGAAACTTTTTGCCCAGGCGACATCAAAAAAGGCTTCTTCAAGATCAAAGCCTGACACAGACAGAATATTGGTAGAATATGTTCATCTGGGGAGTCAAAACTAATCTTTATAATGTAAAATCTTGATTAAAATTACAAACACCTATTTCAAACTACTTTGAGGTAAGTAAACAAGGGGGGCCCTTAAGGCATGCTTATCCCACATTTCACGTCCATTTAAAATACATATCTTGCAAGGGAGTTTAAACCAAGTGATATGGAGACTCCACAAGCAGAGACAAAACCAAATGTCTCTTCAAAGAATATATCTAATTTCAATGTGTGTGAAAAGGCCTTCTCTAATATGTCTAAGGTGAAATAAGCCCTAACATATAAGGACACATTTCATTCTAATGCTCCCGTAAAACTAACAGGAAGAGTGGGCAGTTACGCGATATGATGGTTTATGCAAGGTTGTACCTCGCTTTATTAAGCAGAAACATAGGCAAAGAAGGCCCAAAACGCACGTGGGCACATTTCAATATGATTGACCTGTAAGAATAACAAGGAGAACGGGCAATTAGACAATATGTTCCTCGCTATAGTAAACAACCATGTGTGTATCAATTGTCCTTATGACTATTAACATAATAGTCATGCAAGTATAAGTGGACCATCTTCATGAGCACCGACTCATGTAAAGGTCCACGATAAGCAGGCAACTAAACAAAAACACCAATTAAATGACATATGTACATACCTGTACTCACAACCGTGTCAGCATTCAAATATGTACATCGCTGTACTAACAACCGTGTCAACGTCAAACACACACAAGCATGACTATTGAAGGGAATACTACGTGGGAATACACCCACATCTGACCCATGTTTGGCCAAAATACATGTTTCTATCAGATCCGGAACACCAAAACGGCTTCCCACCTCCCCGTATTTGAACAGTCACAACCTTCCGGATTTTTTTAAACTTCAGCCAATGGCTGCATTAAACATCACCCAAGATAGGAGGCCTTGCCCGGTCTCTTACTAGGCCACTCCCAAACAGAACCAGGCAGTCAAAGTAAAGTTGCGATCTTACTTTAGTTTCACAAAACTTTATCTATAAAAACATACTACTGGATAAAACTAATGGCAACCTCAAAAGTTGCCTCCAAAAACAGAAAAAATAAAAGGATTTATTTGAAATGGTAATGGTAGACATGATTTGTCACACGCTTTTTAAGAACAAATAGCCGAACAAAAACAAGCACTTAAACACCTATACCTCACAGGAATCCACAAAAAGATGTCAAATTGAAGAAAAACCACGAACAGTAGAGGGTGATGACCATGACACCCATGAGATTACTGAATATAGGGAATACTATTCGTCCTTTAAGATTACATAATTGCCAAGTCCAATTTTAAAGGTGAACTAATGTGGCAAACCATTTATCTTTTGTCATGAACCTATGTCCTGAGTCAGACCAGGATGAGAGGATCAAGATTTTACGTTATAAAGATTTGTTTTGACCCCACCAGATGAACATATTCTACAAATAATCTGTCTGTATCAGGCTTTTAACTTAAACAAGCATTTACAATGCAACGGTCTCGCCTTTGCAAAAGTTAGAGCTATTGGCATTGTAAATGACAAAATTTTTATTTATGTGTTGGTTTTGAAACAGATAAATAAATGGCATTGTCATTTACAATGCCAATAGCTTAATCTCTCGCAAATGCGAGACCTATTGCATTTGCACCCACACACACAGAGCAACACACAGAGCCACATGCACCACACACACACAGAGCCACACACAGAGCCACACAGAACCCCCCCCACACACACAGAACCCCACACAATGCAAAAAAACTTTTTTGCTCCAAACTTGTTTTGACTGACAGTGTTTTTCATTTTTCTCACCCTGAACAATAGGGGGAAAGAATGCTGGCATACTAAAGGCTGGACTTGTAAATGAATTATAAGGTCTAATTTGTAAAACTACAACAGAAGATCCCATAATGCAATGCAATAGTATTTCATTTGTTGCCATGATCCAAAGCATTATTTACAAGGCCGAAACGTGCTGACAATAAGCTCAATATCGGAGAGCAAAGTGTGCGACGTTCTATTTTGCCAATGAGGAAATCTATGATTCCTGGACCGTGCATTCCTGGAATTCTGGCACCGACGCTGTAGGGGCTGATTCCCACCACAAATGGCGCAGTAAGACAAGCAGATATGGGGATCTCCCGGAAAAAAAGGACACACTCACATACAGCTATAGCTATTGCTGTCTCGTAACCACTTTTTATATTAATAAATGTATCAAATCTACTTCGGACACCGGAGTACATGTCAGTCTGTTTTGTGAATGGTCCTGCTTACATCACACATTTCCTCATTCACAAAACATAGAAACCACAGATATCCGCCGGCTTCGCGGCCCTATGCTTCTGCTACTTTAACATACCAAAATACTCTTCTGCCTCTCAACGTATGAGATATCCTTTTTATATAGCACATGGAGTCCCTTATGCCTGATATTTTCTGATCTTCTTTGCACTCGTCCCTGGGTTCCTCGAGTCCCACCTTCCTTCAACCCCTTTCGCCCAACATTTTTTCAGACCCCTACCCCACCTAGATTGCATCATTTCAAACACTCTATTCCTTCAGTTTTTCTCTCATCTGAGGAATATGTTCTTCTCAGACACGTCATCTTACCAAATCAGAGAAATACCACTGTCAGTCTCCATCAAATCCAGTCACTATTGGACACTTCTTACAAGTAACATGAGGCATGGCCTGTTGTGATATGTGTGGTAACTGCGGTTGAGCACATCAAAATTGTGAGTTTTATTATAAATATCGGCAGGTCAACACTCCAGACGTATATTGGAGGAAAAAGCTCAGTATTTACTGGAGCATGCAGATTTTGGTGCAGTAAGCTCCAAGGTCCACCTTATTACCCAAAAATTAGCAATATATATTTATCGTAACTGAAATTCCAACTCAGCAGCAATAAATATCACACCAAGAACTGGGGTCTCATAATGACGGCCTCAGATTCCACGAGGTCGCGCTTGCCAATTTTTTTCCGGTGAAGCAAGACCGAGAAAAGTGGCAAAACGTGAAATTATGTGGTAAAAACAGATTCTGCACATTACAATTCATGCGCCATTTGATAATTCAGAACACGAGGTATTTACCACATGTGGTAAATACCTCGCTCTGGGTTAATCAGCTGGAGCTGGGAAGGCCGGAGTGAGGTAGCCAGGCTGCTCTATTAACTTGAAGTTAATTATGCTCTGTCAATATACACCAGCGGTTCCACTGTGAGGAGAATGTGGATTCAAAAGCCAGTGCTAGAGAACATATCCAGTTCTCAGTAATCAGGCTGTGGCCACTGTCATTAGGTTCTCTTGCCCTGTGCAATGCTCACTCGTGGACTGAAACCCTTTCCAGAGCTGAGGCTTCAGAGCCAAGGCACCTTTAGTCATCTCTTCTGCGGACAGGGGGTGAACGTTCAGCTTACTGCAGGAAGATCCAGCAGAAGGTTAACTCTTGCTGTTGCGCCTCCATGTCCTGTGAACTGATTTTGCAATGACTGGCAACGATCCTTTTATTAAAAATGTAACTACAAATGTGTCAGAGGACTCGCTGAGGAATTCATGTGTTTTAGGGAAGAAAAGTGCAGATAGCACTGCTTGGAAATTGCAATGGTGGGACAAGTGTAAAGGAGCTGAAGGGTGAACGGGGGAACTTGGCAGCTGTTAGTTAGCTCCGGTCGCGAGCTCTCCTCGGGGATGGCGGAGGCAGGTCTCTTTCACATACCTGTGCCTTCCAATATGCTGATAGAGTGCGGAAAATCAGGGGTCTGGAAAGGCGAGGTTACTCTAGTTGTCACGGCGGCACTACTCTGGTTTAGCGTGGCAGGGCAGAAACGACGGGCCAAGAACGCTGGGATGGGTGTGGGCGGAGGCTGCATCGTGGCTCAGCTGGGGCTGCCGCGCTTCTGCGAGAACTGGCTTCCTCTGGAGCGGGATCAGTTTGTGCTCGTTCTTGGGGAAAGTCAGCCAGGGAAAGCCTCAAAAACACTATAATCTGCGAGAAGCAGCAGCCAGGAGATGACATAAAAGGACCCCTGATGACCCTGATAAGGAGGAGGGAGCGGGTCCCGTTAGAAGGCAAAAATATTACTAGCACAAATAGTGCTTCTAAACAGAAATCAGCCACTCCAGCCAAACTAGATAGTAGAGGGAGACCCGGTTGAGAGAGTAGTGTGAGCAGTGTGAACAGATACACACTGAGAAGTAGAGGTGTTTTGGAGAAAGGTGATTCTGTTTTGGGCTCGCTTATCGCCAGGGAAAACCCCCTGTGGGGTAACTGTCCCCACAAACAGAACAAGGCAATGTTACCTCCCAGGCTGTACGTGCTCCCCGCGACTCTAAAGTAACAAGCACTCACCCGAGGACGATTTCTGGACAATTTCTTCCGGCGGGCGGCGGTCGGGGGAAATGAGTAAACGCCTACCTCCCAATGACAGAGAGAAAAGGGGCGGGACTTAAAAAAAGACTCAGAAACGCCCACGAATCGCGTTGTGACGGGGGAAAGAGTGATTGACAACCATCTCTTCCAATGGCTAGCCTACATTTACGGAGCTAGCCAATGAAAGAGAGAGGCGGGACAAAGCCCCGTACTGTCTAACATAAGATTTCACCTGCGCAGTGGACGCCAGGCGAAACCTAAAAACCTGGCGGGGAGGGGCATTGAAAAGTGCTCCGTGCCACTCTCACTGAAGGGGGCATTACTTTATTTTTAAAAAGAAAATCCTGGTCTGGGATTTTCTTTTTAAAAATAAAAATAACATTGTAAGTTTGCAGTATGGCTCCGACAGTCAAACTTACAATGCATTGACCGTAACTGTTGTGATGGTGGTTCTTGCCACTGCTAGAAATGTCTGCAGGGCCGGCGGGTATTTCTAAACTTGACTGGTTGCACCTCTGTTAAGGCGACAGAATAATTTACTTTGTCGCTACGGTGAAGAAACAGCGAACCATCACGATTTAACATGGTCCCTTAGTTCTCTTGCTGAAAGACCCTCTGCATTTTAGGACGGGCTAATCTCTTCCTGTCAATTGTCTTGCGGCCCATATCAACGGCTATGCCTGCCAAAATTCAGGACAATACATGTAACATAAAAGTTATGCAGCAATACAACATACTACAGAGGAGCAATAGATATGCAGCAGCCTGCCCCTTGCACAGCTTCACTGACATATTCAGGTTGATGCCACAGGGAGGAACTCACTGCTGTTGCTACTTGACCACAAAACGTAATTCAAAAGCAAAAATACATCTGTACATTCACATCAAATAGTAACTAGGGGAAAAGTATGGATTTCAACAAAATACCCATTTTGGCAACAACATTTTTTATTTTGTTTATTCAGAGTTTTATATAGGGCGACCATGACCCAAAGGGTATAAGAGTGCTTAACAATTACATAGTAGCAAAATTACGACAAAAGAGAGAGGCGTCAACACAAAGGAAAAAAAATTTACGTTTTCACTCACTTAATATTACTTCAATCAGATAAGGGAATTATTTTCTTTGCCTCTCAAAAATGCCAGCTCTAGTCTTAAATTTCGAAAGTAAGGTGTAGACATTCCAGATTGTTACCCAGCGTCCCTGAGCTCTTCAAAGTAGCCTTCTGCCGCAGGTACGGCACATGCTCTGAGTGCGGTTTCCACAGAGTTTATAAAATCACCTCAAGATAATATCACTAGCAAATCTGTCATAAATATTAGAAATATTTCTGTTTGCCTATCCATTCTCTCCTTGCCATTGGAGTCAAACTAGCCTGACTGATGAGGGATGAAACCCCGAGACCAGTCCTAGGATGCTTGTTTCTGGTCCAGGGAGAACCTGGCCTAGCAGTTCGGGCTGGACTGCTCCCATGGGAAACAGTGTCAAGACTGATTTGCATATGGCTGGGTTTCAACTGAAATGGCACTGGGAGCAAAAAAAATGATGGATTTAGGCCCAGATCTCTGTACTGGGAAGAATGTTTGACATTGTTCAGCATTCTGTCCGTCAATTGTTCTTTTTGCGTCTGAAATATGTATCAAGGAAGATGTAAAGCCACGATGCATGGGAACTAAAGCCATCTGAACACATAGTACAAGATTTGCAGTCTAAAAGAACAAAGGCATTTCATCCCAACTAGGCTCGCCCCAACAAATGCCATAATTTTGCCCAAATTATAGAAAATGTAAAGTCCCTAAATCAGAGAGCGATTGCAACACATGAGCCAACCTTTTGCAAGCAGGATTCTGCGGAAACTTAAAAATAATAGTCTGTTTAAAAAAACCCATTATGAGGCATTATACATCGTACATTATATAGCATGATTTCTAAATGCAGTGCCTGAAACATAGGTATGGTAGACGGTTTCGAAGAGGAACTCACAAAGTAATATAGAAGGCTAGCGACATTGGCAAAGCCTGGAGCCTTCTTGCTCTATAGCTGCTAAGATGTGCCCAGCGTCTACTGGGAACACTGGGTGCGTAGCAGACTGTATGTAGGAAGATACGATGCGCAGTAACCTAATGGAAAACAATCACCATAAATCTTTGACAAAAAAAATGACAGCAGCTTTAAATACATCCATCCTTTACGCATCCAGTAAACTCCATCAACCATATAATTCTGTAAGAAACTAAAGACTCATCTCTACCCTGCGTAACCTCCTGGGCTACCAGACTCCTATTAAAAACTGCCCCCACCCCCTACCATAATTCTGACATCCTACACCCTTCTAGAAGTAGCACTCCCCCTTTCTGTAAACTTCATTCATACTATCTTTTGCATCCATTGCCTCTTACTGTTCAGCTCTCCGCTGCTTTGCAGATAGGTTTGGCTACATGAGTACCATACATACAAAAATACATACAGACGCAGTGCCAAGGGGCATACTCTTTCTACTCTATTTACTATCCCATTAGAATTTCTGTGCCACAAAATAAAATGTCAGCAGACTTGCTGCCCAGCTTGTCCTGTCTTTTCCCCGCAGGCATTTTCTTTTGCAGAGAGCACATGCTGTTCAACCCCTTCAGGTCACTGGAAGAGGCCTGGGGCCACTTGCTTCTTGATTTTACATGCTTCCAAGAAATGGCTAATTGTCACTTACAAGTGATTGGAGTAAATGATGTTCTTATGGAAAGATTAAAATAAGAACCATTCACATCCGACAGCACCTAGCCTCGTGGGATGTGTCCTACACACTACACTCCAGCACAAGGCTTCCCCCAAAGGTTTAGAACCAATGTTAGTAGTTTCTACAGCAAACGTTTCTTTTCAGACAGCAAACACGTCATTGGTGGAAATATCTGAATCATTGTGGACCAGAAATGGACCCTTACCGTGATTTTGTTTCTGCGCCTAGGTGAGCAGGAATTGAAACAAGCTGGAGGCGGCTCGGGCGCAGCACGTCTTCCGGAGACGTGCGCGTTCACAGAGCTGAATCGGCTCGTGCACAGGCCAGTAGCTGCTCGTCCACAGCTCTATCTCCCTTGCCAGTTAACACGGTGACTATAGAACTCGCTGGCGGGAGCGCTTCGCGCTCCAACGCCAGCTCGACCTAAAAAGCCTTTTTTGATGTCGCCTTGGCAAAAGTTTCTTAAAAGATTAAAATGACATGGCCAACGATAGCATGTTTTATGCATTTTATGGTGTATGGATTTTAAATATTAGCTTTTGTTCTTACTTTAATTTCTTAGCTTGGGTACCAAACCACATCCCTGTGATCTTAGGGATTTTCGTACCACGTGATAGGACAGACTGGTCCCTACTCCTGTATGGAACTGGCATTGTGTCCCGGTAACTTAGGACCAGGCTAGGTTTACATCACGTCTGGATGGTAGATGTGACTCTTCCAACTAAGGTAGATTACTTTCTGTGGTACCACACTATTTGAGTTACTTACCTCTTTATATGGAAGAACTCGATGATATACTCTTTTTTTGTCGTTTCAGGTATGTTTAGTGATATGTCGTTGGTACCTTTTGAATGACGGTTTTGTATAAAAAAGTTCATTGAGTGAGACTTTTTTATGGTAAGGGTCGCGGTGAATCTGTGACATCTCATGTACTTTGGATGGAGAGCACTCGTTGGGTGGTTTATGTCTTTAGGTAGTTCTTGTGTTTTTCTCTTTCTTTGGGGATTTGTCTCTTAATCTGTACATGGTCTTTCCCCCTTTGAGGCTTTTTCATGATTTTGGTGACTTTTTGGGTATAAAACCTTTTTTTTTTTAACATCTCAAAATGCTGTGTGTAGCTAAAATATTTTTACTCTTTCTCTTCTCTATGCATGCCTGTTCACAGTTTTGGTGAGACTTTTCTTCGGACTACATAATTTTGTATCTGAGCGGCAATTTTTATCACAATTTGGACATATCATCCAGATATCTCTTGTATCAAAGTGTACAGGATCGGAATTTTTCAAATGTTTTGTGAGCATTTGCCTGTTGCACCTTAATAGAAACGCATTTAAAAAAAAAAATTGTCAATCTGGTTGTGCTGTATTTGCAGCCCTGATGAAGCCCTGTTGAGGGTGAAACCTGTTGGCTGTGCTGTTGTTTTCTGACTTCGTACAATAAAGAAGTATACATCTTCAACACAGAGGCCTCAAGAATACTTGTTTTACTTATTGTCTTGTTGCTATTGTTGCCTCTCTGTTTATGAGTTGTTTATAGTAGGGTATGGTCTATGAGCATCGGACCATTGAGGTGGGCAACACGGTCAATTATAACCTGATTGTACTTTGAAGTGCTGCATAGGGCAGTGCAGCTTTAATTCCCTTGGCTGCTTACGGCAATTTGAATGTGCTTTACTAGAATGCCTGTTAGTTTGACCGAGCATTGCACTGTATACATGCTATGCCTACAAAAAGTCATCATCAATATCATTGCAGGTAGGCATAAGCAGGATTTGTACTCCTCGTGGTATTCTTCCACATTCAATGTATATGAGATTCAATGAGTGATTTTTCTAATTCTTTGATAATTTAATCTGAGGCCCTCATTGGCATGTCTATCTTTTTTATTATAAATTCTCTGTGTACTACTTTCAAATACTTGTTTTCTCTTTTGCTGTTTCTGTGAGCCATATTATTCATTACTCATTATTAGATAGATTTCACAACAATATAATTCTGTGGCTTGTTGGTCTGGTTCAATTATTGGGTGTTACAGTTTAATTTTGCTGCAAATCGCTGCTAGCATTCCATTAATACCACAGTATCAACGTTTTCATTTCCCCATGTGCAGAACATCCAGTTCAATCCGCATGGTATCACAAACTATATCGGTCTTCCCTGACCCCATGAAACGTTTCGCAGGGGGTGCCCAAGTGTATGCAGGGTTCCCTGGCGGGAATTAGCTAATCTCTTTGTTCCCAATAGAACACGGAGCAGCACTCTAGCAGTTATACACACACACACACACACACATACTATGTTGTAACAACTGACACTCCCCTACATATATGCTCTACTAAGGAGGCTTACGATAATTAACTTCATTACAAACATTTGTCTATTTTAGACTCTGTCCAATAAGGTACACTTTTTATAATTAGCTTATGTTCACATCTGTAAAGCCTTGATTTGATCAAGGCTCAGATTGACTTTGACCCTTTGGCTTTTTAGGTAACAGAGCACTCACTGTTACTTTTTGCAATCCTTTTCAATTACTTATTTAAAAATATATATTCTTGATTCACATACTGAGTCACAGTGTCTGGGTCATCTTGATAAGAAACAAAGTCCACAACACAAAACCTATATTGGTTGTCAGAGACCGCAAGAATAGGTTGAAAAGGATGAGTGAGAGGGCTGACCCCTGGGAGACACCACAGTGGCTACTGTCGAGACTGAAATGAAGAAAGAGAAGAACCAGAACAAGGGCCCGTGCAGTCTTGCCTCCATAAACAGTTGATCAAGTGAATCAAGATGGAACTGCCCACCATATCAAAAGCAAAGAGAGCAGTAATAGGGTGGAACCTGTGGAGTAGAAAAGGTTAAAGTTCAGTCTTATGTTGTTGAGAACCGACATTAAGCTGTCTCTGTTTTCATCTCGGGACAAAATCCCACATTTGATTAAACCGAGAAGTCTGTGGTTCCTAGGGAATTCGAGAGCCATTCTGCTTGACTTTTTGGGCCATTTTGGCAACAAACTTTATAGGGGGGGGAGCGTGAGGGGGAGTGGTTTTAACCAGAAGGTCCAGGGAATGCTTCTTGAGCAAAGACTTGATGATCCCCCTCCTACCAACCACAGAGACAAGTTATTGATTTACTAAAAAGGACCATCTGGCCTTTAAATTACTTGATTTACTTGTGAATCACTTCCTAGCCCAAAAATGACAGAGAACATTTTTTTACTACATGGCTTCCATTTGCTTCATAGCCAATTAACAGGCTGTGCATCTACTCCATGCAACTTAAAATGTAAAACAAATAACCCATGCACACTCTGAAGATATCCACATTTTCTTCTTTAAAACCGCCACTACCAAATCAAAAAGTCTGCATGATTCACCTAAATCATGTGAACAAATTGAGCCATCAGTAGGTTTTCTTCCTGTTTCGATCACGAGTGTTGACCTCGAATGCAGCCACTTTTGCTAGTGTAACTACTATGGTAGCATCACCTTTGAAGAACATCTTGATGCCTGTCGATTTAATACGACAGTCTGAAAATAGAAAAGATGAGATCACGCTAAAAGTAGATGACAAATCCACAGAGCTTAAAAACGTAATTCAAATGAGATTGAACTGAGAGCATAGGATGATGGCACCGGATGTGCTTCAGTTACTATCAGTGAATTAGAAAAACATTTTTGCAAATGTTTCCAAAACGCACCAACTGGTAGACGCAACTCCCAGTCACTCAAGAGAGCCCCCAAGAGGCTGAAGCTGGCAAAGATTACACTTACAGAAACTCTTTGGCAGCAAATATACTTGAGGCCCTACATTTTGTGCTATTATCTTTATTGGAAGCTTATGAAGCATGAAGATTACAACTTGAGAACAAGCAGACAAGCTCTAAGTTGCACTGAAGTGTGCCACTCTCCAAAGGCACGTCAAATTACAAGGCCAATTTCCTTAGAGAAAATGCCTTAGAGACTGAGAACAGATGCACATCGATTTGATGGAAGACATCTGGGATGCCTAACCTGAATGATAAGGCCGTAAATTTGTTCAAATATCTCGTCCCATGAAATACTAATGCCAAAGGTGAACTGAGTGACCGCATGGATGTTGGGATGGAAAAGTCCTACACATTGAAATTAATGTGCACCCCCGACACTGACTGCCTTAAGTGTACCGATGTCTGGTTCCTTAATGCTGATTTTTGTTTTCAAAGGCAAACACAAATCATGTGTGTGTGCCATGACATAGGCCTGCCTCAAGGATTGGAGTCTTGATGTGCCGGTAGGGGCACCTAAGAGCTACCCTCATTGTGGTGGAAGGCTACCGCCTTCACCTGGAGTTAAGCAGCATAAGCGGGCTGGTAGCTGCATACTGCGTAGTGATCAGTAGGAGTGAACAAGTCCTTTTCACCTTGTGTCTCTTGAGTGAGACCTACCGGCTCACTAAAGCGCATTGGTAGGTGGTGTCGGTCGACTCCGCATCCATTGTTGGCGTCGTCCGTTCTGACACGACTTTCCTCGCCAGAAGCGCAGAGTCATGTAAGACACTGACCACTAGTGCATATAACTAGGGCCCTGGCGGAGAATCCCTATCCTTATAAGTCAGTTCTCAGAATAGGGAGTATGGATGGAGCGGTGAGGATTCTATAACTAACATATGTCTCTTGAAGGATACATCGTTACCAAAGGTAAGTAACGTTCATCTGAAAGAGACCGTGATAGATTCCTTACCTTAGAATAGATACCCCAGCAATACCAACCCCAGAGGTGGGTCTGTAAACCAAGTTCACACCAGAAAGTCCTGGAGAACAGAATGGGCAAAGTCGCTGTCTCTCCAGACTTGCACCATCCACAGACTTGTTCCATCTACAGGCGTATACAGACTTGGTTGAGGGACGCCTGGCTGCTAAGATGACATTACAGATTTCGGGGGGAAGGTCAAAAGCTGTTAACTGCCGCGGCTCAATCTCCACGCAAGGAGGTGGAGGCTGGACAGGTTCCGGTGGAGGACCGTCCCCTGCTGCTGCTACAGAAGATACTCCCGAAGAGGCAGTCTGATTGGAGGATCGATGGCCATGCTCAAGAGCTCAGGGTACCAGATTCTTTGTGCCCCGTCCGGAGCCACAAGAATGACTTGGGCTCAGTCGTGCTTGATCTTCTTCAGCACTCTGGGCAGAAGTGGTACTGGTGGAAAGGCGTACAGGAGGCCACAAGTCCACTTGCAATGAAGAGCATGCAGAGCAAGTGCTGCCTTGGAACTTCCAACGCGCAGAACTGCTGACATTGTGCGTTCTCTTCGGTGGCGAACAGATTTAACCAAGGTTCTCCCCACTGCTGAAAGAAACCTTGCGAAGATGCCATTCGTGATGTATCATGCGCCGACTGCTGAGCTCGTCTGCCCTGGTGTTCAAAGAACCTGCCAGGTGTTGAACCACCAGGGACATGCCCTGATGTTCCAGCCATGTCCAAAGGCGAAGCGCCTATTGGCATAGGGTCCACAACCCCACCCCGCCCTGCTTGTTGCAGTACCACATGGTGGTGGTGTTGTCTGTGAACACCTGCACTACTCTTCCTTTGATAGAGGGAAGGAATTCCTTCAGTGCCACACGAATCACCTGGAGCTCCAAAAGGTTGATGTGGAGGTCGGATTCCGCTGGAGACCAGAGCCCTCGGATCTCCACCTCTCCCAGGTGGCCGCCCCATCCCAGGAGTGATGCATTTGTCACCACTGTCAGCTCTGGGTGGGGAAGGGAGAGGGATCTGCCGCTGACCCAATCTTGGTTCGTTAACCACCACTGCAATTGACATGCAGTCCCCTCCTAGATCTGGACGATGTTGGAAAGATTGCCCTGATGTGGCATCCACTGGAACTTCACGTCCCACTGCAGAGCCAGCATATGCCACCTGGCATGATCCACCAGCAGGATGCAGGAGGCCATGAGGCCCAACAGCCTCAGTGCCATTCTCACCAAAATCTGGGCTAGAGACAGAAACATCGGTATCATAGGCCGAATATCCCGAACTCGCTGTTCGGGAGGATAACCCCAAAACTGCGCCATATCCAGAACTGCTCCAATGAAAAGGAGCTCTGAGAGGGAATCAGGTGTGACTTTGGCACTGGGATAGTGAACCACAGTGAATGCAGAAGGTCCGCCGTAGTCTGGAGGTGGGAGACGACAGCCTGGGGCGAGCTCGACTTCAACAGACAGGTGTCGAGATAGGGGAAGATTGGAACCACTGATCTGCGCAGATGAGCTGCGACCACCGCCATCACTTTCGTGAACACCCAAGGGGAGCTGGTAAGGCGTAAGGCCAAAAGGGAGCATGGTGAACTAAAAATGCTTGTGGCCCACCGTGAACTGTAGGTAATGCCTGTGGGTCGGCAGGTTGGGTATATGGAAATATGCATCCTGCAAGTCCAAGGCTACCATCCAGTCCCCTGGGTCGAGGTCAGACAGGACCTGAACCAACGTGAACATCTTGAACTTCTCCTTCCGGAGAAAGCAGTTGAGGGCCCTGAGGTCTTAGACAGGACACAGGCCTTTGTCCTTCTTGGGTACCAGAAAGCAGTAGGAGTAGCAAGCACAACCTACTTCTGGCACAGGGAGCCTTTGATAGCTCCCTTGGCCAAGAGAGCTGCAACTTCCTGGCGGAGAAGGGCCAAGTGATTCTCCGACATGTGATGGAAGGTTGGTGGCATGAAGGGAGGGGTAGCCTCGAAGGGGAGGGAGTAGCCCCTTCAGGTGATCGGCAAAACACACCTGTCCGACGTGTTGGGCGCCAGTGGGGAAGGTGATGGAAAATCCTGCCACCCACTGGCCTCTGGTGACCCTGAAAGGTCGGGCTAGGAGGCTTTGGAGGCTGCTGCAGGGGGAGGGTATGGGTAGACTGGCCCGCCCGCTGGCCCCCACATCCGCGGCCACGCACAGGCTGAGCAGCTTGCGTGAACCGGTGGCTAGATTGGGCCAAACATGGTGGGGCACCCCTTCTGTAGTCACAGAAGGGATGAAAAGCAGACTGCGTGGGGCGAGAGGTCGAGTTGAGGTCCAAGGAACTGGCCGTAACCCTAGAATCTTTAAAGCGCTTGAGCGCTGAGTCTGCCTTATCATCGAAAAGGTGATGGCCATCAAAGGTCATGTCCAGTAAAGTGGCTTGGACATCCGAGAAAAAACAGATGTCCACAACCAGGCGTGGTGCCTCAGGGCTACTGACGTGGAAACCGTTATGCCCAGTGTGTCGCGCTATCCAGCCTACATCTGATTGAACATTTGGCTGCGTCCTACCCTCTGCCAATGTGCGGGTGAGAATGGCCCGGAACTCCTCCGGGCACTGTGGCAGCACTTGTGCAACCGTATCCCACACTATATGGATATAACGGCCCAAGAGGTGTGTGGTATTCACAGACCACAGCCTAAGCTGGTGGAAGAAACCATCTTCTTCCCAAGATGGCCCAGCTTCTTGAACTCCCTATCTGGGGGAGCAGTAGGGAATGCGCCCTTAGATGACGAGGCTTGGACCACCAAGCTCTCTGGGGTTGGGTGTTGGGAGAGGAAAAGTGGGTTGCCCGGGGCTGGTGGTGGCGTCAGACAATCATTCTGTCTACAGGAGCCCCTGTGCTAGACTTGGACCAAGTGCCCAGAAAGACATCCGTGAGGACTTTATTGAAGGGCAGGAGGGGTTCCGAAGTAGCCGCCGCCGGTTGAGGCACCTCTGTCAGGAGGTTAGTCCTGACTGCCACTGTAGGAAGCTCCAGGCCCAAGGCCTCAGCTGGGCCTAAAAGGAACACCAGGGATGAACAAGGGCACGAAAGTACCTTCCGGTGGCAGTGGCAGTGCCGATGTCAGTCCTGCTCCGGGTCCAAGTCGGGCGTGAAGCTGGGATCGGCACCGATCGGGGGGCACAACCGGGGCAGGAGGCGGCATCGGGATCGGTGCCGGAGAAGGTACCATGAGGTCGACCAGCGATCACTGAGGGCTCTCCGGGGCCAAAACCGCTGGCCTCGAAGTCCCAGGGCCTTCAACTGGTTCCATGGGGCCCGAAGGCGCACTGGCGGAGTCAGGCTTCTCAAAGATGCCGTGAAGCGCTTCGTAGAAAGTTATAAGCTGGATAGGGGCGGTCCGGCACCGGAAAATGGAACGAAGATGGAGCTGGAGGACGACAATGCTCCCGGTCCTGCTTCGCAACGGCTGATGGACGAGGAGAAGGTGAATAGCGACGCCTTCTTCTTGTACTTCGACTTACCCGAAGACCTTGAAGACTTGGAAGAGGAATGATGGTGGTGACTCCGCGAGGGGTCACGAGACCTTCCTCTCGACTGGGACCTCGAACTCGAAGAGCTGAAGAGCTGACTGCCAGGCCTCCAGCAGCTTTCGGGACCTGTCCCGCAAAGACTCAGAGGACCAGGGGCTAACCTTTCGAAGCAAGTATCAGTGGCTGGCATCCAATTGTGAATTCTAGTCACTCCATGGCCTGAGTTGTGGGGTTTTGAGCTATGGAGCTGTTTCACCTGTGACAGACAGCTTTAATAGAAAACGAGGGCAGAGAAGTGGGTACTTCAAAAGAAGAAGACACCCAACATAAACTTCAGAGACTCAGTTTCTAAATCACCTTTGCTGTCTGGAAATGGACTATAAGAAGAGGAGCTTGAGACCCACAAAAGTGATCAGATGGTCTGTGTGAAGAGAAGCTCTACAAGACTTGTGCCTGTGACCAGGACTGGGGGCCAAGGTCTGCTAGTCTTCCTGCAGAGTAAAGGGACATTACCCAAGGATTCCAAGACCACCTGCCCTGGAACGACTGCCTTCTTGCCAAGGACTGTGTGGATTGTGAGGAAGAGGGGAGTGATGGAGGAAGCAAGGTCCAGTGGGGAGTTCTGTCAAGTGTACCCCCTTAGAGAGGTGTGAGGAGACTATGCCAGAGGAGGGCTGCTATGAATTGAGCCGTGTATCACTGCACTGATCGGGCCGGAGCCGTGCCCCCATCTGTCATGAGGGGCAGTTGCTTTGCTGTTAGAAGCGTGCCCTTGTGCAGTGGTAAGCCGCGACCTTGTATGCCAGGAGGGGCTGCCACAAGGAAATTACTGTGCTGTGAGGGCCGTAGCCCTTGTGAAGTCGTGAAAGGCGACCCTTTAGGACAGGAGGAGCTGCAGCTGAGGACTTTGCTATGCTAGAGCTCGTGTACAGGGAGCATACATGGACCCGTACGCCAGAGTAAATCGCCGTTAGCAACAAGACGTGTGACCTGATCAGAACTGTAGTGTAGTTCCTATTTTCCCCTATAGGCTCTGCGCATTGGAATAACATAAACAATAGTTTAGACGTAGGACTGAGGTCGACTAGGTCTCTATTGAATATGTTAGACTTAATGTAGGTTTGCCAGCTAGCTCAGAGGTCACTAGAAACTTTCTCGAATGAACAGGGAGGAGTGAACTTCCCTGATTAGACAAGAAGGGATTCAGCTTCTGACAACCGCATAAACATGACAACTTTGCTCCCTCAGAATAAGGAGTATATCTCCAGAGTCGTGTGAAAACAATAGATAATTATTTCACTCAGTCAATCGTGCATACTTAGTTTCACCAGAGTGCAGAGAAATAGAGAGACGGGCGTTTTCAATAAAAGGTGTTATTTATTGAGCAGTCTTCTTTCTCATGGATTGCCACAATTGCAATACTTGTTATAAAGTAAAGTGCGTACAGTAAAAGTGTGGTAAATAAAGTATTACCCTGTCATAATTTCTATACTTAAACAAAGGATCATGCTTTAAATGAGAGGCAGAGTCCGTAGTGTCCGATTCAAAAGGGCTTTATTTCAATAACTCGAGTTAAGAGAGAATCGGTTCCATCACCACTAAGGTTCAGGAAGGGTCTTCTAAACTTTATTCACAGAGTACAATATTTATACATTCAATTGTATAGAGGAGGAGCGCTCCAGGCAGAGCAAGAGAAAGAGAGAGATAAGAACATGTGGGCGTGCATGAGGGCGTACATGTGGGCGTTCACTTGAGGAGTCATAGGTGAGTCATAGGTGGGTGGATACATGGAGGGGGTTGCATGGCCAGCTGGAACCTTTGCCCTACTTGTGTGCGTAACTTGGTCATGACGTACAACTGACGTGTAACTGGGGGAAACTGACTTTCGGTCTAGTAGAGAGGCCTTCAGTGTCAGGACGACCTGCACGTCTGGTATTAACTGATATCTTAAGTCCGGGGATGTATTATCTGAAGCAAAGGTCGCTCAAGCAAAAGGTCGCTCATCACCAAGAGCCAGTGTGGGCATATATTTCTTCGTTCATTGCGTGGGGGCCGTGGGCTTTCTATGGATGTGAGCACTGCAAATCACTTAAACGGAGACAGAAAGGCTAGGCCCTATCTCTGCAGACGGGTTCTGTTTACCTTCTTCACTAGGCAAGAATGTGATTCTGTAGAGCAAGCAGATAACTGTTTTGTAAAATGCTGTCTTGGCACCCCGTGCTGGGCCCCTCTTGGCTTAGACAAAAGTATGCAAAGGTCAGGGATACGTAGCTGCAGCCCTCAGAGTGTCTGGAGGCAGGAAACCTTATTTCAGGTCCTGGCTCAGGCTGAGCCACAAAATGGGTTCATCTCGATATATTAAACGTGCATAATGCAAACACATAGGCAACATGGGACTCAGTGTAAAATTAACGTTTCTTTCATGGGAGACTTGGTAACTGACATCCTAATGTGGGACGCAAATGCAGAGGCCTCATTATTCAGGCCACAGAGGGAAAATGCATGGATGACATGCAAGTACACTAAACGTTGGGTACACGCAGGGGACACATTGGCCATGTAAAATTTCTTTTTCCTAGTTCTCCCCTGGTCTCCTACTGTACCCTTCAGGATACATCTATATTCATGATACCGTATATCCGATCATACAGCATCATTTGTTCGTCTTTGATCTTTTGTATACGTGGATGGGGAACACAGGCAGTGGCACACAGGCCGCAAATGGCCAGGCCACACTGCAGACAGAGACAGCAGCCGAATATCATAAGCAGTGTCATTCCTAGGAACGACAACACTTTCCATCCCCATGCTGATATTACACTCCAAAGCCAACTGGACCAAGTCCATGTGCCTGGGTCTTGGTGTATATCATGAGCAATTTTGTGGAGCCTTGTTATTGCTGCGTACACGGATGGTGCGTTATTCGGAATGAAAACGCAACAACTGGAGCCGATCACTCTACAAGCCCCGCCCCTATCTGCCAGGATGACGTCAAGAACAAGGCGGCTCTGAAGAACAACAAGTCTCAATTGCAGACTGCTCCTGGGTCAAGTTCACCAGGGCAGATGCAGTCTCATTCACTACTGCTTCTAGAGTTCTTGTTAACCTGCGTATGAGTTTACTATTTTGGACGGGACCTATGAAGAAAAAGAATCCTCTGTTAAAATCTGTATATTGCTCCCAGGCTGTCTCAGTTTGATCAATCACTGGGGAATCGGTCTCCCTTCGGTGTCTAACATGCTCTAGTCGTGAATCTCGATGATAATGGGATGGGGCTAGAAAGACGGGTGGCAGCAGGAACGCTATATAACACGTCCCACTCCAGTCTAAGGGCAGATGTACATAGGCTGTCTGACCGCAAATGAAATAGGTATGGCGAGATGCTTTGAAAGAAGACTTTCCTTTATCATTAAACTCGACTACAGCATTACACTCGCTGTGTCCCATATGTACTGATCCTTTCTTTCTAATGCACAAATCACCTTTTACTGGTAGGACTGTAATAAACGGTGGACCCGCATTTTGCATGGGCTGAACATTCAGTATTATAAAGCTGAGGGAAGCATTTCCTTGCTCGTACTCTTCATTTTCTAGATCGGTCCCCTTCCTTTGGGGAAGACCGTCTTCGTCTGGAAAACATGCCTCGTTCATTACTTTATTCAAATTTCCCCATATCCAGTCACCCTTGTAAACTGTGGACTTTCTGTCTAGTGATGACATTAAAGCAAACCATGCTCCGCACGAACCATTGTGGGAGAACGGGAAAGGGAAGAAGGGCAGAACTCCCTTCGTTTTCTGATAAGGTGGGAGTCGGCCACATACCCAGCAATCTGTCGCATTGCTGGTCTGATGAGAACGGTGCAACATTCGAATGAAAGTATTGTTGCGCAGGGCTAGTCGATATGACAGTTCATGGGGTGGCAGATCACTAAATGTATGCTCTACAGTGTCATTAATGGAAAAGTGTATATGTGAGGCAATAGGAGGAAAGAAAAAATGTAGTGTTAAGCTGATACAGATTATAGTGATGCACAGAAGAGACAGAAAAATCAGAGTTACTATACATCTACTGCGTAATATCTTGCAGTATTTTTCTTTCATTTTGCTCTTTTTACTGTTATGGCTGGTCTACGATCTTATACATGTCAGGAACCTGTCTAACTGATTCACCACCTAGTGGACTTAAACAATTAAACACTGTCTGACTTTCTAGATCGTAATTTGGACCTGTACTCTTGCTGCGGAGTCTTTTCTAGCAAAGGGGGCTCAAAGTCTGTAATGTCATTGTTCTTTATCAAAGTTCCAGAATCTCCAAAGTACTTTTTACAATGGTGTGCATGGAGCCATCCTTTTCTTCCTTCGACCTTGATGGCTGTCCTCGTGGTTAGTAACACTAATTTCGGCGTCTTCCAACGCGGCTCAAGGGGGCTTGATCGATCAAAGTTCCTGATAAACACGAAATCGCCGGGGACTATGGCGTGCTCCCTGACTTGGGTGTTGTCAGGGAAGGCGGCAGCAACCTGTGAACGACAAGAGAGTAGTGCAGACATCAAGGAAGCCAGGTAATCTGTCAGCATGTTACTGTCAACATCAGTTCTTTTCTTAGGCATAGGCGTACCCCACATATTCGGCGGTCTACCGAAAACCACTTCATACGGAGATAGGCCTGTTCTGGAATGGGCTACCATACGCATGTAAAAGAGGGCAACCGGCAAGGCTACCATCCAATCCACGCCTTTTTCTGCACAGATCTTTGCTAATTTCGTCTTTATTGTCTGATTATGTCGTTCTACAAGGTCTGCTGCTTCAGGGTGTCGTACACAATGAAACTTCCAATTATATCCTAACAGAAGGGACACTTGTTTCATTAATTCAGAAGAAAAAGGCTGACCATTGTCTGAGTACACGACACGGGGCAATCCGTATCTGGGGAAGAACTCTCGCACAAATTGCCTGGCGGTTGTCACAGCAGTATAATCTGGGACTGGGTACGCTTCTGTCCATCTAGATAGTGCACACAAAACTACCAGGACATACTTGTAACCTCTACATCTGTCCATTTGGATATAATCCATCTGGAGGACCTCAAAAGGATAGTCAGGAGGATGAAATCCGCCTTGTTCCACCGGAATGCCTTTACCTGGATTGAACTGGTAACAGATCATACACGTTCTAACTTTTTGTTTCGCTGCTGCACGCAGGTGCTTGTTAAACCAGATATTCTGTAAGCTGTCTAACATTGCCTTCTCTCCCAAGTGTGCTGGACTATGTGCTGTGTTTATGATCACTTGTACCATGGAACCTGGAAGAAACCATGTAGCTTTTCCCTTAGTCATCCAACCTTGGTCAGTTCAGACCCCTCCTTGTTCAGTCCATTTCTTTATTTCATCTGAAGTGGCATGTGTCTGTATGTCGAGTACATCTTGAGAAGGATCCCTGACTGTCATACTTTTTGTCAATAATGGTACCTCTGTCTTTGTCGTGTCTGTTGGTGTCTGGGCTGTAAGTTTAGCAGTTCGGTCTGCCAGGTCATTACCTTGGGAAATGGTATCTGTAACTTTGGTGTGTGCTTTGCATTTCAGGATAGTTATGGCTGTAGGTAAATGTATTGCTTCTAACAGAGCCTGAATAAGCGGGCCGTGCTGAATTTTGGTCCCATGGGAGGTCAAGAAACCTCTCTCCCTCCACAGGACTCCGAAATCATGAACTACACCGAATGAATATTGTGAATCTGTATAAATGTTCACTTTCAAGTGCTTAGCTCTTATGCAGGCTTGTGTCAGAGCGATGAGCTCTGCTGCTTGTGCTGACAGTATGTCTATTCTTTGTGTCTCTATGACTTCAGTAGCAGTGGTCACGGCATATGCTGCCACTAACTCTCCTGCACTCGTTCTCATGCATGAACCATCTACATAAAGTGTCAGGTCAGGGTCTGGCAGTGCAATATCTGTCAGGTCTTGTCTTGGTTTCGTCACTGTATTCATTACTTCCACACAGTCATGTGGTGCAGGGTCTACTGTACTTGAGGGCAAAAGTGTAGCAGGGTTAAGAATGTTACATCGTCTGATTTCTATGTGTGGCTGAAATAACGTCAGTTCATATCCTGTCAGTCTCGCTACAGTCAAGTGTTGTGTCTGTGTCCTGTTCAAGAGAACTTCCACTGCATGCGGTACCTGTACTGTCAGGGGGTGTCCCAGCACTATGGAGTCACTTTGTCTTATGGCTAGGGCTGTTGCTGCAACTGATTTCAGGCACGCAGGCAGAGCCTGGGCCACTGGGTCCAGTGTACTAGAAAAATAAGCACAAGGCTTGTGCTTTCCTGCTTGATCTTGTGTGAGTACAGATAGTGCTGTTCCATCTTGTTCAATTACGAAAAGCATAAAGGGCTTGCTGTAACTAGGAGTCGCTAAAACCGGCGCTTGACATAAGGCTCTTTTTAATTCTTCAAATGCCAAGGTGTGTTCTTGTGTCCAAGGGAGGACAGTCGAAGACGCTGCCTCCTGTGTTGTCAACTGTATGAGTGGTTTGGCTAGATAGGCATACTGGGGAATCCATTGTCTGCAGTATGAAGTGAGGCCAATGAAGGCCCGTACTTCCTTTTGTGTCTTTGGCTGTGAAAGGTTAGCAATTAACTGAATACGTTCTTGTGTCAGCTGTCTACCCCTCTTGGACAGCAAGTGTCCAAGGTACACCACTTGCTGTGCACAGAATTGTAACTTTGAAGGGGACACTTTGTGCCCCTTGTCTGCCAGAAAGTGTAAAACTGTCAGTGATGCATTTTCGCAGTCTGGTTCTGATCGTGCTGTAATTAGGATGTCGTCTACGTACTGGAGCAGTGCAGTGTTGGCAGGCATATTAATACTGTCCAGCTGTCTTTTTAATGCTTGGCTGTAAATGCTAGGACTCTCTGTAAAACCTTGGGGAGCTCTCGTAAATTTAAAACTGCGTCCTTTTAGACTGAATCCGAAGAGATACTGGCTGTCTGGATGAATTGGAACGCTAAAGAAAGCATTCTTCAAGTCAATGACTTTAAAGAACGTTGCTTCGGAATCAATAGCAGTCAGTAATGAAGAAATGTCTGGGACTACCGGGTACTGTGGAACTACACATTTGTTCAATTCTCGAAGGTCAACAACTAGTCTGTAAACTGGTGGTACATTAGAGTCTGTTCGTTTAAGGATAGGAATGACAGGCGAGTTACATACATTCGAGTCAGTCTCCACTACCACCCCGTGTGCAATAAGTTCATCAACAATTTTCAATAAGGCCACTACGGCATCAGGTGGTAACTTGTATTGTCGTATACGTGGTAGTATTACTCCTGCTTTTGAGAGTGACACGGTGTGGTGTTATGTTCATGTAACCTACATCAGTCGGACCTTGTGCCCATAGGTGCTGTGGTACATTCTGGAGTCTGTGGTCAAATTCTTTCAACACATAATGTCCTTTAAAATCACGTAAGAACAATCGCACTCCTTCCGGAGAACAACATATAACTGCTCCTAGTTCTTTGAATGTCTTTATACCAAGTAAGTTTTCTGGACATGATTTAGTAAGTAGCAAGTCTGTCGTACGTGACAATGGACCAACTCCTAGGGAGACTGGTTTCGATACTTCATTAACAATAGGCTTTTCTGAAAATCCCAGGGAAACATTCTGTGAGCCCGAGAGGGGTGCCCCTGGAACTTAGTCATGGCTGATGGTAGTTCTGCTCGCCCCTGTGTCAATCAGAAATTTTCTGTCTTGTCCCAATACACGACTATGTACATAAGGACCCTCTTGATCTACAGGAACCTCAATAAGGGGCAAGCCAACTTCCCTCTCAAGGCTGTTTCATGAGTACGATTGGTATTCTGGATAGTCTGACTGTGTGTACTGATACATTTGCTGTGTGGCATGAACAGGTGGTGGTGGGGGTGGAAAAGTCGCTACTGTCTGTTGTGTGCTCTGTGGGGTGCTATTTTGCCTTGGAGGGTGTGGTCGTTCTTTTGTCTTGCCTGTAGCTATATTGTGTTTCAGGACAGCACATTCATTTACATAGTGACCTGGTTGTTTGCAATAATTACAGTTCCCTTTGACAGGTGTCGTGGCATTTTTGCCATTTTTGTTCGTGTTTGCCGGTACCGTTTGGGCAACCAGCACCTTCATTTTTGTCTCTTTCATACGTCTCTTTTCCTGATCCTGCTCTTCTCTAATCCTGTTCTGGTGATATTGTAGCATTTGCAACATTTGCGAAGGGCTGTTTGCTTGCCAAGTACTCTCAACCTTCAGTACTCTATTCTTGATCTGGGGTAGGGAATTCTCTACTAGTTTGCTCACGAAAAGATGTGGATATGACTCGCTACTGGGCTTAAGGCCACTATTAATGGCAAAACATTTCTCGAATCTAGAATAGAAATCACTTGTGTCCTCGTCTGGTTTCTGTTTACAGGCTGAAATAGCATCCCAGTCTTCCTTTTTAGTAATCAATAGTCTCGGCAAAACCTGTATTAGGAGTTCAGGTAGTTCTCTAGCTTTGTCCCCAAGACCAACCCCCGGAAGCCTGGCTTTATCCTCTGTTTCCAATTCTGTCCAACTTAACTTTTTCTCTCCCACCTCCCAGTCTTTTTCCTTAAGCTTTTCATAAATACCTGCAGGCAACAGTACTTTCAATAGTTTCAGAATGTCAGCATATGTATAATCTCCGATGCGGAGAATGTCTTTCAATTCTCTGTGAAACCCCCCCGGGTCTTTATCATGGCAGGGCAACATCTTTTTCATTTCCAGTATTTCTAATTTCGTTAAGGGGGTGTAAACATACACTCGTTGCAGTTCACCGGTTGCATTTTTGACGGGATGTACCTCTCGTAGGGGGTTCTGTCTGTCTATGTATAGGTGCTTTCTGTCGTGGTGTGGGGCGGGAAGCATGCATGTGGTCAGAGAATTTAAGTAATTATGTCGTTGATCCAGGATCACATTAATTAAGTCAGTACCCAGGCCTGTCCATCTTTCTAGAAGTATGTCGTCCAGTAATTTATACAAGTGACCGGGATCGGAATATTGATGCTCATACAACGTAATTAAATGTTGGACCATGTAAATACCGGCCAAACGCTGTTCGTTCGGCGGAAGGCTCAAGAAAGTCTGAGCCACTATATCATTGCTATATATATTAGAATTGGACACCCATTGGGTGGCTGACCGGGCCAATTCCTTTTCGTGTGGCGTGTGAGAACGTTCGCTCTCTATCTGTCGTTTCAGTGCTTTTTCAGTAGCTTGGAATAGATTTTCAAGGGAATATCTTTCTTTTATAGCAGATCCCTGTTTACGGTAGTCGAGGCACTTGGGCCTGTCAAACTGTCGTGCCTTGCCTACATAATTCATTTTGTCCTTCGCTTCGTCTGACTCTAAATCTTCCGTTGATGACCCACTCTTCTCGTCAGACCCTGCTCTGTGTATCGCTAATATTTCCTTTCGTATTTTCTTGTACATGCTATCTGTCTGTCCCTGTTTATCATGCCGACCGGCATCTATGTTATCACTCCATTCTATCATACCATGCTTTACATCTCCGTCTCCTTGGTCTTGTTCCCTGATCAGGCAGTTAATCATAAAACTTAGGATGTAGTTCTTAACCCCCATCTTTCTGTGTTACATGGCCTGTTCTATACACTCGGGTCCCTCCCCCGTCCTGATGAAACGATATATATTATCTAGGTGTTCTTTCATGTCTGGTAGTGTGACCAAATAGTCGACAGCTTGTCTTAATCTTAGTGAAATCACGAGCATTGAGCCCTTTCCTGGTTCTGGATCGTATATACAGTGTGAAATTGCTACATCTACAGTAAACTTATATGGCGTTGACGTTGGCGTTGGCCCCCCTCCCCCTACAGCCCCTGGCCCTACGTCTTTCACGGTCTGCTGGAACTGTTGGAGCTGATCTGCTGATGGGGGCGGAGGGAAATCTGCGTTTACATAGTCCGGTGCGGACTCTTCTAGATAGGAGGAAATAAAAGCCTCCGAGGCTGTCGGCTTTTTTCTACGTACTCTATAGGGTACAGGTGGTGGCGTTCGCGACCTACGGGGTGTTTCTGAGGGGGTCACTCTAGCTAGTTCTTCTGAGAGGACGGGATAAATACCAGTAACGACAGCATTTCTTTCTCTATCAGCCTGTTCTGCCTTGACCCGTTCCCCCTCCTCCCGCAGTTCTTTTTCTTTGGCTTTTTCCGCGGCTTGTTTACTTCTCTCTGCTTGGTGGAATTCTTTCTCTGTTCTCCTATGTGACTCTTTGCGCCATAACTCAATGGCATCTTTCTGAGAGGGTCTTGCCTTCTTTTTCCATAGCGCTTCCTCTACTTTCATAATGCATTCAGAACCCCATGTTCCCGAAATAGGCCATCTGTACTTCTCCTCTAAATCCTTCGTGTAATCTACCCATAGTTCTAAATACAATACGGCAACTAGCCCGTGCTTATTATACATGTAATGACCAGGTGTGTCTCTAGGCGGGATGTTAACTGACTCTTCGAGTATGCCTTTCCTAGTCCCTATCTGACGTAATTTCGAAAACAGTGGCATGTTGAAACCAACTTAACGAAAACACAATAAACACAAAAATACTCTGACTGGAACAATCATTCACACTACAACACTAAAACACTAAAACAGACACAGTCTAACCTGATACATGGAGTTAAACATGTACTTGAAAACAGTTAACTTTATGCACTGGAATACAGCACAACCATACCGGTCTCGTAAAGAGACACGTCTTTACCGTGTCCACGTTTACCGTGGACCCGTCTTTACCGTGTTCTTATGAACGGACACGTCTTTACCGTACCCACCGAAATGGACCCGTCTTTACCGTGCTCGTGTGAACGGACACGTCTTTACCGAGCTCAAATAAATGAACCCGTCTTGAACTTTATGCATTCCCACTAGTGGTACTCACCGGGAAGCAGAACTTGAAGGCCTCAGAAACTTGATACTGCGCATGCGCCACGGAACAGGTGGGCCTTCGGAAACCTCAGACCTTGCTCTCTCACGGGTTGGGCTCTGGTTGGGATGATCCGCGATCCTCACCGCCTCGTGTGGATGCCTGGTCGCAGTCCGTCTCCTCCGTGGGCCTGAGGGAGTAAGCAGGAAGTCCCGCTGGCGTGTACACTTTGAAGTCCGTCACGGCTGCAGAAGGGGGCAAGGGCTGGACCTACATCTCCGGCGCGTGGGGAAGGGGATTTGTCCCTATTCGGGCACCAGATTTATGTGGTAAATAAAGTATTACCCTGTCATAATTTCTATACTTAAACAAAGGATCATGCTTTAAATGAGAGGCAGAGTCCGTGGTGTCCGATTCAAAAGGGCTTTATTTCAATAACTCGAGTTAAGGGAGAATCGGTTCCATCACCACTAAGGTTCAGGAAGGGTCTTCTAAACTTTATTCACAGAGTACAATATTTATACATTCAATTGTATAGAGGAGGAGCGCTCCAGGCAGAGCAAGAGAAAGAGAGAGATAAGAACATGTGGGCGTGCATGAGGGCGTACATGTGGGCGTTCACTTGAGGAGTCATAGGTGAGTCAAAGGTGGGTGGATACATGGAGGGGGTTGCATGGCCAGCTGGAACCTTTGCCCTACTTGTGTGCGTAACTTGGTCATGACGTACAACTGACGTGTAACTGGGGGAAACTGACTTTCGGTCTAGTAGAGAGGCCTTCAGTGTCAGGACGACCTGCACGTCTGGTATTAACTGATATCTTAAGTCCTGAGATGTATTATCTGAAGCAAAGGTCGCTCAAGCAAAAGGTCGCTCATCACCAAGAGCCAGTGTGGGCATATATTCCTTCGTTCATTGCGTGGGGGCCGTGGGCTTTCTATGGATGTGAGCACTGCAAATCACTTAAACGGAGACAGAAAGGCTAGGCCCTATCTCTGCAGACGGGTTCTGTTTACCTTCTTCACTAGGCAAGAATGTGATTCTGTAGAGCAAGCAGATAACTGTTTTGCAAAATACTGTCTTGGCACCCCGTGCTGGGCCCCTCTCGGCTTAGATAAAAGTATGCAAAGGTCAGGGATACGTAGCTGCAGCCCTCAGAGTGTCTGGAGGCAGGAAACCTTATTTCAGGTCCTGGCTCAGGCTGAGCCACAAAATGGGTTCATCTCGATATATTAAACGTGCATAATGCAAACACATAGGCAACATGGGACTCAGTGTAAAATTAACGTTTCTTTCATGGGAGACTTGGTAACTGACATCCTAATGTGGGACTCAAATGCAGAGGCCTCATTATTCAGGCCACAGAGGGAAAATGCATGGATGACATGCAAGTACACTAAACGTTGGGTACACGCAGGGGACACATTGGCCATGTAAAATTTCTTTTTCCTCAAAAGGAGTATTATGAAATAATGCTGTAAAAGCGTTGATATGGTTTCTGAGCCATACTTAAAAGGTATAAAATATATACAGTTACATACAATGATAAAAGTTTAACTAAACTAACTAAACGTACACAACTGGTGCTTCTAAATACGCCTACCCCGATGTACCTAACCTAAGCCTAGTACGTGGGAAGGAGTAAGTGAGCTGCAGTTTAAGTTAAGTTAGTTTTTGCCAAGAATCTGACTTGAGAATTCTCTAAGGATCTAATCAGCTCCGTACCTTGGTTTTAGAATGAAGGAGGCCTTGTATCTCGCTCTCAGGAATCGATCTCCCAGTAACCCGCAAGGGTGACTGGAAACACTGGAGCTGGATTTTCTCGGCAGGAGAAAATGACAGTGTCTTTCTCAGTGCGTCAAATGGGAGGGACGGCTTCCTTCGGCACCCGCATCAGATGGGCTTCGGATAAGTAGATAGCCGCTCTGCTCCACACCACCGTGTGGTGCTTAAGGCAAACGCTGGTATATTTATACCTGGAAGGTGCCCTATTTGACGTAAGGTTGGACATAAGACGTCAATAAAAAATGTCACTAAGAACTGGCCGTTCTTTCAGTGCTCGCAGGAGTTCTAGGACCAATCAAAACAAAAGTATGGGGAATTCCCAGGTTGCTGGAGGTTTGGCTTGTTGAAAGAACTCGTTGTACTTTCTAGGCGTCTAAGGAAGTAGGCCTGCCATATTTGGTTTGCATTGGCTATTACTAAATATGGATTTGATTCTTATGCCTTTATAAGGGTATGATTTGTAATAACCACATAAGGGCATAAATCGGGATTATTTAATTAGGGTCCTAGATACAATCACAACAGAACCCGCCGATATGCTGCCGCTGTGGAAGCACCTGTGCACCGTCATCAATGCAAGGGATCCACTTCAGGATCGTCGCATCACGGGAAACGCCTTAGGATGGATTAGACACTTACACTCTGCGCCTGCTGAATGCAGCCCGCCTGGGCCGCATGCAGCGAACTCACCTGATTCCACTGCTGCCGCTCCAAGCACACATGGATGGGGTGCGCTCAGGAACTCCGGATGTTCCAAGCCTGCAAGTGTGGGTAAAACTGATTTCGGGCCAGTCGTCCTCCATGGAAACTTGTTTGCTAGTTAATACTGCAGTGCTGGAACACTTTTGATTTCCAAATAGAATCAGAGTAGACTCTTGAGACTCAGACTACTTGTGGAGCTTGCCCTGGATGCTGCCTACTGTCATGATCCTGTCATGGTCCTGTCAAGCAAACACTAACAGGTACATGCATCAAAGGATTTTGCGATCGCAAACGGTGCGAATCGCAAAAATCGGCCGTTTGCGATCGCAAAATCCTCTTTTGGAATGCATGAAAGTTCAAGGCCCTAGCAATTTAAGAATTCGCAAATATTTGCGAATTCTCAAATTGCGATTGCATTTAAGGAATCGCATTTTGCGATTCCTTAAATGCAATGCAAGAAACCTTTTAAAATTGCGAATTCGCAATTAGGGGGTTGCAAATTACCACGAGGGTGAACCTCGTGGTAATTTGCGAAAAATTATTAAAATGCTCAAATTAGCATTTTAAACACGGTCATGTTACAGACACACGTGTCCTTAGGACATCTGTGTGTGTGAAACATGCACTTTAAAATACATTTCAGGGGTGCAGGAGGGGGTCCTTTGGACCCCCCCTACACCCATGGAATGCATTAACATTTTGCGAATCGCTAATTGCAATTCGCAAAATGTCAATGCCTTCCCACTGATTCCTATGGGCCTTTTGGCCCATAGGAATCAATGGGAATTGTGAAATCGCAAATTAGAATTCGCATAATATTTGCGATTCGGTAAAAATTGCGATTTTTACCGATTCAAAAAAAATTATGTGAATAAATTGATGCATCCCGTTTTGTGATTCCTTATTTGCGATTCCTTAAAAAAGGCTAATAAGGATTGTTGATACATGTCACCGTAAGTTCATCTTCAGTCACAACACAGTGCCCGATGATATGGCTGCAGACATGCCAAAACTGTTTATTTACTTAGTGGCATGTTTTTGTATAATCATATTTGCTTTATTTTTTGTCCTCTCACAGCTCCAGTAGTTTCCACGGAGAGCTGTCATCTGGAATATTCCTGAAGTTTCCTATATACATATATATACCAACCGCGCCCTGTCCTCAGTGCGGATTATTGAGGACGTGGAGTACGAGCTGCAGCGGTCTTCTCGGTTGCCGGGTGATTTTGTTTTGACAGTGCCCTCCAGGTTCAGGTTCCTATGCTACGGCAAACGCAGGTAGGATCGTTATTATGTTATTTTGCCCCAGATTGGATTCATGTTATCGCAACCAAGTGCCGGTTCTGAAACTTCATTTCCTTTGCTGGCACAAGTAAGATTTATACGCGAATCGTTTTTTGAGCATTTGGTTATCTTGATGTTCAGTTTATAGACACAGCTTGTCTGATATATTTATGATTTCCTGGAATTCGAGTGGAGCGGCCTCTGGGCAATTCACATGGTGTAATTTTGACTATAAAAGAAGTACGAACTGAAAACTTGTGTTATTAGAAATAAACGTGCTTTGTGGAAGCAAGAAACTCGTTACTACAGAAAGACATTATTTCTATAAGTCAATAAACGCTCGTTGGCAGTAGCCCATAAGTCTGCATAATCATGCTTGAAAAAGTAAGAGAGTAACTATTTGAAGGACATTTACCTTAAGAGCAAGAGATGCTTTTTTATTGAAGTTCATAATTAATGTAAAGCTCAAACTCATGATTTAGTGCACAAGTATTATGGCACAGTTAACCATTTGATGACACAGACTGCTAATCCTAGTGCACATTTATGAATCTCTTGTTTAATATTTTGGCGAACTTTGGAACAGAAACTCATCCCTCATAACAGAAACAAGAGGTCAATACAATTCTCATGACTACAAAGGATTAAGTGTTCCAAGTGCAAGATACTTTTTTCTTTTACAGGTATGTTATTTATGTACTGTGATGAGTAATATCTATATTTAGCTTATAAACTATAAAGTAGCAAGAATACTAATTGAAGATAACGTCTTGTTCAAGGTCTCCCTCCCCGCAGTACCCTCCCTAATTCCCTTCCCCCCGTCTAGCCACTTAGATTCTCTGTGCAATAAAGCCTGAGTCAAAGCTCCTGGAAGGTGGGCTTCTTGAGGGTACTGCTCCTGAGAAACCCAACAAACAAGTTACTTACCTTTGGTAACGCTTTTTCTGGCGGATACAGTATCTGCCTGTGGATTCCTCACCTTGTGAATATCCCCTGCGCCAGCAGCATTCGGAATTTTTTGTAGCTCTCCACGCCGACGAGGACGACGTCGTAGAACCATGGCTCCGCTCGCGACCCCACTGACGTCACTGGAGCCATAAAGGAGCCTCGTCAGTGTGATGACGTCAGTTCCGCCCTTTTTTTCCGTGCATTCGAGGCACACAGACGGGCCGACATAAATATATATAGTATACATAGCACACAGAATTCAACCAACACACAGTGTGAAAACAATGCTGTAAAACCCTTTCATTAAAAATAAACTAGACAATATCAACATTGTAGGTATACAAGGGTGGAAAACGGGGAGGCGGGTGGGTCAGTGAGGAATCCACAGGCAGATACTGTATCCACCAGAAAAAGCGTTACCGAAGGGAAGTAACTTTTTATTCTGATGTATAAATCTGCCAGTGAATTCCTCACCTTGTGAATAGAATCCCACAGCAGTTCCCACTCCCGGAGGAGGGTGTCCACCCTTCTATACCAGAATATCTTGAAGGACAGAACGCGTAAAGTGAACGTCCCTCCTAACTTCGGAATCTAAGCAGTAATGCTTCGCGAAAGTGTGGAGGGAGGCCCAAGTTGCCGCTCTACAAATGTCCTCAACAGGAACACCTGTAGATAAGGCAGATGTAGAAGACTTTGCCCTGGTAGAATGAGCTCTTAAACCCTCTGGAGGTTCCTTACCGGCCAAAGAGTAACAAATCTTGATGCACAAGACAATCCATCTGGAAAGTGTGCGCTTGTGCACCGCTCTGCCTTTCCTGCAGCCAGCAAATCGTATGAAGAGCTGGTCATCAACACGATAGTCTTTAGTTCTATCAAGGTAGAACCTCACCGCCCTCTTTGGGTCAAAGCGTTGAAGCCGCTCCTCCTCCTTGTAAGGGGGAGGATAGAAGGAAGGAAGGGTAATGGACAGTACCAGATGGAAGGGAGTTACCACCTTAGACAGAAAAGCAGCCCTGGTCCTGAGTACCATTCTTTCAGCATGAATGGTCAAGAATGGGGGTTTCGAACTCAGAGCTTGAAGCTCACTTACCCTCCTTGCCGAGGTAAGCAAAAAGACAACAGTCTCAAGGAACACTTGTGCAAGGGCTCGAAGGGAGAACCCATCAAATAGGTTAAGACAAGATTTAAGTCCCATTGAGGCACTAATAAAAGGAGTGGGCGGATATTTGTTGGTATGGCCCTTAATGAATTGTAACACAATGGGTGATTTAAACAAAGACGGCTGGTCCGGCAAGCAAAGGAACGCAGACAAAGCCGATAAATAGCCTTTCACAGTAGCCACAGTAAAGCCCTGCTGGGCCAGACACAGAGCAAACTGAAGAATGTCAGATAAGCGAGCCCTTAAAGGGTCAATAGACTTCTCCCCACACCAATGAACAAATTTGGACCACCTATATGAATAAATAGACTTGGTGGAGAGACATCTGGCGGATAAAATAACGTCCACCACGGCAGAAGTAAGAGAAAAAGAATTCAGGTTGTCCTGTTCAATCTCCAGGTATGAAGGTGTAAGGTCTGGAGGTGGGGGTGTAAAACCTGACCCTGCGACTGCGAGAAGAGGTCTGCCCTGAGAGGGAGACGGGGCGGAGGGCACGAGGAAAGGTGGAGAAGATCTGTATACCACACCCTTCTTGGCCAATCCGGGGCGATCAATATGACTTGGGCCCAGTCTTAGCAAATCTTCCTCAGAACCAGAGGAATCAAGGGTATGGGAGGAAACGCGTAAAGGAGTTGTGAGCCCCAACTCAACTGAAATGCGTCCCCCAAAACTCCCCGCATCAGATACTGGAGACTGCAGAATGACGGGCAGTGAGCGTTCTCGTGAGTGGCAAACCGGTCCACCCGAGGAGTTACCCACGTCCGGAAGACGTGACAAACCACCTCCAGATGAAGCCTCCACTCGTGGTCGGCTGAGAACTGCAGACTGACACGGTCTGCACGCAAATTTAGAACTCCGGCCAGACGATTTGCCATCAGACAAAACTGATGATCCTGAACCGAGGACCAGAGACGTAGAGCCTCTCTGCAGAGGCAATGCGACCCTAATCCTCCCTGTTTGTTGACATACCACATTGCGGTAGTGTTGTCCGTTAGGACTTGAACCGACTGACCGCAAAGGGAAGGGAGAAAGGCCTTGAGCGCCAAACGTATCGCCCGTAACTTCAGAAGGTTGATGTGAAGCAACCTTTCCTCTGGAGACCAAAGACCTTGATCTCCAGATCCCCAGATGAGCACCCCACCCTAGAGTGTATGCATCCGTTATCACTGTGGCCACCGATGGAGGTAGATGGGAAGGCTTTCCTTGAGATAGATTGCCTTCCACGCTCCACCAAGATAGATCTGCCGCAGCTTCTCTGGAGATCCTCACACACTCCCTGAGATCCCCATTGTGCGGATACCACTGCTTGCGGAGGCACCACTGGAGCGCCCTCATGTGCCTGCGTGCAAGATTGACCAACAAAATGCAGGAAGCAAACACACCGAACAGGCGAAGGACCTTCAGGACTGGAACGACCGCTCCATTGTAAAGCAAAGGAATCATTTCCTGAATGTCGAGAATCCTTTGAGGAGGAGGGAATGCTCGACAGACAGTAGTGTCCAGTACCGCCCCTATAAACAGGTTGCACTGAGAGGGCACTAGGTGAGACCTGGGCACTTTTATCCAAACAGCTGAGTTGTCACTTGCAGATGTTGACACACCTTCTCCGGCGACCCTGCTTTGATCAGCCAGTCGTCCAGATAGGGGAAAAACAAAATCCCTGACCTTCTGAGATGGGCTGCCACCACTGCCATCACCTTGCTGAAGACTCGAGGAGCAGCAGTAAGACCAAACGGAAGAACCGTAAACTGATAATGTTGCGACCCTACCGTGAAACGGAGATACATCCTGTGCGACTTCAGGATCGGGATATGAAAATATGCGTCCTGCAAGTCGATCTACACCATCCAATCCTCCTGTTGCAGCGCTTGAAGAACGTGCGCAAGGGTAAGCATCTTGAACTTTTCCTGCTTCAGAAAAAGGTTCAAGATTCTGAGATCCAGGTTTGGATGTAACCTACCATATTTTTTGGGTATCAGGAAATACCGGGAGTAGCACCCCTGACCCCTTTCCCGCTCCGGAACCACCTCTATCGCACCTTTTTTCAGTAATGTTAGGAGTTCCTCCTGTAGGAGAAGAAGGTGGTCCTCTGAGCAAATCCCTTGGCAAGGAGGGTAATTTGCAGGGAATTCCCGAAAGGGAAGAGCATACCCATCCTCCACAAGATTGAGAACCCAAAGGTCTGTAGTGACCAATTCCCAATCTTGCAGAAAATTAGTAAGCCGACCCCCTAAAGGACCAACATGATCCTGAATGGCGGATCTAGGGCTGCTTTGATGTGGTAATAGTAGGGGAGGTAGAGGAAGAGGAGGAGGAGGAGGAGGAGGAGGGCTGACGACCTCGTGGGCGACCTCTATTATTGCCCATGTAGGATCTGTACAAGGTATTCTGTTGCTGCTGCTGGGGTTGTTTGTAGGAGCAAAAGGACGATCTCCCAAAACCTCTATACCTCCTAAAGGTAGAACCGCTAGGCTGAGTCTGAAGGCCTAGAGATTTGGCCGTTGCCTTACTATCTTTAAATCTTTCCAAGGCCGCATCTGCTTTTTTGCCAAAGAGACCAGAGCCATCGAAAGGTAGGTCCAAAAGTGTTGCCTGTACATCTGGGGGGAACTCTGAAGATTTAAGCCAAGCACTTCGTCTTGTAGCCACAGAAGATCCCATGATCCTGGCGACAGTCTGCCGTGTCTAAACCACTCTGAATCACTTGCCAAGCAGCCGCTTGAGTGTCCTGCAACACCTCATTAAAAATGTTTCTATCATCTTCGGACAATTTTGGAGCAAGCTGTTTCGCTGAGTCCATAAGGGCATGGATATAGTGATCCATAAGACAGGTGGCATTAGGGACGTGGTTTGGCCACCAACAAGAATGGACGCGTGAGCACGAAGCTCCGTGCCCACCTCCACTATTATCCTGCAAATCCTTGCCATGATGTCCCCGGTGGGCAGCATCTGACCACCTCCCTCTGTGTGGGCCCTGGAGAGCGGTCCTGAGTGGCGAGCGATGGCCCGCGGCGGCGATACGCCGGACCTCCGGAGGGCTCACTCTGACGTCGCCGGCCATTTTCTTGCGGCCTGTGCGGCTGGGCTCATCCCCGGGCTTGCGTGGTCAGACGGCCGAGTTGCAGTGAGGGTGGGCCGGCCCCACTTCGCGGTGGAACCGGAGGTCCGGAGCCGACCCGGGACATAAGCACCGGAGGAGAGCGGGGCCTTAGGGCCACCAGCAGTATCGACGGTGCCCTACTAGGGGTTTGGAGACGCTAGGAAAACGCTTTTCCTCCACTGGCGGTGGGACCATGCTGTGAGGTAGGCCGTGCGGCCTGCGGACTCCCCGGCGACTGCGTGAGCCCCAGGGGCCCGGACGGCCTGCGAGCCTGGAGCCTGGTGGTGACGGCCGGCTGTGCTGGGGAAGGACCCCGGGCGTCTTGGCCACCCTGACCCTGGCCTCCCAGGTGAACAACAAACAGCCGGATGCGGGCTCTCTCTTCTTGCGGTGGGGATACTGTTCCTTCTGGGGAGCGTGGTTGACACTACTCCACGAACCCGGGCAACCACCCCCTTTGCTGCCGCTGGGCTCGGGAACCAGGCATGGACAGTGACGATAGAAGGCCCAGAACCAAGCACAGACAGCGGCGGGAGAAGGCTCAGTAGGGGGAAATACGAACAAAAGGCACTACACGCTTCTGGGGCCGGAGCGTTTGAATCTGATCTCTGGCCTGGAGCACGCAGGAGGCTGCCTGATGGTGGTGGTCGGTTGCCCCGCCTGGACATAATCTCTGGAATACTGGTTGACCGGGGTGCTGGTGGGCGAAGTTTCAGGCCCAGCTGTGGATGCCTTGGAGCCCCATCAGACGACTAGCGCGGCAACGGGGGGCCTGCTGCCACGAAGAGAGCCATCGATTCCGTGATTTGGGGTACAAACTCCTGACATTGGTAGGTGCTCTTGGCGGAACTGTCTTGGGGGACGTCTTCGCAGCTACAGGGATTGCACACTGAATGAAGGCCGGCGTTATGGGGAAGCCACGCCAGAAACCGGGCGCAGTGCCTCCTGACCCTGTGGGGGACCAACCTGGGGACCGAGATGTTAAATTGTCCGGGGACTCCGTGGCGGGGCTGCAGCAGCGCCAGATGGACCAGATCCTGAAGGCCATAATCGACACGAGAGAAGCCCTGCACCATGACATCACCCAGGTGTCCACGGGCTTGGGGCTGTTGCAGGCAGATCATGGAAAGTTGGTGGACCAAGTCAAACAGACCGAGATTGCGCTGGATGTGCTAGAGCCGGCCCAAAAGGCGACGGCCGCCGCCCTGGAGGACTTGCAGAGGAGAGTACAGGCGCTGGAAAAGAGGGGCAAGGATGCGGAAGGTCGCAACTGGCGTAACAACATACGAGTGGTGGGCCAGCCGGAAAAAGTTGAGGGGGATGACATGGTAGCCTACCTGGAGACCTGGCTACGGGAGGTGGTTGCTCCTGAAGGGTTGACGCAATTTTACACGCTGGAGAAACCTCACCGGGTCCCGGCCCGTCCCCCGACTCCTGGTCGACCCCCTCGACCGGTTGTTGCCCGCCTTCTACATTTCAAGTATAGAGATATTATCTTACAGAGAGCGCAAACGATGGGGCCCTACCAAGTGGACAATGCAAGAGTTTCCATCTACCCGGACTACTCTTTCGAGGTCCAACGCCACCGCTCCTCCTTTTTGGCAGTCAAGAAAGCTCTTCGGGATGAGGGTATCCGATACTCTCTCTTGTTCCCGGCCCGCCTGCGAATAATGGTGGATGGCACATCCTCCTTCTATAATAACCCCGAAGAAGTATGGCACTGGTTGGAGTCTTACAAAGCCGGGACGGATGGCCGCACGGCGAATGGGGAGGAGCAGGACGATGCACCGAAACCTAGGCGGGGCCGACGGACCTGGAGACGGCCGGCGGCTAATCGGGTCCCCTCCGTGTCCCAGGCAGTCTCCACTATTTCAAGGGCGGTGACCTCTACTTCGGCAGTGGACTCCGGATCCCGAAGGGCATCGGGAGATGCGACATCCGAGGGCTCGGGAGGCGGTGACAAGACACTACCCCATGTCACACTGAGGACTGCAGATGGCCTTTTGGACGAATGACCCCTATGTCTGTTTCATTGTGGTATAGTAAAGGAGTGTGATTTCATATGTGGGGCGAGGGAAGACGTGCAAACTATGGTAACGGAGGCTCGATGGGGGTTGGTGACGGTGATTAGTACGAATTTATGATGACTAGCTAGAGCTGCGGGACATCAGGGGAGTTATTTGGGAGGTTGGGTTACTTAACTATGAGAGATTCGTTGTCCAAGTTGTTGTGGTTCTGAACCACCTCAATCTCACACTGGTTGTGATACTCTGGTGGCTAGCAGAGACTTTCTTTAATTGGGGATTTTGAATTTGGATGGGTTTCTGCGGTTTAGCGCCTGTTCTGGGGGTGGGTAGGGAGCGGGTTGTTTGGGTTGTTTTGGGGTTTCGGGGGATTGCCAGGGGATTTGCTGAAGAATCGGAACGCATGTGTAATTCTGAATGCGGACCCTACCTGAATTGAAATGTATCACCTGGAATGTGCGGGGACTGAATTCCATGATGAAACGGCACAAAGTACATGCCTATCTTGTTCGCAGGGGGATCCAGGTGGCTTTTATGCAAGAAACGCATATCGATCAGTCCGAGGGGCGGGCCTTGCAGCGCAGATGGCGGGGACAACTGTTTTATACTACCTACTCTGCCTTTGCACAGGGTGTTTTGATTTGGGTGAGAGCAGGAGTTCCGTTTCAGCCCCTGACAACAATGGTAGATCCTGAGGAGAGGTTTGTGGCTGTGCAGGGTCGGCTCGATGGGAGGGATTTGACGCTCTGTAGTGTTTACGCCCCGAATGTAGAGCAGACTGCTTTTTTTGCTCGATTGTCGGGGAAATTAGCAACAGTTCTGGCTGGCACGGTCAAACTTGGAAGAGATTTTAACTCTGTAGTAGATGTGGAGTTGGATAGGTCACACCCACCACTGGCTCAGTCCGCAGTCCATAGAATAGCGAAGGGGAGACGGGATTGGCAGAATACGAGGGGTTTGGTTGATGCATGGCGAACGCAACATCCTGCTGAGAAAGATTATTCCTGTTATTCCCCTACGCATGATCTGCATGTCCGGCTTGACAGCATTTTAAGCTCACCAGATGTTCAGAGTTTGGTCCACCATAGCGAATATCTGGCGAGGACGATCTCTGACCATAATCCCTGTCTGGTGGTGGTCCAGTGGACCAGGCAGCGACAGACTATTTCCTTTTGGCGTTTGAACCCTCTGGCATTGGAGGACTCAGCTTTTAAGACGACAGTGCAGGAAGGCATGGAGCTCTACTTTACTGAAAATGAGGGAACGGCGTCGGGTAGGGCCCTTGAATGGGATGCCTTTAAGGCGGTGATTAGAGGGGTTTGTATCTCCTCTACGGCGGGGGCTTGCAAGACTCTCCTACATGATCTTGCGTGGAGCAAAGATCGGTTATGTAACGTGGAGCGGGCTAGCCATGCGGATTCTGAGTCTCACGGAGCAGTTTTGGCTGCTCGTGAGGAGGTCGCGACGCAGATGGAAAAGCTCTGTTGTTTTGACCATAAAGAATACCTTGTTCGGGCTCACGCTGAGCGAGATAAGGTGGGTTCCCTGCTGGCTTGGTTGGCTAATCCTGCGGCCCGTGGCGCCCTGATCCTGACCCGGTCTACTGTGGAGGGTCGCTTGGTTTATACCCAGAAGGAAATTAATGACCAATTCTTTGCTTATTATGAGCACCTTTATAGGAGCGCGATGCCGAATGTGCCCGGGGGCCTTGATGATTTCCTAGTAGCAGCTCAGCTGCCGCGCCTTGATCCAGATCAGGTGGGTAGGTTGGGAGGGGAGATTTCAGTAGGGGAGATTCGTACGGCGATTAAGCACATGGCTCGCCGTAAAACCCCTGGTGCGGACGGTTTGCCGATTGCGTTCTTCGCAGCGTAAGTGGATATATTGGCCCTGCGATTGCACGCTATTTATAGGGAGGCTTGGGACACTGGTGTCTTGCCTGCAACCGCCCGGGAGGCCATTATAACACCCTTACTAAAACGTGGGGGTGATGCCGGTTCTCGTTCGGCCTATCGACCATTATCTATGCTTACGGTTGACTATAAAATTTTGAGTAGGATCCTCGCGATGCGATTCCTCATCCATATGCGAGCCCTGGTTCACCCGGATCAGGCGGGCCTCATTCCCCAACGCACCACTGCGACTTGTATACGCCGACTCCTCTGGATCATGGGGGGCGATTTCGGAGGGCTCCCGGAGGCTACTGTGCTCTCGATCGACATTGAAAAGGCCTTCGACAGTGTGGAGTGGCCTTACCTGTTCCGGGTCTTGGAGTCGTTCGGATTGGGGACCCGGTTTGTGAAATGGAATGCATTGCTCTATAATGCAGCTACAGCCAGAGTGAAAATGGGAGCCACAATATCGGCCGCATATCGATCTGCTGATGTTCTTGGCGGATGCTAATGACTCGCTTCGCGGAGCCAAACTCCTACTTCAAGGTTTTGGCAGTATCTCGGGACTGAAGGTCAACTGGGGGAAGATCTGTCTCTTCCCGATAAACCCAAGAGAACATGCACCCCAGATGGAGGGGAACCTTCGGAGGGAGCACAACTGAATCCCGTACTTGGGTACGCATGTTTATCATTCTCAGCTAGACTTACTGGAGGGCAATGTGATTAGGGCGATCAGGAACCTACAGAGCAACATGGGATTTTGGCGTACCCTGCCTCTGTCGGTGGCGGGAAAGGTGGCTTTGCTGAAAACGATAGCGCCTCCTCGCCTATTGTATTTTTTTCGCACATTGCCTGTATGGATACCAGCGTCGATCTTTCATAAACTTCGGTCCTTGACTACGGGGTTAATTTGGGGATCGGGCAGGCGACGAGTCGCTTTGACCACCCTGATGCGTCCCAGGGCGGATGGAGGGCTGGCAGTTCCTGATTTTGAATGGTACTATCTGGCGGCGCAGTTACAATGGCTTACTCAAGCAGTGGCTCAGGAGTTCAGGGGACAGGAGGGACCACAGGGCAGACTAATTCCCAGACATGTAATCTCTTTTATAATATTGGACCAGAAGAGTGACTTAGATCAACTCACTCTTGAGGAACGTACTCTTCGTCTCTGCTGGCATCGAAGTCACAAACGTTCGGGTACCATTCATCCATATGCCCCGGAGCTTCCTTTGGGGATGTGTACGGCTCTTCCGCATGGCAGTAATTGGTCAGCATTGGCTGTTTGGGAAGATCTCGGGCTACATAAGATTGGAGATCTATACGGAGATGGGAACCTGCTGACTTTCCGAGAGTTGCAGAACACTTATGGCCTCCCGAGAGGAGATTATTTGCTGCATGCCGCTTTAGTAGCTGGTATTCAGAAACAATGGAATATGGGACTCCTGAGCCGCCGACCTCTCTGGGCTGCAAATATGTGGTTATGGCGGCTGGTACTTTCAAGGCCGTAACCTGCCTCTACAAGAAGCTATCAACTGAAACTTTGCTATCCTTGGACGGTTTGCGAGGTAAATGGGAATTGGATATCGGAAAACCCATCCCTGAGACGACGTGGCCCCAGCTGGTCCGACGCGCCTGGAAGGGTACTCGGAACGCTAGATTTCAACTACTTCAGTTTTTTACGCTACATCAGGCGTATTTGACGCCTGTTAAGATTTCGCAATTTTTTGGTGGCGCTATGTCGCACTGCCCAAGATGTAGGGCTGATGGAGCCGATTTCTCCCATATGTTTTGGTCATGTGTGGGATTGAAGGATTACTGGAAGGAAGTGGTGGCTTTTTTGAATGCTGTCACGGACCAGCAGATAGAGGCGGACATGGGAACCTGTTTATTACTCTGGTTCCTACATACCCCCCGTACGAAAGTTACTAGCAAATTCTATGACCTGGGTTTGATTTTGGCCAAGAGGGAACTTACCATGCATTGGAAATCGAACATGGACCCTAGTTATTCAAGATGGAAAGCGAATATCTTGCGTTGGGCACGAGCTGAGGGCACACTCCGACTACAGCAGGCCAGGCGCTTAGATAATGATAAATCCCTAGAAGTGGCTAGAGCATGGGAGGCATTGGTGACAGCGCTCCAGCGTCCTGTGGATAGTTCGAATGAAGGGGAGGAGGATATAGATTAGGCGTTAGCACCCAAGTAGGACTGATACTGGAGAAGGAGGGACGGATAGTGGTTAATGTGATGAGCATATTTCAGGAAGATGTCCCCTTTACATTACCTTGCGCAGAGAGAGCTCAAGATATATGGAGGGTATCCATGGATATTGTTTATTTATATATTGGTTGTAGGCGCACTGACAGGGGTGGGGGGCACTGGGGGGGGGGGGGGGGGGGCTTTTTTTTTTTTTTTTTCTTACGCAGGGGCTTGAGTATCAATGGATGCTGTGTAGACTGTCGCTAACACGACCTGGTGTAATTTGATACATGATGCTCATTTTGTTTGTAAATACCAATAAAATATGTTTACAACAAAAAAAGACAGGTTGAATTAGTTGACTTAAGGGCCATGCTAGTCGAAAAAAACACCTTCTTAGCGGACTGGTCAAGCTTTTTAGACTCTCTGTCTGCCGGAACCTGCGGAAAGGCACCAGAAAACTTCTTTGAACAGGCTGTCTGGACTACTAGACTCTCAGGAGTAGGGTGCGATGATATAAATTCAGGATCCCCTGGAGCCAACCTATATCTCCTGGCAATTGTCTTGTTAAGTGCTGGAGCCGAGAATGGTTTTCGCCAGACCTCCAAAACAGGTTGGGTAATTGCCTCATTAAATGGTAGCAGAGGTTCTACACAGAAGTAAGAGTGGAGAACTTCCGTCAGTATATTAGATTTAAATTCAACAGAAGGTGGTTGAAGGTCCAAATGTTCTGCTGCCTTTTTAATTACTGTATGGTAGGGGGCAACATCCTTTGATGGAGCATCCGAAACAGGAGAAAGCTCCCACTCAAGAGACATATCAAGGCAACTTGGCTCTTTTAACTCCATAAAACAATCCTCCGAGTCCTCAACGTCACCTTCCTCCATTTCCTCCAGACGAAATCTCTGTTTCTCCAAAACCCTATGAGCTTCTCTCCTAGATCTCATTCTAGGCACCGATGCCGGTAGAGCCGAGACCGACTCTGAAGGACCTGGAGCCGGCGTCGTACACAGATCCATCGGCACAGCCTGCGCCGATCGAGGTCGAGCTGACGGCGTCGAAGAGGATGCAAACAGGGTTGACGTCCACAGCGTCGGGGAAATGCCAAGATGGCGCCGCTGGAAGGAATGGAGAAACGAAGAATTTACGATGTCGATGCACTGCAGAAGTCAACTTCGGCGCCGCCTCTTTATCAAAATGACGCTTCGAAGAATGCCTCTTCTTATGCTTCTTGGCTCTTGAAGCATGCCCCGATGTCGATCTCGAGCCCGACCTTGACCTGGAGTGAGACCTCGACCTTCTTCTTCCTCTTTTTTCTTCATTTTTGCCATGAAGAGCTTCGCTTCTCTTTCTTTCAGGGCCTTCGGATTCATTTTCTTGCAACAGGCACATCTCTCGACATCGTGAACTGATGAAAGACACTAAACACAGTCTTCATGTTTATTTATTTATTTATTTATAAAAGATTTGTAATGCGCATGGCGGCCTCAGCAACGAGGCGTCCCAGCGCAACCAGAAACCAAGGAAGGAACAGAGAGACCCACAAGCGTAAAACATCAGATAGTGCAAAACAGCCAGGTTTTTAGAGACGTACGAAACGTCAAAAGATTAGGGATGTCTCGCATGTGCGCTGGGAGAGAGTTCCGGAGTTTGGCCGCCAAGAGGCCAAATGAGCGTCCCCCAGCCCTCGCTCACCTGACTCGAGGGACACAGACCATGATTGGCAGATCTAATAGCACGCCTGGGCATATAGGGCTTTAATAAGCCAGATAGCCCAATGGGGGCTTGGTGCATCAGGATTTTGTAAGAGATGAACAGCACCTTAAACTGAATATGTTCTTCAATGGGCAGCCAGTGCAGTTTAAGGAGCACATGTGCCACCGACTGAGATCTTGGTAGAGCCACTAACATACGTGCTGCTGCGTTCTGAACCCTCTGCAGGCTTTTAATACTAGCTTTGTTGGCACCCAGATATAAAGAGTTCCCGTAATCAAGCCTAGCAAGAATGGAGGCCTGCACAATGGTTTGAGGCACTCTGGGAGGAAAAAAGCCAAGCATAGGCCTCAATCCTCTCAAGAGCCCAAAGCAAACAGAGACAACAACTCTTGTCTGTTTCTCAAATGTCAGTCCATTATCGAGCCAGACACCCAAGTTCTTTACCGCCTCCTTGCGTGATGGGGCGGGTTTAAGATGGTCAGGCCACCACTGTTTGGACAGAGCTCCTTGTCCTTCCCGTACAGTAGGATCTCGGATTTGCTAGCGTTTAATTGAAGACAGTTAGCCTTCATCCAAACCGAGATGACCGACAAATCCTCCTTGAACTTCTCCAGGTTGGCGCTGCAATTTTTGGAGAAGGCGATCACCAGCTGGGTGTCGTCTGCGTACGACACCAAGGACAACCTCCTGCCTCTAGCCACGTCCGCCAAGGGTCTCACATAAAGATTAAATAAAAACGGGCTCAGGATAGAGCCTTGAGGTACCCCATGGCGCAGGGCATGGTCCTGAGAGTGAAAATGTGGCACTGAAACTTGGAAAGACCGCCCTGCCAAGAAGGAGCGAATCCAATCCAGAGCATCGCCCCTGATTCCAGCCGCCCAGAGGCGTTCGAGGAGGATCGCATGGGACACCGTATCAAAAGCGGCACTTAGGTCCAGTAGGACCAAGGCCGCAGAGTCTCCCACATCCAGCCTGCTCCGGATGAATTCCGTTACAGCCAGGAGAGCTGACTCAGTGCTATGGCGAGGGCGAAACCCATGTTGGGAGGAGTCAAAGATGTTATGCTCATCGATATATTTGGACAGGATGGAATTCACGTGCTCCTCCACCAACCTTGCCATGAAAGGCAGCTGGAATATGGGGTGGTAATTGCCAGGGTCTTCCGGATCTAATGATGACTTTTTTAACAATGGGATGACTTTTGCATGCTTCCACGCCCTAGGGACGGAAGCTAGTTTCAGGGACAAATTGGCCAATTCTAGACCCACAGGGGCAATAAATGGCTGAAGCTGGCGAAAGTGGGTCGATGACAACGGGTCAGCTGGAGAGCCCGATTTAATTTTAACGCATACAGCCTCAAATTCCTGGGGCAACAGCAAAGGGAAGACTGACAAACAGTTGTCCTCCATAATGTCCATCCCTACAGGCACATCATTCTCAATAGTGGTAGTCCCTTTGGAATGCCCTGATAGATCAACTCCACTTTATTCACAAAGTGGAGTGCTAAAGCCTCGCATTGGTGGTTCGAGGCTACGGGGGAGGCACTAGCCATGCCCGCACTCTTCATATTTTTAAGCAAGAAAAAAATGGTCTTGGCGGGATTATAGCTAGCCAAGATTTTATTGGCTACAAACTCTGCCCGCGTTTTGCAGATGAGCTTATGATAATCATTGACTGCCGCTCGATATACTAATTTGGCAGGAGCTTCGTAAGAGCGGCGCCAGGCACGCTCTAGCTGCTCGCACCCCTTCTTTGCCTGAGTTAGTGAATCAGTGAACCATGGATTAGATGGTCAAAGTCCCTTAATGCCCCACTTGGCCGGGATGCAGCTATCCAGACCGGCCACCAGCCAATCGTGAAAGAAATGCACCCCCTCAACATCTTTAGGAAGCTGGGTTCTGTGCTCTGCTAACCAAGTAGCGAGCATCTCCTGGTCTAGCTTGTGCCCATGCAGTTTTTCCACAAAGACTGGACTGACCACATCAACTCTACCCTGCCACTGTAGAGAGAATGATATTAATGAATGATCCTTCCACGTCTGAGGGACCGGGGAGACGGTTTTTAAACAACTAAGGTTGGAAAAGATGGGATCAAGCAAATGTCGAGTCGCATGTGTACCCTCAAGGACGAGTTGCAGCAGCTGGAAGGCTTCCAGATCCGCTAAAAAACTGGTGATCTTGGCCTTTCCTTCCAGCTCAAGGTGCAGGTTAAGATCCCCAAGATGGTGAAGTTTGCCGCCTTACTGGCCAATTGTCCAATTTTGTTTGCTAGGTCCTCTCGAGAATTTTCCGGAAGGCCCAGGGGGTCTGTAGATTAAAAGACCGGACATAGTCAGGTTGCAGCGAAGCTTAATTTTAAACAAAGCTCTTTCACAACCCGCTATTCCTTCCTTGGTCAGGCTACCGGCATGGGCTTCTTTAGCTATCACAGCAATGCCACCCCCTTTCCCCCCCTCTCTATTAATACTATTTAAAGTATATCCATCGGGGAGGGCTAACGCTGGCTCCGCAACTGTTTCCTGGGTAAGCCGGGTTTCTGTAAGAAAAAGGGCATCAGGGCCCTCATCCATTAAAAGATCAAAAATTTCTGCATGGTGTATCACCAGAGAGCGACAGTTGAGGCTACGAAACTTGAATTCAGTGCAGTTAGGTGGACAGAAAGGCTGCTCCCCAGAGTCCACCTTAAAAGCGCAAAGGTCGCACACAAAAGCGGGCGCCTAAGTGTCTGCATTTATAGAAATCAAGGAGGTGACCAGGCAGGCGAGGCAACAACCACTAGTCTGCTAACCCCGTAGTTCCTCCCCAAGATGGCGGACACACTCCCACCCTTGCACCGACAGCGTTTCCCCAAAGACAGCAGCAGAGCAATACATTTTTTTTTTAAGCGGCGCAATGAGGTAAAAGTATTAGGATGTGATGCAAACAAGGAATTTAAAATCAATAGCAAGGATACGACTAAATTACATGAAAAGCGCTAACAAAGCTCCCGGATCACGCCTGGTCATGTGGATCCATAATGGTCATATGTCCACCACACTCCTTGCAAAGCTTGAACCCGGACTTCCTCACCGACATTCTTGAAAGGAAACAAGAAGAAGCACAGGAATATAGCCAGAAACACAAAGTAACAAGCGAAACTACGGAGAGTCCTAGAAAAACCCTTAGCGTCGACGGAGCAGAAAAAAGGGAACTGACGTCATCACGCCGACGAGGTTGCTTTATGGCTCCAGTGACGTCAGCAGGGTCGCGAGCAGAGCCATGGTCTACAACGTCGTCCTCGGCGGCGTGCGCCAGTAGCATTCCAGATGCTGCTGGCGCAGGGGATATTCACAAGGTGAGGAATCCACTGGCAGATGTATCCATCAGAAAACATATTACATGTTCTAACAGAATAATCCGCACTACGAAATTGGTTCTTCCTGAGCAGTATCTTCATGATGGCCACCTTGGAAGATCTATGTGCAATGTTGGGTAATATGCAAAAAGAACTCTCCGGTACCGGACAACAAACTGCAATATTAGCAAATAGGGTCACCCAATTGCAAACGCAATTAACGCCTACACATCCGTTAAATTCAGCTACTATTAGTAACCCACCTAATTCTACAGTTTCAGTAACAGTTCCAGTATCAGTTCCCTTAGCTCCTCATGAACGATTTTCAGGAGAACCAAACAAGTTTCAGACCTTTTTAATGCAAGTACAATTGCATTTTTTGTGAAACCCACATCATTTCCAGATGCCCAATCCTGTAATGCATTTTTGATTTCTTATCTGAGCGGGGATGCAGCTATGTGGGCAGTTCCTCTGGTACAATCTGACGATCCATTACTCTATAGTAGGAGTCGCTTTAAGAGTGAATTCGAGAAGGTTTTTAATCTGCCCACTATTACTGGATCAGCGGACCCTGAATTACTAGAGCTAAAACAGGTTAATAAAGACTTGATTCACTATTTAACCCAATACAATTGTTTAATAGCCTTAACAAATTGGCCCGAAGACAAAAGAGCTGCCTTGTACTATCAGGGGCTACGAGACAAATTAAAAGCTCTTGTAGCTCCAACAGATCCACAACCGAGAACTTGTGAAGATATTATAGCATTAAGTCTTCGTTTAGACCATAGAGTGGCAGATCGTCCAGGAGACAGGAAGCACTTAGAATTTAAACCTACAATACAGCCTAAGGAAAAAACACAGTCTGTGTCACAAGACACTAGTGAACCCATGGAAAAAGGAGGAATAAGGAAACCTTTAACACCAGAAGAAAAAGAGTCCCGTTGTAAAAAGGGGTTATGTTTATACTGCGATAAAAAGGGACATTTTGATAAGATTGTCTAGCAAAACCGAATTCCACTGTTTTCAAAATGGGAAACTAGAACATCCGGGGAATAGCCAGGAGACTTCCTTGAGTAACAATTCTACATCACCTGGTCAATCAATAGAAAACACTTTACAAATCTCAGTTCCTCATTTGATATTAAACTTACAATTTGCTTTTCCTCATTAAGAAAATAAAACCCCAGTGGTCATGGTGGATTCTGGAGGCACCGGCAATTTTGCTGATGCTGCTTTTGCGGCAAAATTAGATATACCTACCTTACCGACACAAAAATCAGAAATGGTTCGAGCAGTAGATGGTACACAAATAACCTCATGTTTAATCACTCATTTCACCATTAACCTAATAATGACTTGCTTTACTCAAGACCAAACTCATGTTGAAGAAATATCGTTTGATATCATAGATGCCCCTCAGTTTGGTGTCATCCTCAGCATGCCGTGGTTGACGGAACATAATCCTACCACAGATTGGGCTAAGAGAAGTATTACCTTTCATTCTGAGTGGTGCCAACAACAAAGAAAGATTGCTATTCCTTCACCACCTTTCAATACCAAAACCAACGATCATTACATCGCTACAGCTGAAGAAAAGAACATTGAACTACCTGAGGTTTATGAAAACTTTAAAGATGTGTACCTCAAAAAAAGTGCTGAAGTCCTACCAACTCACAGGACATGTGACTGTGAAATAGACCTTGAGCCTGGTGCTAAAATTCCATGCAGTAGAATTTGCACACTTACTGAGCAAGAAAATCAACATCTACGGGACTACTTAGATAAATACCTAAAGAATTGATTTATTAGACCAGTGGTTCCCAAACTTTTGACTCCTGAGGACCCCCACTGAATCACTACTGGAATCTGGGGACCCCCAAGCAATTTGTACAATTTAAATTTCTTTTTTAAAACTCCTTTTGAAGCAGAGATAATTTCAAGAGGGAGACAGCCTGAATTGGGTCTATTGGCATGGACATGTATGCATACAGCAGTGTATTATTTAGTGGTACACGTCTCCTGCTCTCAGCGATAGCAGCACCTCTACATTCTCATTCTAGAGCCTTGGAGTGGTGACCCTTCCTTACAGCAACAGGTTGAATGATTGTGAATTATTAGTATTTTTACCTAGTCACAGTTTAAGAAGGTCTAAAATATTATACAATTATGAAGCATTTTATAATAAAGACATGCCCCAAGGAGCAATAAATATTGTGAAAATTCTAATAAGATAGTGCACAAAGCCAGTGTACAGAGCAAATTCAAGGTCTATATTAGGAGTTCATCATGGAAGTGCAAGAGATGGCAGGAAGGTATCTGCACAGGAGGCATATTGTTTCAGCGAGATAATGGAACAATGCTATGCCAATTACCATCAACCCCTGTTAGACATAATCTTTAGTCACAGACAGCAGAACAACATTTTACCACCAAGGGGTGAGCAGTGCAGTTAAGGCATATTTCAGAGAGGCCTCACGTGGCACCTGACATGACCCTCTCCTGTTAGGATGCCCACTGCCCCGTCCCTTGCCAACAACAAACTGCAAAGGCTACACAGAATAAGAGCTTGATATGTCTGAATATGAAAGCTTGACAGCACACATAATTCACCCAAGGGCTTGTGGGAAGTGAGCAATCAGACAGCAGCAAGAAAATCCTACTGCTGATCCTGGCTGCATCTATTTTTACCTGCCTGCCAAGTAACGGTAACCTATACGCATGTGCCTTTCAACGCTTTATTGCTTTTATTGTATTGCCTGTATTTTCATTGTTGTGTCTGTGACTGCTGTTGTCTGTCTTCCCCCACTGTCTGTACGTGGTCCGTGCCTCTTTTTCTTCCCTCTGTTCCCCTCGCTGTCCCCGTGCTCTCTCTGCTCGGTCTTTCCTTCTGTACCCCTCACTGCCCCTGTGTCTCTGCCCTGTTTTCCCTTCTGTTCCCCTCGCTGCCTCTGTGCCTCTCTGCTTGTTCTGCCTTCTGTTCTTAGCTGCCCCTGTATTTCTGTATTCTGCTTCTGTGCCACTCGTTTTTCTCCCATATTTCTGTGCCCTTTTTGCCTTCTGTGCCACTCGTTTTCCCCTTGTTTTTGTGCCCCTTTTGCCTTCTATTCCACTCATTTTTTGTGCCCTTCTGCCTTCTGTTCCACTCGTTTTTTGTGCCTTTCTGCCCTCTGTTCAACTCATTTTTCCCTCATTTTTGTGCCCTTCTGCCCTCTGTTCCAATCGTTTTTTGTGCCCTTCTGCCCTCTGTGCCACTCGTTTTCCCCTTGTTTTTTGTGCCTTTCTGCCCTGTGTTCCACTCGTTTTCCATCGTTTTTGTGCCCTTCTGCCCTCTGTTCCACTCATTTTTTGTGCCTTTCTGCCCTCTGTTCCACTCGTTTTTTGTGCCCTTCTGCCCTCCGTTCCACTCGTTTTTTTGTGCCCTGCTTCCCTCTGTTCCACTCCTTTTTTCCTTGTTTTTTGTGCCCTTCTGCCCTCTGTCCACTTGTTTTCTTGTGCCCTTCTGCTCTCTGTGCCACTCATTTATCCCTCGTTTTTTGTGCCTTTCTGCCCTCTGTTCCACTTGTTTTTTTGTGCCTTTCCTCCCTCTGTGCCAAACGTTTTTCCCTCGTTTTTTGTGTCTTTCTGCCCTCTGTGCCACTCATTTTTCCCTCGTTTTTGTGTTTTTTTGCCCTCTGTTCCACTAGTTTTCCCTCATTTTTTGTGCCCTTCTGCCCTCTGTTCTACTCGTTTTTTGTGCCTTTCTGCCCTCTGTTCCACTCGTTTTTTGTGCCTTTCTGCCCTCTGTTCCACTCATTTTCCCCTCGTTTTTTGTGCCCTTCTGCCCTCTGTTCTACTCATTTTTTTGTGCCCTTCTGCGCCACTCGTATTTTCCTTGTTTTTGTGTCCCTTTGCCTTCTGTTCCACTCGTTTCCCCAGCTGCTGTGCCCCCTGCGCCCCCGCCCCCCTGACTGCACACTGCCCCCGCCTCCCGATTGTATTGTTGTGGTCTCGCCGCCGCTGCACCAACATTCACAGCTCTTGTGTGCTGTGAGGACACATGAGTGTTTCATTTTTCACTACGACGACCGGAACTCGAGTCCTGCGGACCCCCTGGGAGTGTCTCACAGACCCCTGGGGGTCCGCGGACCACAGTTTGGGAAACGCTGTATTACACCATCCAAGTCTCCGGCCGCTTCTCCTCTGTTCTTTGTGCCTAGGAGTAACAGTGAATTATGCCCTTGCAGCGATTGTTGTGTATTAAATAACTTCACAATAAAAAAACAATATCCTTTACCACTAATTCCCATTCTCTTGGACCAGGTGAGATCTGCAACAATTTACACTATATTCGATTTAAGAGGAGCATACCACCTTGCCCCCCTACATGCCCTTTTGCAACAAACCACCCCTACGAATGTGGTGTCACTCCTATATCGCACCACCAAAAATGACTGCGAGTGTGATCTTCCCCCAGCTAAGAATAAATGGGAAGAGTTAGGTCACCCCCTCACGGAAGAGCAATGGTCCTTTGTTGTTGCCAAACTGGGGAAGTCTCTGCCTTTAGCAGGATGCCTATCGTACACTACAAATACATTTACCGCTTGTACTATACGCCTGCAGGTCTACATCGCCTACACTTGCTTGATAACAATTACTGCGATCGGTGTGGGGAGGGGGGAGCTGACTTCAAACACTTGGCTTGGGACTACACACCTGTTCACCGATTCTGGGGGAGAAGTTATTCTAGCTTTAGCTCAAATGACAGGGATACACATTCCGGAAGACCCCCTCACCGCACTCCTGGGATACACTGAACCACTGGCCGCGAAGATACGGCGATATGTTTCCTTGGCACTCCTCTTGAGTAAGGGCTCCTAAATTTAAGGATTGGCTACACGACCTTATATACTGAAGAACAGTTACATACCTACGCTGAACTCTTACCGCCCTCCTCTCGCCCGCAAGATATCAGGGGTCCTCTCCAGACTTACCTCCTAGAACACACCACAACCGCAGACACACCCACTGATTCCCGCATTGAAAGGGATGGCACAGAAGGCGGGGATGGGAACTGATGCATGGGGGACATCGCACAGGAAGGGACACAACAAAAATGTAGCTTTGGGGTTTAGTGCAAACCATGTATGAATGCAACTAAGAGGCAGGAAGCATCGAATGTGGACATTTTATTCTGCTAAAATTGGTGAATAGTGGCACTGTTACTATGTTATTTGATCTATAGATCATAAATGTTTGAGACCTTTTCTGAGGCCACTTATAATAATTGCCCACCTGACGCGGGCGGCCAAATGTGTTTGTAGGCGTCTTGCTGTGTATCCTCTCTCCGGCCTCTAATGCTATATCATATGTAACCTTGCATTGCCGGAGTGCCTGGGATGTAGGCATCATGCTGTGTATGGAATCATTTGGCACCAATTAAAGTCTTTGAAAATTTCAACCAAAAAAAAAAGACGAGCATACCACCTTGTACGTGTTCGAGCCAGAGACTAGTGGAAGACCGCCTTTCTAACTCGCTTCGGTCTGTTAATAAATTGCGTAATGCTCTTTGGCTTAAGCAAAGCCCCAGCGGTGGTTCAATCCTTTATAAATGATGTTCTCTGAGATTTCCTGGACAGGTTTGTCATCGCCTATATTGACGATTTATTGATTTATTCAAATTCGGTCACAGAACATGAAAAACATGGAAAACTCATTTTAACTACACCGCGCCAACATGGTCATTGCAGATTGTCAAAATGAGAGTTTCATACATACAAAGTGGAATTCTTGGGTTTATACTTTCACCCCAAGGAATTACGCTCCCCCCATGAAAAGTAAAAGCAATTCTAGATTGGCCAGAACCAAATTCAGTGAAAGATATACAACAATTTTTGGGAATTGTGAATTTTTATCGACGGTTTATTAAGAAATTTTCTACCAAAGCCAATCCCTTAACACATTTATTAACCTCATCGCTGCTATATGAATTCCTCCCCTGTGCTGGACAATGCAGAACAGGGTGTGGTCATGACGGAACCATTCCGTCATCAGCACAGCTCAACCGTGACTGATGACGGAATGGTTCCGTCACAAGCATCGAAGGGGTTAAGGAAAAATGTGCAATTCCAATTGACACCAGAAGCAATGTCAGCCTTCCAAACTTTTTTTTGGGGGGGAGTTGTGCCAATATTTTATTCAGAAATCAGTCGGGGATAACCGGAATGTAAGTCACAAAATGTTAGAATATCAGAACAAGCGCCAAGTCCAGCCTCCCTTTCCTGCGGAGGCGCTTGTGATGGACCCTAATGCTCAGTAACAAGTCCCTGATCATAGAGTGCAGGTGGGGATCCAAGACCAGAGGATTCGGGGTACCCAGTGCCATTAGGGCAGCTGGGTGTGGCTGGCGCTACTTCTTGACAGAGGCCTTGATGGCGGACTTGGTGACTTTACCAGCACTGGCAGCCTTCTTCTCAACCACCTTGATAACTCTGACAGCTACCGTCTGCTTCATGTCGCGGACAGTAAAATGACCAAGAAGAGGGTAGTTGGAGAAGCTCTCCACACACATGGGTTTGCCTGGAATCATGTCCACAATGGCTGCATCTCCAGCCTTGGGTGCTTTGGGGCTATCTTCAAGCTTCTTGCTGGATAATCTGTCGATTTTTTCCTTCGCCTCAGCGAATTTGCAGGCAATGTGAGAGGTGTGGCGATCCAACACAGGAGCGTATACCTGACTGATCTTTCCAGGGTGATTTAGAATAACGACCTGGGCTGTGAAGCTTCCAGCCTCTTCAGGGGATCGTTTTTGATGTCACCAGCAACATTCCCTCTCTGTGTATCTTTCACAGACACGTTCTTCACGTTGAAGCCAACGTTGTCACCTGGGAGAGCCTCCACCAGCGCCTTGTGGTGCATCTCTGCAGACTTTACTTCAGTGGTTACGTTACTGGTGGCAAAGGTCACCACCATGCCAGCCTTGATGATACCGGTTTCCACACAACCCACTGGGACTGTGCCAATACCTCCTATCTTGTAGACGTTCTGCAGGGGCAGGCGGTGGGACGGGTAGGCGGGATGATTGAGTCTAGGGCTTCGAGGAGGATGACCCACTGGCTGATCCTTCCTTACGGTCAACCTTCCAACCCTTAAACCAGACAATGTTGGTGCTGGGGTCCAGCATGTCGTCCCCGTGCCATCCGGAGATTGGCACAAATTCCACTGTAGATGGGTTGTAACCAATTTTCTTGATGGAGGTGCTGACTTCCGTGGTGACTTCTTCGAAACGCTTTTGGCTGTAGGGGGGTTTGGTGGAGTAAATCTTGTTTACACCAATGATCAGCTGCTTCAGTCCCAGGGTGTAGAACAGCAGGGCGTGCTCACAGGTCTGTCCGTTCTTGGAAATACCAGCTTCAAACTCACCCATGCCACCAACAACAATCAGCACCGCACAGTCAGCCTGCGAGATGCTGGTGATCATGTTCTTGATGAAATCCCTGTACCATGGGATATCGATGATGGTGATTTGATACTTGGCAGTCTCGAACTTCCAGAGGGAGATGTTGATGGTGATACCACGTTCCCTCTCTGCCTTGAGCATGTCCAACACCCAGGTGTACTTGAAAGATCCTTTGCCCATCTCGGCTGCCTTCTTCTTGAACTTCTCGATGGTTCTCTTATCGATGCCTTCACATTTGTAGATGAGGTGGCCGGTGGTGGACTTGCCGGAGTCCACATGGCCAATAACCACTACTGTGCTGGTGTCTTCCAGATCGGGCTGTGCTGCGCTACTCTACGGTCTGGAGGCGCTGCAGGCGGATGTGCACAGCCAGCTTTCCAAACCTTGAAAACATCATTCTCTATGGCCCCAGTGCTACGTCATCCTAACACAGATCTACCTTTTATTATTGAAGCAGATGCTTCTGACACAGCAATAGGTGCCATTCTCTCTCAAAAGGATGAACAAAAAAAAACAATTACATCCAATTGCATTGCTGTCGAAGAAATTCTTGCCAGGCAAAATAAATTATACAGTGGCAGAGAAAGAATTACTGGCTATTTGTCTTGCTTTTAAAGAATGGCGCCATTATTTACTAGGCGCAAAACACACTAACGGTTAACAAGGATCATCGTAATCTCCAATATCTATGTTGCGCCAGAGCATTAACACCTAGGCATTTACGGTGGACATTATTTTTTGCGGCATTTGACTTTGTCTTCAGTTTCAGACCTGGCACAGCCAATAATAAAGTGGATTCTTTATCTTGATGTGAAAAACAATGTGGAGAAACAAAAAATTCAAGAACACCTCCATCCATGATTCCTCAAGATCAAATCATATGAGCTACTGTATCAGAACAATTCTTTTTGGAAAACAAAATGTTATTGCCAGTTTGCACAGAAGTCGCAGGGCTCTTTACCCCAGAAGCCACTGCAGCAGCAATGTTACAAGCACAGAAGCGCAATTGACATTTTTGTGAGAAACCAAACAACCAAAATATTTGACCTAAGCTAGCCAGTAGGATTTAAGCCCCCCCCGCCCCAACTTCCCCCTTCTCCCCCCCCCCGAGTTGCGCTAAGTCCACTGAGTTCTGTTCATACATGAGTAAGGGACAGCTGAAAAGGAAAGGCATTAATCCAAACAGAACAGCTGCTGGGGCCACCCGCCCTAGCACACATACACCTCCAAATTCCCCCCCACCAACTCGTACCAGGCCTGACCGACCAGCCCCTGTCCTCAATCCCCTGGGAGATCGTCTGCGGCAATAGGAGGATCTAGCCACAACCCCCTGTAGTCCGCCCACCGCTTCCATATTTTGTAGTGCTTACGTGGACAACCCCGGTCCACAAAAATGGGCTGTTCCAACCCCATACAGAAGTCAAGGCCGTTTTTCCAGGCGGCCACCGGGGGGGTCTCTACATCCTTCCACCTCCTGGCTATATCCCGTTTCGCCAGGGTGAGGCCCAGCAGCATACGTTTGTAGGCATTGCCCCCAATCCCCTCCATAACATGCAGTAAGGCGAACTGTGGTGTGCGTGGGAGTGTCCACCACAAGACCTCTGGTGGACACTCCAAAATCGATCCAACGAGGTACAATGCCACACGGTGTGCAAGAATGTGCCCTCCTCCCGGCCGCACTGGAGGCACTCCGGAGAGGCAACCAGACCCGCCAGCCACAGCCGAACCCGGGTAAAGTAAACTCGGTGGAGATATTTAAATTGGATGAGGTGGAGGCGCATAGCTATAGCCGCCCCGGTGGAGAAGCCAGAGCCTCCCTCCAGTCCTCCTCCTCCAGTGCACCCACTTCCTCTTCCCACACCCCTGCAACTTCTCCAGCGTTAGAGCACTATGAGTGACCAAGGACTGATATATCCGTGAGATTTTCTTAGTCTCCAAATCCCCCATGAAGACTTTCGCCTCCAACGGGCTGAATTCGGGGAGAGAGTCAAGGCCCTCCAGGCTGGGGGACAGCGCATGATGGAGCTGTAGGCAGTGAAAGATCTGGGACCGGGCATGCTAAAGTCCGTTTGTAGATCCTCAAAAGACTTAAGGGTCCGTCCCGCACGACGTCCCACCAGGTTGAAATTCCTATTGCGTCCCATCCCTGAAAGCCCTGCAAACAAATAGACCCAGCTCAAGGAGTCGAATGCTCTATCCATGTCCGCCAGCCGTAATGCAGCCGGCTCCCCAGTACGTCGGACCGCCGCCAGTGCCACATGCGCCCGCCAAATATTGTGTTGCGTTGCCCACTGGGGCATGAATCCAGCCTGATCTGGGTGCACTAAGGCGGATATATGCGGCAAGAGGCAGTTAGCCAGTGCTTTGGCCAAAACTTTGGCCTCCACATTAAGTAGAGAAATGGGGCACTAGAAGGCGTGCTGCTCTGGAGGCCGGCCCGGCTTGTGGATCGCCACCACCTCCGCGTGCCTCCAGTCCGAGGGGAGCCGGCCAGCCTCCCTGGACTCCACCGCCGCGCGATAGTCTGGTGCTAGCTGAAGGTGGTAGCGATAAAAAAATTTGCTAGGGAACCCATTGGGACCAGGCGCCTTCCCCGGGTTAAGTTCTCCCAGAGCCTTACCCAGCTCTTCGTCCGAGAGAGGGAGCTTAGTTGCTGCCGCGTATCATCGGACACCGCTTTGGGCGGGCGATCTGCAATGAATTTATCAACCATATCCTCCGGTGGGCACTCCTGTGGGGCATATAGATTAGCATAATAGTTGGCAAAGCTTTCGTCTATGGCCTTAGGGTCCATAATCGGCGCCCCGCTCCCATCTAGTACACCCGGAAGGGCCTGGTGGTGGAAAGTGCCCTGTCCGAGCCGGTGTAGCATCTTACTCGACTTGTCCCCCCATTGGCAGATTCTGCTGCGCGTTGCCAGTCAGACCTGTCTGGCCTCGTCCATTAGGAGAGAGGTGTACGATTGTTGTGCCTGAATTAAGAGTTAAACCCCGACCCATCGCCCGCCTCCCGGCTCCGACGCTCCAGAGCCACCACCGCTGCCTCAGCCCGGACCAACTCCTCAGGGCGCTGTTTACGGGCCTTCGCTCACCATGCTATGTCCACCCCACGAAGAGTGGGCCTTGTTACTTCCCATATTGTCACAGCACTGGATACCGACCCCACATTAGCTACAAAGTAGTTTGCACCAGCCTCCCTCATGTGCTTTTCGTACTCGTCTTTCTGCAGGTTCCACACTGAGAGACGCCATCGGAAGGGCTGCCGCCTTCTGCCCATCTGCAGCTCAACAAACACCGGTGAGTGATCCGATAACCCCCTGGGAAGGATCCCAGCTGACACTACGCTCGGAGCTACCCCCCTAGGGATAAACACATAGTCGATCCTGGTAAGGACTCATGAATCGTTAAGAGATATGTAATTTCCCTCCTGTTTCCATGGGTAAGCCTCCAGGTATCCACCCAATCCAGACTTGAGACCAGTGGGTGCAATTTTGTGGGCAAGCCGGTCCACAGCGCTAGCAGCCGCTCTACCAAAGACCACTGTAAAGGGGAGGAGCGTACACACAGCCCAACACTATAGGGTCGTCCCTAATCATGCCCAGGATAAAGATATATCGTCCCTACATGTCCAGCCACTGTTGCGCATGCACATATGGGACCCTGCGGTGTATGAGAATCGCAACCCCCCTGGAACCCTGCGTGAAACCAGTGTGAAAGACCTGTTGTTAGCCATACCGCTGCTGGCACCGAACCTTGGAGCCCACAAATGGGTTTCTTGCAGGAAGAGGACGTCGGCTCAAACCCTCTTAGCCTGGCGCAGGACAGCCCCTCGTTTGATTATGTCCAGGACCCAGCAGACATTCCAACTAACAATACGAAGGGTGCCCGGGGGCACCTGAGCAACTATAGCCCAATTAGCCATCTGGCCTCATTCAGTTCCATGACACTGATAGGGAGCCCCAGTGGTGTGTGTGCGCACCATGAAAACCCTGTGTAACGGTGTAACATTTACCCAAAACAAACCCCCCCTTCGCCCAACAAACCCCCCACCCCATACCTCAAGACCGCTGAAGTACCTGTTGCGGAAGGGGGTGCCAAGCCCCCAAAGAGGGAACCTGGACCACCCCCACCAATGGATCTCCAACTCACAGCCCATGTCGTCTAGGCTCACCCCCTACAAGCACTAGACCAATAGGGATTCAGCCCTCGCAGGGGCTGCCTCTATACAGCTATGATCAATCATGCATACAGTCCTATTGTGGGAACACCTCAGCACCCTCCTGCCCACTGAGATTAAGGATCTTGCTTTCGATGTTGGGAAGCTGCGTCCCCCTTGGAAGATGCTCCGCACGACACAGCGGCAGGGACAGAGATCGTCTGTGTCCTCTCCAGCGTTGTCCATGGGAACTTTTCGACGGCCCCTCGCTCAATGATGAGGCGGATTGCAGACCAGGTGGCGTGTGCACCCGCACCCTCACAGTTTCATCCGTCCACTTGAACACCTCCTCCGGGGAGTCAAATAAGAGGGTGCGGGACTGGAACACAACATGGAGGCGGGCTGGAAACAGCAGGGCATACAGGAGCTTGAGTTCTCTCAGTCTGGCCTTAGCCGCCATAAACGATTGCCATTGCTGCTGCACGAGGCGTGTATAGTCCGGGAACATCAGGATCCGGTGGTTCTCATAGAGCAAGGGTTCTTTGGCTCGGGCCTGTTTCAGAATAGTATCGCGGTCAAAATAAGTCAAGAGTCTCGTAATCACCGGTCGCGGTCGAGCACCCACTGGCAGTTTCTGAACAAGCACTCTGTGAGCCCGCTCCACTATGAAGTAGCGGGACATGGGCGTCAGGGGGGAGCCAGCTCTCCAGCCATTGAGTGAGGAAACGCTCCATATTGCCGTTCTCACAGCCCTCCGGAAATCCTGCGAAACGCAGATTGTTTCGCCGGGCCCGCCCCTCAGCATCTTCCACCCGGAGCGCTAGGCCCTTCTGAGCATTCTCCAGGCTCGCCATCTTCTGCTTAAGGACTGTCACATCATCTTCCACACCGGAAACACGGGCCTCCACCTCCGTAATTCGGGACACCGCATTGCGAAGGTCCTGTTGCAACAGCATCACATCCGACTACACCACACCAATTTTGGCATCCAGCAAGTCCCTGGATTGGGTGATTGCCACCATCAACGTCGCATTATCCGGCAAGGTCTCATGGGGGCTCCCGGCGGCGCCATCCCTCGCTCCCGGGCCGGTGAACTTGACGATAGGCCCATGCTTAGTGGATCCGCCGCCACCCTTATCTCTATCAGAACAATTCTTCCAGGATATAAGACAAACTATGCCACTAAAACAAATTTTACAATGGCAATAGAGAGATAAGGACAGATCTATTATACAAGGCCTTTCAAAAGAAAACGTTATACATTCCATCGAAAAATTTATAGAAAAGTTTTACAATGGTGTTATACAAAGCCTTTAGCAGAACACCCATGTATTTCGAAAACTCAAGATCTTGTTAAAAGACATTTCTGGTGGCCCACATGGATGCAAGATACAATGAAATATGTACAACAATGTGACACATGCGCCCAAGCAAAAGTAGAACATGGGTCAAAGAAAGGATTACTTCAGCCTCTTCCAACTCCAACACGTATTTGGGAAGGTATATCCATGGACTTTATTACAGACTTGTCTAAGGATCAAGTTAAAACAGCCATCCTAGTGGTGGTTGACAGACTTTCAAAGATGCACATTTCATTGCTTGGGATAAAATACCTACTGCAACTCAGTTGGTAACTTTGTTAGTGCAAAATGTGGTAAAGTTACATGGTTTGCCTCGAACTATAACCTCTGACGTGAAGCACAATTTACGTCAAAAGTCTGGATAGCATGGTGTGAAACACTTCAGATTAAAAGTAACATGTCCACAAGTTTTCATCCAGAATCAGATGGCCAAACAGAGCGAGTGAACCTGGTGCTTAAACAGTATCTACGATGTTACCTTTTTAAACAACATGGTTCTTGGGTTAATCACCTCTGAGAAGCCGAAATCGCATATACCAACTTAAAAGATGCTTTGATCAACAGGTCTCTGTTCTTTGCTAATCATGGTTGCCATCCACATTATTCCCCACTGATGTTAGCACAACCTAAGACCAACATTCCATCTTTAGATTCTAGATTGCAAGGCATGACTAGTACCATGAAAAAATTGCAACAAAATTTAATGAAAGCAAAAACAGTGTACAAGAAATTTGCCGATCAGAAAAGAAAAGCAGTGCCTATGTACAAAGTAGAAGATATTGTTTGGCTCGCTACAAGAAATTTTCAATTTAAAAAGCAATATAGATTTGGGGCGCTGGAGGGCACACACACGGAATGGCTGCCTAAGTGTGCAGCTCCCGTTCCTTGGAGCAATATCCTGCACTTATCCTCGGCCACTGGAGACTAAATCCACGTTGCTGCTCGCCATCTGCTGCAGCGAGTGACCCTCTGCGCTCGACCAGAAGTTTGGGTCTCTGGCGCCTGCTGGGGCGGAGCAATCACCGTCCAAACATTCACCGCGGCGACCCTCGGAGACTGTTGAACGTGGGGGCCGGCCAGCGAGAGCTACGCGAGGCCGCTGCTCGCCACGAGGTTGCGGGCCCCACTTGCGCCCACTGTTTGTCGGGTCCCTGTGCCAGTTCAGACCCTGCAGCCTCTGCTGCAGGTGGGGACTACTGCGGACTGCGGGGACGGGCCGCCCCCTGGGAGTGCTCTTCTGGTGGACCTGTCCCGCTCCCAACGTATTCGCCTCCGGGGGCCTGCGCCAACTGCCCCGGTGCGGCCCGGACTTCGGCGGCGGGGGAGATTGCCCGGGGGCCCTGCTTCCCCGCTGCAGGGGAGAGGCGAGTGGAGCTGGACTGCCGGCGGCGGCCTGATTGCCCGGGGAGCGGCGGTGAGTGAAAAGCTGTGTTCCCAACGCGCAGGCGTCCTTTGCCGTACCTACAGGGACTGCTCCTCTTAGGGGCACTAGACGGAGACTCCTCATTGGAGACTACAGCCTGAGATCCTGTTGGACAGTCTGTTCCGATTCGAGCTGGGTGAAGAGATAGCTGCTTTTTCCCCCATAAATAGAGGGTCGGTGGACTCGGTCGAACACATTTGGGAGGCCTTTAAGGTAACCATAAGAAGATACTGCCTTTCCAAGGGCTTTGGGGTCCTGCGGGATATTCAAAACACTATTCACACACTAGAGAGGAAGCTGCGAACATTAGAACTACGCATGGTGGCAGATGATAGCCCTGACACGCAGGCGGCTTTTCGGGACACGTTGTCAAAGTATGAGGAAAAAGCTACTAGGGAGGCTAAGTTCCGTGGGAAACACTGGCAGGCCAGAAAATACTGTGAGGGGGATAGGCCGGGAAGGGCACTAGCGACACTCACACGAGCCTCTCGGGAACGTAACACCATACTTGAACTTATTGACGCTCATGGGACCACAGTCAGGGACGCGGACGGGCTACTTAACACTTTTACATCTCATTATCACACACTTTATACTTCAGACGTGGTGTCCGATGCATCTCATGCTGCTTATCTAGGAGATGTGGCGCTCTGCTGGCTGAGCGATGGGCACAGGGCGTTTTTGGCGGCCCCCTTCGAACTGGATGAGATTCGCGAGGCCATTATGTCCCTCAAGAATGGCAAAGCTCCCAGCCTCGACGGTATCCCTGCTGAATTCTATAAGGCATACATAGATATTATGGCCATTGTCCTCCGAGAGGTTTACGAGGAGTCGCTGGGTGACGGCGTTCTCCCTGGCTCTATGCGGGAGGTGGTTATTACCTCTCTCTTGAAGCCCGACACAGATCCCAGCTCCTGTAATTCTTACCGCCAGCTTTCCCTCCTAAATTGTGATGTTAAGATCCTTGCTAAAGTCCTGGCTACTCGCCTATCCCTACTCATGTCCAGGATCGTACTGCCCGATCAATCTGGGTTTGTGGCTGGCCGCTCTACTTCACATAACCTCCGCACTTTATTCTCTTTACTTCGCACAGTGCACCCCGATATGCCGGTCGCAGCCGTCTTCCTTGATGCCTCCAAGGCGTTTGACTCGGTTGAATGGCCTTACTTATTTTCTGTCTTAACTAACATGGGGTTCCCGAAACTCTTTATATCCTGGGTCCGTCTGCTCTATACTCGACCCACGGCGAGGGTACTTGTAAATGGTCAACTTTCACGCCCTATTGACATTACTAGAGGCACACGTCAGGGATGCCCCCTATCTCCCCTTTTGTTTGCTATAGCTGTTGAACCACTCGCTTGTCGTCTTCGTCAATTGCATCGGGAGGGGGTGATACAATGCTTGCAGCGACAAATAGATGTATCTCTGTACGCTGACGGCATCACGCTTTATGTTAAACACCCTGAGATGCACCTCAACCCACTACTCCGAGAATTTGTCGTGTTTGGCGGAATGCCCGGTGTACACATTAATTGGTCCAAGTCGCAGTTTTTCCCTTTAACAGAAGCGGTCGCTGACTTTCCCCTTGACTATCCGCTGGAGTGGTGTCGGACCGATCTCCGATACCTGGGTATCCAAATCTCCTGAGACAGGAACGAAACTCTGCGGTTCAAATACGGAGTAGCAATCACTAAACTAGCTGCCACAGTACACCGTTGGATAACCTTGCCACTCTCAATGGCCGGCAGAGCATCCCTTATAATAATGGTAGTTCTTCCCCGCTTCCTGTATCTTTTTCTTAACATTCCCTATTTTCCTGGTGCTTTTTTCTTTAAAACTCTGAAGTCGGAGCTGCGTCGGTTATTCTGGGGGGGTAAGAACCCACGACTGCAATGGTCCACGCTTACCCTTCCATATGACAAGGGAGGCTTTGACGTCCCTGACTTTGAAGCGTATTATCAATGTGCACAAGTGCAGTTTGCCTATCACTGGATGGCCCCTACCCCCTTCATGCCTCACATAGCGGTGGAAGACTGGATTGTACATCCCATTCCGCTCAATGGGTTGCTCCACTGCCCGGAATCATCCATATCTACATCGAACACCTCGGTATCATGTACACTCGATGCATGGCGCCGTATTGCCAAGAGCATGTCCTGCCGCTTACCATACTCGCCCAAGCAACCGCTGTCTTATCATCCTGATCTTGCCCTGCTGCAGGAACAGGGCTTCCGCAACCTATGTGCGAGGATACGAGTTGTGTGTTGGGGTGACCTGTTCTCAAACGGTAAGTTCAAGTCTGCAGAGCTGTTCTTTGCATCTCATAGCCACACACCGCTTGAAATCTTCTATTACATGCGCCTGCGCGCGGGGATGAGGGTCATTCTGCCGAATTTCCCTGATGAACCTGAAATCCTGCTACCGCTTCATTTTCTACTATGCTCACAGGACGAGGCACATCTGGTCTCTGGCCTTTACCGCCAACTCCGAGCTGCGGTTCTAATGCCCGGGACTGGTGCCTGGATGCACTGGAATGCTGAGCTAGCTGCGGACCTCACTGATGAGCAATGGCAATACTGCTGCACACTTACATCTCGCATATCCGCGAGCAGTAGACTAAAGATTATACACTACAAATTCCTACAACGGATGTATTATACACCGGTGAGGAAACATAGATTTGGATTAGCGGATGATGACCGGTGCAGGGGTTGCCATGCCGAACAAGCAGACTTCCTGCACTTGGCGTGGGAATGTCCTTTAGTACAGAGTTATTGGCAACAGGTAACGGACGCCCTCACAGTGCTGACGAAGGACACCGTGCCTATGGATCCGTTGATAGCACTTCTCGGGCATACCCCGCATATCCCTAGATCCTGTCGGAAGTTTGTTGATACTACACTGCTCCTGGCTAAGAGGCAGGTGGCATGCCGCTGGGGCCGAGGCAGAGCGCCTAAATTTAAGGATTGGATAGCAGACCTGACTTACTGTCAAGAACAACATACTACCTTCGCTGAACTGTTACCGATCATGAGTCGACCTAAAGATATTTGAGACCCACTAGTGAGCTATTTACTTGCGCGGGCAGATGCTGACGATGCACCAGTAGGGGACCGTGCTGGTGATTAGCGACACTTCTGGGACTTAGAGTAGAGCCACAATCCTCAGCAACACATATACACTTCATCTCCTTTATGAGGGGGATTGTCTCCTTTTTCCCGTGCCATGGGTCTCCGCCCTGCCCAGCACACCCCATGTGTCGCTCACGACCATTGATCTCTCGTGAGGACGTCTATCCCCTTACTACCTCCGGGGTCCTTCTATGCCATTTGTGATGTAGACCCGCCTCCCTCACGTTCAGTTACATTCCATGACACCACACATGATGCTTGCAGCAGCACTAATTGTACATCGCTAGGACTTTTTTGTTATACGAATGGTATGATATGTATAACCTTAACAGTCCGTATTACTCTATTGACTCACGCCTTCACATCCAAGTGTGTTCATATAGCCTCATAGTTTGTTTAATGTTGGGAAGTTTTTTCACCTTTAAGAAATAAAAACTGAAAACACTGTTCCACTGTACTATATCCTCCATTGCCCTACAGCGCTGGAAGCGCTCCTACTATCACTTGCTCCTCTGACACGCTGCCGGGCCTCCGGGATGCCGGTCACAAGGCTGTGTTATATCTGATTGTCACGCTGCCGGCCTCCGGGTTGTAGGCGCAAGAAGCTGTGTATTGTCTTCTCTATGCAATAAAGCAGGGTTGAACACCAAAAAAAAATAAAAAGAAAAGCAATATAGATTTCATCCATGATTTACTGGACCTTTTGAGATCCAAAGATGCATGAAACCAGTTGCATTTAAACTAAAGTTACCGAAATCAATGAAAATATATCCAGTATTTCACACTTCTCTATTGAAACCAGCACGGAAAAAACAACAAGTACATCCACCACCTCTTATTGTTGGAAACCAAGAAGAATATGAAGCGCAAAGTATCAAAGATAGTAAACGCATTAAAGGAATATTGTGGTATCTAGTTTCTTGGAAAGGCTATGGACCAGAAGAAGGTTCATGGGAACCAAGTAATGCCATCAATGCGCCATGGTTGGTACGAAGATTTCACACACAACAGCCAGAGGCTCCTACATAAAAGGAGGTGTTAGTATTTTGAATGGGGTGGACTGTCATGATCCTGTCATGTTCCTGCCACACAAACACTAAGTTTATCTTCAGTCACAACACAGTACCCGATGATATGGCTGCAGACATGCCAAAACTGTTTATTTATTTAGTAGCGTCTTTTTGTTTATTCATATTTGCTTTTATCAAGGCTTAGTGAACGGTAGCAGCTGTTATGACCAATGCTTGTTCATGGATCCTAACCCACTTCATGCCAAGACATTTTGTCCTCTCACAGCTCCAGTAGTTTCCACTGAGACCTGTCATCTGGAATATTCCTGAAGTTTCCTAAATATATATATTACCTACTGGCGGTCGCCAGTAGGTATGTATAGTTAGGACCTAGTTACCATAGGAAATCCCCAACATTCTATTGGGAATAACTTTGGTGCCGATTGAGGACTCTGCGTGTAATGTTCCAGAATTTTGGCCAGCTCTGCTCCGCTTCTTCTCTGAAAGTTTTGTGGGGATTCGTCAAGCGGGGGTCGAAACGGGGGGTCCCAAAACGTGTTTTCCCCATGTTAATTTCCATAGGGACCTTTAGACACGGCTACAGCCCGAACGGCTGAATGGAATTACACCAAACTTGGCAAAATGGGAGGGCCTGGTATGCACATGCGCCTTTGCTATGTTTGGTGAAAATCCCTCCAGTAGTCCTTGAGAAAATTGAATTTGAAATTTTTCAAATTGCATTTTCTATGGGACCTTTAGACACGGCTACAGCCCGAACGGCTGAACAGAATTACACCAAACTTGGCAAATTGGTAGGGACAGGTATGCAGTAGTGCCTTTTCTATATTTGGTGAAAATCTCTCCAGTAGTTGTTGAGAAAATTTAATTTGAGCAAATTATATATATGCGCTCATCGTACGCGTACGGTACGCATACCGGGCGCGTACTCTTACGTGCGCGAGCGAGTTTCTGATTAGCTGGCAATCGACTGTCAACATTCCAAACTGTCCAAACCAGGAAGTGTTGGCCACCATCTTGTTTTTCAGAAGAACTGAGGCACAAGAGAGCCCAAAACAAGAGTGGAAAACACGAAAAGGGGGCAGGGTAGAGACCCCCCAACCCTCTAGCCCTTCTCAGGGGGTCCCAGAAGGACCCCAAAGGGCAAAAAAAAACAAAAAAAAACCCGAAGGGTACGCACACCGTACGCGTACGGTGCGCATACCCCGCGATTTAAAAAAATAATAATAATTTTTTTTGCACTTGGTGCTCCTTCTGGGACCCCCTGAGAAGGGCTAGGGGGCCAAGGGGTCTCAACCCTGCCCCCTTTTCGCGTTTTCCACTCTTGTTTTGTGCTTTCTTGTGCCTCACTTCTCCTGAGAAACAAGATGGCTGCTCAGGTGGTCCCAGAAGGATAATAACATATATAAACGTTATCCGCTAATAGAATTAGCATTTACAAAACCTTTGAAATTTATTGGAAAAAAAAATAGGTTTCACGCTTGATATAGTTAGGAATTAGCATTTAAAAAACCTTGTAAATTCACTGAAAAAAACCATAGGTTTCAGGCCTTATATAGCTAGGAATTAGCATTTAAAAAACCTTGCAAATTCACTTTAAAAAAGCATAGGGTTCAGGCCTTATATAGTATTATAGTTAGGAATTAGCATTTAAAAATCCTTGCAAACTCCCTTAAAAAACCATAGGTTTCAGGCCTTATATAGTTAGGAATTAGCATTTTAAAAACCTTGCAAATTCACTTAAAAAACCATAGGTTTCAGGCCTTATATAGTTAGGAATTAGCATTTAAAAACCATTGAAATTGCTCCTATATAGTTAGTTGTACTAACTATATTTTGCGCACCCGCATTCCACTGCTGATGATGTTACATATTACATAATTCATGACATGGTCAGTGACATCACTGATGACATCACTGAGGATATCTCTTTTGACATCACTGATCACATCACTGATGATATCATTCATGTGATAAGACGATGCACCTCCTCACACTCTAATATAACCTTTGATACACCCAGTGTTAAATACAGACTACCATTCTTGAAACCATTGACACACCAATACCAGTTACTACACATACGCACTCACTGATTCCTAGGTCTACACACACATTCACTCATTCACCCATAGAATCACTCATACATACAGTCACTCATCAATACAACACTATCATATGCACTCATACACCTATACAGACTCTCACACACTGCCACTCATCCATGGAGTTACTCACACACCTAGTCAGTCGTGCAAAGAATCAATCACACTTCCATTTCCTCAACTATAGTTATACACACAACACCTTACTTATTCAAACATATACTAACACATACTTACTCTCTTATACAATTACTGATACAAATACACAATGATCCATACAGCCACTCACACATTCACTGGCTCTCATGTATAGTCATTTATATATGCCAACTCTCACATGCACTGTGTTTTACATATGTACTTACTTGGACATGTAGCACTGAGATATCCATTCACTCACCAACACACCCATGCACACAGTCAACCGCCCATATAGCTGTTTCCACATGCACTCTTGAACTCATACACCTAGTGAATCAACTGCTCACACATCTATGCACAGAGTCACACACCTCCCAGCCACCCACACACACACTCAGTCTCCCATTCAAATACTTGGGCAACCAATCAATAACCCATATAGCCACTCATATAGCTACTGATCAACACATGCAGCAGCTTACACAACAACAGACATACTGATGCACACATTCAGACAGTTTAGTCACTAACCCGTGTATTTAGTAAGACACATTTAATCACTCACTCATACAGTCAGTCACGCACCTACTAAATCCTTCATCCAGACACTTATACATCCACTCATTCTTCAATATGTAAAACATATTTAAACTTTACAGAAACACACAGTCACTGGATGATGTCCTCAGTGATGTCATCAGTGATGTCAAATGAGATGTCATCAGTGATGTCATCAGTGATGTCATTTGAGATGTCATCAGTGATGTCACTGACCATGTCATGAATGATGTAATATGTGACATCATCAGCAGTGGATTGCGGGTGCGCGAAATATAGTTAGTACAACTAAATATATAGGAGCAATTTCAATGGTTTTTTAAATGCTAATTCCTAACTATATAAGGCCTGAAACCTATGTTTTTTTAAGTGAATATATATATATATATATATATATATATATATATATATATATATATATATATATATATATATATATATATTCCACTCTTTGGTTCACCTTTCCCCGACCATGCAGGCGCTCCTTGCGGGTGCGTTCACCTACGGCGGAACCACGCCGTTCACAATTACCACACTGCTCCTTCGTTTAGAAAGAAGAACGGGCGCACTCCTTTTGCATTTTCTCCACAATTCCATTTATTTAAAGCCAAGAAAAGAAAAGCATTCGAATGCTTTTCTTTTCTTGGCTTTAAATAAATGGAATTGTGGAAAAAATGCAAAAGGAGTGCGCCCGTTCTTCTATATATATATATATATATATATATATATATATATATATATATATATATATTCACTGAAAAAAACATAGGTTTCACACCAGTTATAGTTAGCTGGAAATTTTACTGATATAAAACCATTGAAATTCCCACGTTATAGTTAGTTGGACTCACTATAACTTGCGCGTGCAATGCACTGCTGATGACATCACATATTACATCACTCATGACATGGTCAGTGACATCACTCATGACATCACTGATGACACCATCCAGTGAATGTGTGTCTTTCTGAAAAATAAATATGTTTTATATATGTATATGTAAAGGTCGATGGGAGAATAAATGTTTAAATAAAAGTCTAAATGGATGGTTTTAAAAAAAAAAAAATATTGAATAACTGGCTTATTAAGTGTATCTTAGTGAATACATATATTAGTGAGTAATGTTTAAATATTTAAATATATGTATCAGTGTTTCACTTTGTGTATAAGTGGCTGCATGGGTTGGTGAGTAGCTACATATGTGTGTATATGGGTTATTAGATGTTTTTTTTAGTATCAGTATAAGTGTCTGTATGATTTGGTGGGAGTGTTACTTAGCACATAGATGCATAAATGACTGACTCACTGTTTGTATGTGTTTTGAAGACAGCATATGTGCCGGACTGTATGGGTGAATGAGTGTGTATATGTATGTGTTAGTAAGTGAATGACTGTCTTACTAGTGTCTTTATCAGTAACTACATATGTTTTAATCTAGTATATGTGAGTATTGATGTATATAAGTGAGTATATATGAGAGTGAGAGATTGAAAGAATTCTTGTTTTAATAAGTATGTGTTTCTATAAGTGATTTTTTAAGAGAGTAAGTATGTGTAAGTTTCTTTAGAAGTAAGGTGGTAGTGTGTGTATAGCTGTATATGCAAAAAAATGGATGTTCAATAGTTTATTTGCATGTGTGAGTATGTGTGTGAGCAACTTTTGGAAGACTGTCGGTGTGTTAACGGATGTATAGGTGTCTCACTACATATGATGAGTGAGTATATATATGACTGACTATATAGAACTGTTGATGAATGAGTGGATGTGTATATAAATGGTGGAATTACTGAATTGGTTGTTGCAACTGGTATAGATATCACCACTTTTTTGAAAATGTTAGTTTCTATTTTTGAATATGTGTTTCAAGGGTTACTTTACAGTGAAAGGAGGTCAGTCACTCTGTCACAAGGATGAGGTCATCAGTGATGTCATGAGTGATGTCACTGACCATGTCATGAGTGATGTAATATGTGATGTCATCAGCAGTGCATTGCACGCGCAAGTTAAAGTGAGTCCAACTAACTATAACGTGGGAATTTCAATGGTTTTATATCAGTAAAATTTCCAGCTAACTATAACTGGTGTGAAACCTATGGTTTTTTCAGTGAATTTAATAGGTTTTTTAAATGCTAATTCCTAACTATAACCGGTCTGAAACCTATGGTTTTTTCAGTGAATTTCATAGGTTTTTTAAATGCTAATTCCTAACTATAACTGGTGTGAAACCTATGGTTTTTTCAGTGAATTTCATAGGTTTTTTTAATGCTAATTCCTAACTATAAGTCTCACTTTATAAATAAGACTGTTAGCACTCTAGTTGTTCTTTAGAACACTCTGGTACATTCTGTCATTGGGCTACAGTTGGGCTACATCTAGTTGAAATTTGGGCTACATTTACATTTTTTGTTTTCTGGTGGCCATCTTTGGGCTACATTGGGCTACATTGGACTACATTTGGGTTACATTTTGGCATTTTGGCATATATATATATAGCCCAATGTAGCACAATATATATTTTATCAAAGTTAATTTTCGTAAAAACCACTTAAGAATAGGGCTACTAGTCCCTACAATTTTTCCCATTTTTATTTTTTTTTATTTTTTGCTTTGGAGCGCTCCCGGTGCGCTTCCCGGGGAGCGCCCCGAAAAGCGTACTTTTATAAAGCGCCCCCGGGCGCGCTCCGAGGAGCGTCCCGTAAGCGCCAATATCGCGAACGAAAACATGATCATGACGTATCGCGTAGCCGCGTCCGCGTGATACGCACGGCGTAAGCGCACCCGGAAGTACTCGAGCGAATACGATCGCGCAACGTAAACATCCGACGCGCTTACGCTACGCGACCCGAAGCGCCCCCGGGCGCGCCCGGGGGCGCGTAGCGTAAGCGCGTCGGGTCATGTGACCTGAAAATAACACTTTTCATTGGTTCATAACAGTTTTAGTTTCATAATGATGAAGCCCCTGGTCTTGTGACCTGAAAATAACACTTCTCGTTGGTTCAGGACAGTTTTTTTTCTAAATGATGAAAGACCCCACCTTTTTTCCTTATTCTGACTTTGTCCTTTGACTGAGGAAGACCTGTTTGTACATCTCTGTACCTTTTTGATATTAATCATGGCTTCAGTGGCAGCAGCAGCTGGTGCATCTGCCCCACCACCACCACCACAACCACCAAGAGGACCACCTCAAGATTATATTGGTGGTCAAGAACAGGAGGAGGAGGAAGAGGAAGAGGAGGAGGGGAGGAGAAGATGGCTGCCTGAAGAAAATACCCCATACAAACCCAAGCCACACATTGTATGGGAGTTTTTTTCAATCCCAGAGGGCAAGAAAAAAGTGAATGCGCCCAAGGTAACTTGCCTAATCTGCAATGAGGAACTTTCACGGGGCAACCCAAACAAAAAATATTCATTTGGTAACTATACCATGATTCGTCATATGACCAGAAAGCACCCAAACAACTACTCTCGTGCTGAGTTCAGGGAACTGGCCAGTAACCTCCCCCAGTCGTCAAGGACCACCTCCCAAACAAACCAACCCACTTCATCGGGACCAGAAACATCCGAGATGATGCCTTGCATTCAGCCAAGATTTGCTGATTTTAAAATCACTTGTTCTGCATGTGGCAAGCTTATCGCCTATGGTGAAAAAAGCGTTAAGCTCATCGTCCTTGCAGGTGATAATCACAAGTGCCCCAAAAAGAAGTAATTTTTGGGGTTTTTTATTTTTTTGCTCCAGTTGAGCCAGTTGCAATTCCCTTTTTTTGTTTCTCCCCCTAAAAAAATACTAAAAAAATATAAAACTGTTTTGAAAAGCCAAAAAAAGTTCAAAAAGTTCAAAAAACACAAAAAAAATATAAAACAACAAAAAGAAGAAAAAAAACGTTCTTTTTAGAACTACCTCCAATTTCTAAATAAAAACTTCATTTTTTAAAAACTCTGTCATCTTTTTCCCTCATTTTACGCTCCCCGGTGCGCTACCTGGTGCGCGTACCGGGCGCTTCCCCCGCGCAAAACGAAAAAAAAAAAATATTTTAAATGCCCCGCGGGGCCCTTTCATAGCCCCCTCATCAAACCTAGGAAGTCAAGGGGGGGTCTACCCTGCCCCCTTATGGTCATTTCCCTCTTTGTTTTGCCCACCTCTCGTGTCTCGATCCTACCGAGACACAAGATGGCGGCCGCTCCGGACTGTTTAGAATGTTTACAGACAACTGAGAGCCAATCAGCTTTCTGCGCGCAAGTCGCGTGGCGCGCCTGGAGCGCACTCCGGTGCGCGCACCGGAGAGCGCCTATAGATATATATATTTTTTTGAACCTAAATTACTCAAAATCCACTGCAGCACATATCTTGAGACATAGCAAAGGCACATCGGGCTACCAGACCCTACAATTTTGCCAAGTTTGGTGGAAATCCATTCAGCCGTTCGGGCTAAAAGTGAAATCGACCGCCCTATGGAAATTAACATGGGGAAAACGCGTTTTGGGACCCCCCTTTTATCTCGGCCCCCGCTTGACGTATCCCCCCCAAACTTTCAAGGAAGAACCGGAGGTCGACGAGGCCATTTTCAGGAAATTTTCAGGCAGATTTGTCAACCGGTGCCAAAGTTATTCCAAATAGAATTTTGAGATTTAACATTGAAAAAAATCTTAACTATAACTACCTACTGGCGACCGCCAGTAGGTAATATATATATATATATATATATATATATATATATATATATATATATATATATATATATATATATATCCAAGCCCCAAGGTTGCCCTCATGTAGGAGTCACTCGAAACGCCGTTCATAGGTATCACACCTTTACGAGTGGAAGGCAGGTACAGAATACATTTAGCAGTTCAGAGCGTCTATGGTGCCTGACGCGTTTCGAAGTCATAAACCTTCTTCCTCAGAGGCTAAGACGCTGTGAAAGTGTGCGTGCTGTGGGCTCTAATTAATACACAGACGACCCACCCTAGATGGGCCGCTCCCAGAGAGCGAGTGATGCTGGGTCTTGTAGTCCACAACAATGTCCGCCATGAGACTGCTGCCGTTTCAAGCCCCTGGATGGGGCTTGAAAGGTTCAGGTTCCTACGCTATGGCAAGCGCAGGTAGGATTGTTCTTATGTTATTTTGCCCCGGATTGGATTCATGTTATCGCAACAAAGTGCCGGTTCTGAAACTGAATTTCCTTTGTTGGCACAAGCAAGATTTATACGTGAATCGTTTTTTGAGCATTTGGTTATCTTGATATTCAGTTTATAGACACAGCTTGTCTGATATATTTATGATTTCCTAGAATTCGAGTGGAGCAGCCTCTGGGCAATTCACATGATGTAATTTTGACTATAAAAGAAGTACAAACTGAAAACGTATGTTCTTAGAAATAAACACGCTTCATGGAAGCAGGAAACTTGTTACTTCGGAAAGAAATTATTTCTCAAAGTCAATAAACGCTCGTTGGCAGTAGCACATAAGTATGCATAACTAGGTTTGGAAAAGCAAGAGAGTAGCTATTTGAAGGACATTTACCTTAAGAGCAAGAGACACTTGTTTATTGTTGTGCATAATTAATGTAAAGCTCAAACTCATGATTTAGTGCAAGAGTATTATGGCAAAGATAACCATTTGATGACACAGACTGCTAATCATAGTGCACATTTATGAATCTCTTGTTTAATATTATGGTGAACAGAAACTCATCTCTCATAACATAAACAAGAGGTCAATACAATTCTCATGACTACAAAGCCTTAACTGTTCCAAGTGCAAGATACTTTTTCTTTTACAGGTATGTTATTCATGTACTGTGATGAGTAATATATATATTTAGCTTATAAACTATAAAGTAGAAAGAATACTAATTGAAGATAACGTCTTGTTCAAGGTCTCCCTCCCCGAAGAACCCTCCCTAATTCCCTTCCCCCCCCGTCTAGCCACTTAGATTCTCTGTGCAATAAAGCCTGAGTCAAAGCTGCTGGAAAGTGGGCTTCTTGAGTGTACTGCTCCTGAGGAACCCAACAATATATTACAAGTTCTGACACCTACAGTGAATGGGAATAACAACTATCCTCAGAAGCGAGGAGGGAGTGGGACCCGGGGGATTGCCTAAAGAAATACTAGAGCCCTGACCTCACCAGTGTAGTTGACTTGAATGTTGATTTTTCCTATTCTGTTAGTAGCAGTAGAAATGAGAATACTTCTCTTTTTTTTCTTCATAAAAGTGAGTATTTGCTGGACAATGATGTACTGCTTTTGTGTGGATTTTGAGTTGTGAGCCTGTATTCACACCCCTGTAACCACCTCCACCCAGAGTGAGCTTTGGAGTGCTCTGACCCTTGGACCATACTATTCCTGAGAGTCAAGTGCGGAGCCCAGTGACCCCTGCGTGATCCGTGGCCCTCTGAAAGAGGTGACAATGGGCATTAATTTAAACAAACAACATTACCACAGTAATGGTTTCTGCTACAAAGCTGTTTAGTAGCATCTTTCAGACAGAGTTATTAGTCCTAATTATAATCAGCCGTGAATTACAAGGGAAGAAAAATAAATCTTAGAAAAGGTACCTAGATGCACCAGTAAGTGTGCAACCAGTCACAATGAAGCAGCATTATTTTGATATGTTGTTATCTTTATGCAAGGAAATGGGGCTCAAGTGCCCTTTTTTCTTCATGTAGGGTGTATGCATGATCTGCATTCGGCTTACAGTAGGGGGGTCCTTGGACTACATAGAGCTGTTCTATTCATAACTGCCACCCAAAACATTTGAGTAGAAATTTACAGTCCCTTTTTTAAGAAAAAGATAATTTTTGCAGTGTTCCAAGAGGTCAGGCCCTATCTGTTGTACTTATCTGATTAATGACTGAGCAAAATAATGGAAGTAGTTCCTCGCAGCAAATTTTATAAATTTCAATCGGCAAAGTGTCATCCCCCGCAGCCTTCCCAGAGGGAAGAGAAAAAATAGCTAATTTTAATTTTTCGTGAGTAAAGTCATTTTCCAATCCTTCCATATCTACTATATCCTTCTCTAGCCGCAAATTGTTTCTGATATAGTTTTCCACTAGCTCCGTAGGGGGGACACCTTCTGGGGTGTACAATTTAGTATAGTATTCTACAAATTGTTGCAATATCTGATCTGAACGAGTATAATTAATACCGTTTGCACTTTCTATGCTCTTAATTAAAGAAGTGGCTCTGTCATCAGCAATTTTATAAGCGAGGATTTTACCTATTCTGTCGCTGCTCTCATATTGCAAAAGTTTATATTTATGTAGTTTAGTGATGACTTTATCTCTTAAAAATTTCTTAGTCTCACATCGTAGCGTTATCAATTTAAGTTCTAGTTTAGCTTTGTTTAGGTTGTGAGAGGCCCCCGCACATTCTTTTCGGCCAAATGTTCTTCTAACCCCCTTATCCTTGATGTAATTAAACGGATCTCTTCCTTACGATTGGCATTCTGTTGTATAATAAACTGTTGGGCAAAGCCTCTGATGCTAGCTTTACAACAATCCCAAACTGAGGTAATTTTGGCCGTATCAGTATTAAACTCTAGAAATTCTTTCATATGTTCTTTCAAAAGAGAAGTGAACCTCGTATTAGATATCAGATGTCTGGGAAAGGAGAATAGCCTGGGTTCTGTCTTTTTAGATACGATCTTGAAGATTACCATTATGGGGTTATGATCAGATGTTACCTTAGGGCAAATCTCCATTTTACAACACTCCAAAATATGGGTCGTTGCCCAAGCCATATCTATGCGTGAGTACATTTTATGTGGTATAGAGTGACAGGTGTACCCAGCAAGCATAGGGTGAAGGTGCCTCCAAATATCTTTCAGTTTATGTATACGGGCTAGTTCTAAAATAGATGCCCTAGTGTTGCGCATTCTTTGTGAGGGAATGCCCTTAGTAGTATCTTTTGCGTAGTTTATAACACAATTAAAGTCCCCCATAAGTAATATCTCCCCTTCCCAGCCTAGTAGTTCAATGTTTAATCGGTCGAATATTGCTGCATCATCGTGATTAGACCCGTACACTGCGCATAGGGTATATTTAAAATTAGATAGCGTAATTTGAGCAATTACCCATCTTCCAGCTTTATCCGATGCTACCCTATTAACTTCAACCTTAAATAACTTTCTCTTGAGTATAGCCACCCCACGGATAGAGGCATTCAATGGTGTGCATGTTATAAGCTCATACCCCCCTTGCTCCATTATTTTCCTATCTTGGTATCATATATGTGTTTCATTTAATAGTGCAAAGTGAGGGTTGTACATTTTTAATTCTTCAAAAACAAGTTGTCTTTTACTTTTATTATTAAGCCCTGAAACATTCCAAGCAAGGCAGCTAACTTGACACATGTCTTAATTCAGATATGTCTTGAACAATTGCTTCAAAAAAAAAAACACACTTCTAAGATTGTAGCTTTGTACCTGCCATTGTGCCTGCTTGTGTCACCTTTTTCAAACCACCTACGGAGTGCGGGTCTTACCGGCCAATCTCCTTGATTAATGCCGATGCCAAGGTATTTGCTAAATTAATTGCCACAAGACTTTCTCCCCCCATGCCTAAGCTGGTTAGTGAACACCAGCATGGCTTTGTAGTGGGCAGAGATACAACTCAACATGTAAACACGGCTATAACCTTGTTTGACATAGCTGCCATTAATCCCTCCCCATTCGGAATGATATTACTCGACGCTGAAAAAGCTTTCGACCGAGTGGGGTGGGATTATCTCTGGGTAGTCCTTAAAGAAATCGGGTTTAAAACTAAGTTTTTAACGAAAATTCAAGCACTTATGAGTGTCCTAATGCTGTAATTGGGTATGATTGTTTACTTTCTTCTAAATTTTCAATTTTGAGAGGGACCCGGCTGGGATGCCCGCTATCACCCCTATTATTTGCTCTTGCCATGGAACCATTTATTAATGCTATAGAGGCGCAGGTGATGATAAAACCATTTACATCTGGGACAAATTCGCTTAAAATTACTGCTTATGCGGATGATTTGGCAGTTTATACAACCGATGTGATTGAAGCTATGGCAGGAATTATTAAAGAAGCAGATGCTTTTGGCGAAGTTTCAGGATACAAGTTAAATTTAGGCAAGACTCAAATTATAGCCAATTACATACCACAGATACAGGTAACTGGAATACGCCACGCTGCTACCTATCTAGGTATTAAGATAACATCCAATATCAAGGACATTATGGCATTGAACTATGATGCTTTATTAAAAGAAACCCAGACTCTCCTTAAAAAATGGCATACGGTGCCTTTAAATCTTATTGGGCGAATCAATCTTATTAAAATGAACATTTTGCCAAAATGTTTATATTTATTTAGATGCATTCCTTTGAAGATAAATAAAATATTTTTTAGGAAACTTGACGGCATATTGGGCAGATTTATATGGGGCTTTAAAAAGAATCGTAGAGCAATCTCTTCCTTGAAATTACCTTTCATTAAAGGAGGGCTTAATTTTCCAGATTTCAGACTGTATTACTTTGCCTCATTTTTAGGACGGTTACAGAGCTTTTTTAATTCTAGCGATCCATATTTTTTCCATCAATTTATGTTAGGATCAAATTCCTTACAATTCTTGGCCAGAAATAATGACCCGAATTACTTTAAAAGAGTTAAGTTCAAGACAGCGAAAGATATAATAAACATATGGAAGACAGTAATGACTCAGAATAAAGCATCATTCTACCACTCTCTCTTAACTCTTTGGAATAACCCGGGATTACCAAGTATTTTTAGCGATTCAGGATGTAAGATATGGGCGAACCGAGGCATAACAAGATTGGGGGGCCTATATGGGTCAGCAGGATTCCTTGACTTTGATACACTTAGGCTATTATATAAATTACCGGCAAACACTTATTTTAAGTATATACAAATACGCGACTTCCTTATAGGGAAATTAAACCTTAAAGAGATTGTTGACTCAGACTTTTGGCTATGTATGTATAAAGGAGCGGGGAACAAGAAAAATACCATTAGCCAAGGATACAAATGTTTTATTGAATGCAAGATAGATGACTGTCCCAAATTAGCACTGAAATGGGCTATACGGTTTACTACCGGTATTTGTTCAAATGATATTTCCTCCTTTTCAAACAAAATCGATACATTAGTCCACTCTTCAAGCCTAAAACTACAAGCATATAAAACGATATGTCAACTTTACTATACCCCTTTACAAATAAGTAAATGGGCTCCCAACAACGCTTTCAGTGATCGTACTAAATGCCCAAAGTGCCATACTCAGGCTACCGATTTAGAACATATGCTGGTTCTTTGCCCTGTTCTTGCTCCCTTTTGGGACAGTATAGAAAATATTCTGAGATCGAAACACCTAATTGAGCTTACATTATCATCAGATATGATTCTCTTAGGCCTGCAACTCAACACTTTATTATTTCAAGATCTAATTTTTATTTTATTAGAATGCGCAAGGTTGGTTATAGCTCCGAGCATGGATAGCGGAACAACCACCTCATGCAAACGAATGGTGGTGCTTGGTGACAGAGAATCACCACATGGAACTACTGCTAGCTAGAAAAAGAGGTGCAAAAGCACTGGCCAAAATCGATAGAATATGGGGCTGCTTGTTTCCTACCTGCGAATTGAATTAATGTGAAACTAAGCCCTGTTTTATCTTATTATTTTGCTATTCTTTTGTCTTTATTTATTTTTTTCTCTTTTTTCTTCAACTGCTTCTTGTAATATTCATACAGATGATGGAAGTTTTGTTAAATGAAATATTATGTATGTGCTCCAATTGCTTGTGCCACCTTTAAATAAAATTAAAAAAAAAAAAAAAAAAAAAAAGAAATTTACAGTCCCAAGTTCCAATGTATTAATAATTGCTATCAGGTGTATTAGTCATGGGCTACTTTCATAGAACCAGCAGGACTACAATTTCCAGGACACATTAAGAAGTCAATTGGAGAACATGAAGCTGGGTCGCAACCTCATATTTAATTCACTAAACATAAACAATGGGGAATTTCTCACCTTTAAGTGATCCTTTGTCACTATTATGACTACGCCGACCACTACTACTTTTAACAGTTGCAGTAACAATAAGATTACATATACTATTAATATTAGTAATACTACTACTAATGGCTCTACAATTATAAGTAAAGGCTGCACTACTACATGTCCTATTGCTAGTGCACCAATTACTACTATTGAATTATTACTGCAACTACCACTAAGATTTCTATTGTTATTACATCACGTGGTTTGAGAAAAATATTTGGAAAACAATTTAACAAGGTTTAGCTAATAAAAATCAAATCAACAGCATACTTACTTTGAAAAGGCTGTATACCATCTCTTTAAATTTTTGAACAGTGGTTCCTCTGGTTGGTTTTTCAAAGAGAGCAATTTCTTTTCTTGGTTCCAGTTCAGATCCAAAATCAAGATGAAGTGCTTCCTCCATTTGGCATTTTATTACACCATGTAGATTTCCCCAGTATCCGGAGTACATCTAGAAGATGAAGAAATATATTGGGTTTAGAGATCGAAATTAAGGGAGTACAATTAAAACAAGCATTTACAATGCAATGGTCTCAGCATTATTAAAGGTAGAGCTATTGGCATTGCTCATGGCATTATTTTTAATTTTTTTTAATCATAAATAAATGGCATTGTCATTTACATTTCTAATAGCTTAATCGTTAAATAAATGGCATTGTCATTTACAATGCCAATAGCTTAATCGCTGGCAAATGCATGACCTATTGCATTTACACCCACACAGAGCCACACACACAAAGCCACCCACACACACACATACAGAGCTACCAACATAGAGCCACCTACACAGAGCCACCCTCACACAGACAGAGCCACCCACACATAGAGCCACCTACAAAAAAAGCTATCCACACATAGAGCCACCTACAAAAAAGCTATCCACACAGAGCCACACACACAGAGCCACACACACAGCGCCACACACACACAGCGCCATACACACACAGCGCCATACACACACAGTGCCACACACACACAGCGCCACACACACACAGTGCCACACACACACAGCGCCACACACACACACAGAGCCACACACACACACAGAGCCACACACACACACAGAGCCACACACAGCGCCACACACACACACAGCGCCACACACACACACACACACACACAAACAGAGCCACACACACACAAACAGAGCCACACACACACAAACAGAGCCACACACACACAAACAGAGCCCCCACACACACCCAGAGCCACATACACACCGAGAGTTACATACACACCCAGAGCCACATACATACCCAGAGCCACATACATACCCAGAGCCACATACACACCCAGAGCCACATACACACCCAGAGCCACATACACACCCAGAGCCACATACACACAGAGCCACATACACACCAAGAGCCAAAAACACCCAGAGCCACATACACACAGAGCCACACACACACAGGAGAGCAAGCACAGCGAGGGGGCAGGAGAGCAAGCACAGCCAGGGGGCAGGAGAGTAAGCACAGCCAGGGGGCAGGAGAGTAAGCACAGCGAGAGGGCAGGAGAACAAGCACAGCGAAGGGGCAGGAGAACCAGGGGGCTAATGTTTCTTGCGACATTTAACAGAACGATATGTTATTTAAGCAGTTGTCCTTTTACTCTGTTTCTGACAACAATTTGGGTGCCTTTGCCGAGGCCAGCTCCCACCTCAGCAAATCACACACCTGCCAAAATTGTAACAGCCGAGGAACATTCATCCAAGTGTCAGCGTGGGGTGTGCGCACAGAGAAGGGCTATGCACTTGTGTTTGTGCCGCAAAGCAGGGGGGAGTGTGTCTGGGTTACCTCAGGGTGAACACAACCAGCAACGAATAGTCCTTTTCGCAAGCAACATAAGCACCAAAATACGTCTGTGCAAAGCAGCTCACACGAAGCAAAACCGGGACCAGACTTTACACAGTCTTAATTGTGCACAAAATTGGTTTGTCCAATAGGCAAAGACGCCGACGCACGTATTCTGCAAAAGGGCACGCAAACAGCAGGATTTTACAGCAAAATATCAACAAACACCTTTAGATGAGAAAAAACCCACTACCGGGCCACTTTTGAAGCGCTTTGAAGCTTGTGAAAGTGAGAGGCTGCCCTGCTTTTGCAACAGCATCTAAACGTGAAAAGTGCAGGACCGTGTCTGTATGAAGAACTAACTTCCCGGCCCTATGTTGCTCAGCAGTAGCTTTCCTTGTGGAGGACAGAGCCAAGTTCACCCTTGGCCGGCCAGGGAGACGTCCCTCAGCTTTGTGGAGTGACAAAGAGTGCGGACCAGTACATGGAGTCCCCTCAAAATTAACAACGCTAACCTATTCTTAATTGGGCCAGGGGGCAGTGCGCAGAGGACAAGTGCGCCCTAAATCCATGCACTCGGCTACAACTTCCCCGACCCCTCCCCCGGATGCTCGTCAAGCAGGCTTCAAAATACAGTTATCAGGCTAGGTTCCAGTAATGTTTTAAAAAAAATGCCACAGTTCTTATTTGCCAAATTAAGTTATTTTAGGCAAGTTCAGTGCTTTTGGTAAAGTTCCTGAAAAGTACGGTGCTTACTAGCGCTTCGTAGTGCTTTTGTATGCTTCGTACAGCTTTCAGGGAAGAGCCCCACTATACCTCACGCATCTCGCGTGAGGCGGCATACGGCGCGATCAATGTAAATGGAAGGTACGAGGCGTACCAGCAGCCGTACTAAAAGCGCAGTGTTCTCAGCGCACTGTTTCAGCGTATTGCCGCCTCCAAATTGCATTAACTTCCCAAAATTCATTAACTAATTAAGAAATGTGGGGAAACCGGGAGAGGGAGAGTGAATCTGAATAAACCACCCTTTACCCACTGTCCCCCTCGCGCCCGGGGGTGTTTGCTGTGCGGGGTACAAAGTCCTCGTTGATCACAGGCGAGTGGGACAGCGCAGAGGGTTGGGCGCCGTTTCCAGAGATGGGTCGGACAATTTGTGAGCCGTCATTGAAGACCGTACTGGCCGCCATCGGGGCACTTCATTTGCATCTGGAAGCTATTGTCGACAAAATGATCGCTGGTATAATTGAAACTGGGCGTCCGAGGCCGGGCTCTGATCCATCGCAAGAGCTACAACGAACTGAGTTTCCCACGATGCATATAGTAATGGAGGATGAGGGCCCCGTGCAGGAAGAAGTATTGGTACCCTTGGTCAGTGAGCAAATGAGTAATTGCGAACTTGGTTTCACGACAGGATCGCAGCATCCACCATCGCTGCCCACTGAGGTAGATCTACTTGGATCTTTGCTCCTGGGGACTTCCATTAGTGACTATAGGAAGGCAACAACGTCTTTTCTCTCCCTAGCGATTTTATTACGTTCATGGAGGAAACAACAGCTGGGCCTAATGTCGGTGAGGGAGATCCTATGTGTGGCTGCGGTTTGCTATGACTCAATGTCTACGACTTGTCCCCGACAGCACTTTATTGAACTCCCTTCGAACTTTGATTCTCATGGGATTGCGATGGTATTACCAGATAGAGTTCGCATGAAAGATCGGAAGGGCCAAGGATGAGATTGTTTGTCTGGGTCTGACTTTGGGGCTTTAGAGGACACGGGATCTGCTATCATAATGCTTGCGGGAGGTTGGGCGGTGTTTAACGTCTCCACTGTTTTGTACTGTCTATAACTTCTGATTGCTTTTTTTTACTACAGGGGTTGTTCGTTTCTTGGCGGGGGGTAGGGAGACCGGGAGCCTGTATGACACTCTCCTCCTCCATCTTTTCTACTTTTAGAAATTAGTTAGTTGGGGCGACCGTCACACTGCTAGTTGGGTTAGGCGATTGCCATATGCAGGGGTGCAGGGTGGGGGGATTGGTCTATTGTTTGGTTTTAGCTTTCGTTTATTCCTTTTTCTTGTTTTTAAAATAATAAAAAGATTTTTTTTTTTAAATTCTAACTATAATCTGATAATCAAAAATATTTTTTTATTTCAAAAACTTTCATTGGTTTTATTTAAAAGAAAAACAAAAGCATCAGGATAAGCATGCTCATCATATGCAACACAGGGAATCTTCATTACAATTCTATAACTTAGGTAAGGTACAATATTTGGATAAATATAGAATGAGAGAGAACACTGAAGATGGTCTTGTAAACCCTATCATTCGGTTGCACCGACTAAGGTGACTTAAGCATTTAAAACAATTATGTCGACCAGATCAAAAGTAAACTTATAAATGCTAACATTCCCATCAATATAGGAATGATATAGTTAAACCAATGCTTACCAGAAAAAAAAAACAGAAAAAGGAAAAAAAGACGAAGGGAAAATCAATAGAGAAAGAAGGGTAACAGAAAACTAGTATTGATTTTACCAATATTATAATCATTATGTCCATTGTAACAGTGTTAATAAGTACATTAAGAGAACTGTAAAACAAATAACTGAGACTTGACACAGATATTCTTTGACTGTCCACGACTCCAACAATTCTGGAACAAGATAAACATACATTCAAGACATTCTGAGATTTACACCCCAAATGAAGTTCACATTTACGATTTTGAGTTCCTCTTTAGGTACAGATGGCACTAATTTTGGAAAAAATGACTAACTACTATTAGATCTTATGTTCCCCCTATCACATATTACGATTTTAGGTAACTGGAAGGATCTCAAGGCTACCTCAATCCACGCATGGTGGGAATGGTTAAGATACATCAGGGGAGAGGAGTGCATTATGACACAACAATATCCTTGTATTTCAGCAAATTGCTGTATTTGGAATAAACCTGATATATACCTAGAGAGAGTTAAACATCCATAAGCTTATGATAAAATATTTTAATCAGTGACACCAATAATCAAGCCATGAAATACAACTATCATTACAAATATTCTAAGTACAGAATCAAATAACAGTTCGACGTGGAGACTGCTCTGTATGAAAGCAAGAAAAGGGGATTTACAATATCTAAGTACAAAGTCAGCAAGGGGATCGACATGCAGTATACCTCTGGAGAATAGGTAAAAAGATCTAGCATACATCCCAAAAAGGCACTTTCTATAGGTTATCATACAGTGAAAAACACACATGACACTGTATGAAACGAGGAAATAATGCAAACAACCAATACATTTTCATAAAATCATGGTACGTTAAATGCAACACTGCCAGAAATGCCTTCAGAATGCATAATTGATGCTAACCCTTAATTTAGAAACAAGAGAATGACACTACATCTGTGCACATATTCAGTAAATGGACCCTTCAGAATCATCTGCATGAACAGGAAAAGTCCCTGATCTGTTGCAAAAGAGAGTACAGTTAGGACACAGCTTCTATCAAAGCTACGAAACAAAAGGCCATTTCGTTTCAGCACAACACTACAAAATAGATCCCATTTCTGGTAAGGGAAAAGAGCACCAGTAGGCCTTTTAAACGCGAGTAATAAAATAGCATTCTTTTCATAATTCCAAAAGTGCATGTCAGTACAGGCCGTGCGACGCGTAGATATGTCAACCCGAGGCCTGGTTATGTTCACTTAAAACGACAACTAATGAAACATTATTTTCATTTTTACATCTACTCTAATAATCGTCATGCATGAGACCGGAAATGAGATCCGGACGTGACGCACTGGCATCTGGCAGCGTCTTCTGCATGGTGTTGCTTGTGAACCGAATGTATGTGTGGGATAGAATCAGCTCTCCCTGTACAAGCCAGTGCCACCTGCAGTCTGAGAGGCCTGTCTTTAATTCTGATTTCTTGAAGGGGGTTGGCAATTATTCCACTCTTTGGGGTAGTTTCGCAGTGCACGTGTCTTAATAGAGGGTGAGCTCCTGTCAACGCAGTTTTTTGGGAAAAAGAGGAATCGGCCCAGTGCAGGCCCTTTGAATTTTATATTTCTCATTTGACTGCAGAAGAGTTGATACCACGGATCGCCATCACAAGTATAGGTTTTTAAAGGATATTCTTCTTGTGACTGATAACCAGGCTAGATCCTCTAGAGGAGGGATTTTGTAACCCAGTCTGCTCAGGTTTGGAACTTGTTTTACTGCAGCAATTTGGATTTCTTGTAGCCTAGCAATTAGGACTCCAAGGAGTCTGATGTAAAGGCCATGACCCTACCGCTATTAATGCCTAAATTCTCTCAGACATGCCAAAGTAATGAAAGGTACAACCCCGCATTATCAAATGCAACCAATGGCAAAGCCTATGTGCAATCTGTTGGCTTTGTCAATTATTTTTTAGCCATGTTGTACAGCAGTATGACTGCTGTGCAGAACGTTAGACAGTAAAAAACAAGCATTTGCAATGCAATAGGTCGCGCATTTGCCAGAGCTAGAGCTATTGGCGTTCTAAATGACAATGTCTTTTATCTATATGTTTTTGTTTGTTGTGGAATATTGTGTTGTGGAATTGTCTGGTGTTGTGTGCAGTTGAAATATGTGGCATGGTGTGCTGTGGAATTATGTGGATAGTAATTAAATTCTATGATCTGTCATGGAAATATGTATAGTGTGATTGCATGTGATGGACTCCATTATGTGGAATTGTATTGTGCATTGTGGAGTGGTGCAGGATAGAGAGAAGAGGTGCAGGGTAGAGGGGAGTGATGCAGGGTAAATGCTGAGGTGTAGAACACAGTGGGGTGGTATGCAGTGATGCAGAATAAATTCGAGTGGCATAGAGTGGAGTGATGCAGAGTATTGTTTTGTATTGTATTGTATTGTAATTGCATTTATATAGCGCTTACTACCCCATACGAGGCATCAAAGCACTTTTTTGGCGAGTAGCACGCTACTCTGGGACCAATAAAGGATTAGTGTTGAATTAGTAGAGTGAAATATGAAAGTAATTAAAGTGGCGGATAGGTTAGTCAGTTATTTAGATGCGGAAGGATTGAAGAAGAAGAAAAAAGGTTTGTATTTATATAGCGCTTGTTACCCCTTATGGGGTGTTTAAGCGCCTTTTTTTTTTTGGGCAGTAGCACGGCACTCCGGAAACCAATAAAGGTTTTGTGGTGAATTAGTATGGTGAAATATGAAAGTAATTTGAGAGGTAGAATTAGTCAGTTATTTGGAGTGAGAAGGATAGCAGAGGGATGGAAGGGGAGAAAGGTTTGCATTCATATAGCGCTTGTTACCCCGGAAGGAGTGTTGAAGCTCTTTTCTGGCGAGTAGCATGCTACTCCTGAACCCATAAAAGGATTAGTATAGTGAAATATGAAGTAATTTCAGTGTTGGATATGTTATTCAGTTATTTAGATAGAGAAGGGTAGCGGCAGGATAGAAGAGAGAAAGAGGTTTGTATTTATATAGCGCTTGCCACCTCGGATGGGGTTTGAAGGGCTTTTTTATTTGGGTGAGTAGCACGCTACTCTGGAACCCATAAGGATTAGTGTTGAATTAGTATAGTGACATTTGAATTTAATTTGAGTGGTGGCTATGTTAGTCAGATATTTGGATTGAGATGGGTTGGGGAGGGGTAGAAAAGGGAAAAGGTTTGCATTTATATAACGCTTGTACGCTGATGGGGTGTTGCCGCGCTTTATTGGCGAGTAGCACGCTACTCTGGAACCCATAGAGGATTAGTGTTGAAAATTTGAATAGTGAAATATGAAAGTAGTTTGAGTGGTGGATGTGTTATTCAGCAGATTTCCAGTGTCAAGGGGTGTTAGGCAAGGGTGCGTCCTTGCGCCAACCCTGTTTCTGTTATACATTAATAGGGTCGTGCAGTATTGTTCAAACTTCTCGACGGACGCCCTGGGTTGGACCAAATATCCACTTTTAATGTTTGCGGATGATACGCTTCTATTGTCACAGACGCAGATGGGCTTGCAGGCTGCCCTAAACAAGTTTGATGATTTTTGTAAAGACCACAATTTAGAGGTTAATGTCTCAAAAAATAAGTTTATGGTATTAAACAGAGATAGACCTGTTGTGGGCCACGCTACAATGAACAACACAAAACTAGATTAGACTAATGTAATGACTTATTTGGGTATTGTGCTAGAGAGCAAAATGAGTTGGAAGCCGCAAATTGACAATCTGACCCTCAAGTTTGCCCAACTTACAGGATGTCTGATAAAAGAACAGAGAACGTCCCAGACCAAAAGGATAGGCCCAGCTCTGAAAATATATAACTCCAGGATAGGTTCAGCGATCCTGTACGGAGCAGACCTATGGGGCTTTGCGGACCTTTCCTCTTTGGTTAAGGCCCAAAACAAATTTCTAAGGAACCTAATAGGTCTCCCCGGGTCTAGCCCCACGAAACCGTTATTATTGGACCTTGGGTGCCATGCCATAGATGACATTGCCCGTTTTAAACCATTAGCCCTATGGAGGAGGTTATGGTCCACCCCAGAACTGGCTATGTATGCAAAGGCAGTGTTGGATGTCCGTTCCATCATGGGTTTGGGAAATTTCCCATGGTTTAGGCAGTTCAGATTGCTCTTGGAGGGTATGGGATTGGTAAACTTGTGGTCTGACCCTGTTAATAGGCTTTTTCCATCTAAAAAGCTATTTAAACAGCAGTACTGGACTATGATTAGCCAGAAACACTTCAGTCAGACTCCGGCCACTTCACTGTCTGGGATGTTTCTGGAATTAAAAAGTGACCCTCCACTAGAAGAATATTGGGACACTATTAGTAGGTCCAGTGATAGGAAATTATACCATCAGCTTAGGGTTGGTTGTCTTCCCATCCGTTCATTTACTAAAAACTGGCGGGGACGGGCTGGTGAATCCTATAAATGGTGTATGGATTGCAGGGAATCTTTTGGCCACATATTTTTTGAGTGTCCGGCCTATGTGGCCCCTCGGGTTAAATGGTTAAAACCGATTTGTCGAAACCTGGGTACAAGGGTGGGATCTGTAGCCTTAAGGGTCCTACGGTATGATACAAGTGAACCTATTGTTATTGCCATAGCAACATTTTTAGGATGGGTATGGATTATTAGGTCCAGGCCGGAATCAGTGTAGCATCTATTTTGATTTTTATTAATTTTAACAATTGTTTTATCTATGCTTATTTTAAATGCTAAGTATCCTTTTAGCCTATGGAAATTGTATTTTAACCATATTTATGAATTACTGCTTGTTTTCCCTGTGGCTGTTCTTATTGTACAAACTGTCTTTTATGATTTATCAAATCGAAATAAAGACAATTGAAATTGAATTGAATTGTTATTCAGTTGGATAGAGAAAGGTAGCGGAGGGATATAAGAGGGAAAAAGGTTTGCATTTATATAATGCTTGCTTACCTCTGATGAGGTGTTGAAGCACTTTTTTGGCGAGTAGAACATATACAGTAGCACCCATTCAGGATTAATGGCAAATTAGTATAGTGGAATATGAAATTTGAGAAGTGAACATAGTTTTTGGGGGCGGGCATAGCAGTAGGAGGAAGCTTTTGGATGAGTATAAAGGGGTTGTGGAGGGGAAAAGTTAGAGGGAAGAGTTTAGAAAGGTTTGTTGTGGGGATTGGTATCGTAAAATAGGTGTCAGATGATGCAAGGAGGGGTAGTGTAAAGGAGAGTCTAGAAACGTTTTTTGGAGGATCATAGTAGTGGTATGGGTTTTGGGATAAATTAGAGTGTGGGTGTAGAGGATATATTGAATGTATAGGGTGAGAAATAGGGTAGTGCATTGGAAAGAGTAGTAGAAAGAAGTTTGAGATGAGTCAGAAAGTTGGGTTAGAAGATATATTGAGTATGTTATGTTATGTTATTGGTATTTATTGTGCGCACAGCTGCTCCAGCAAAGGAGCGTCCTGGCGCCCTAACAAGGTAGAACATAGCACAACAGAAAGCCGAAACAGAATAGGGACAGCTAAAAGAAGAGACTAAAACAGAAATGTTTTAATGGCTTTCCGAAAAAGCATGAGATCCTCCAGCAGACGAATTTCCACCGGGAGGGAGTTCCAGATGGTTGCAGCTTTGACACAGAAAGAGCGTCCACCGGCACGACAAAGCCTGAATCGAGGGACCACAGCGAGAGCCTGGCCCAAGGAACGCAGAGCGCGTGTTGGAACATAGAAAGACAGGAAGTTAGACAAAATCTGGGGGCCTATGCACTTCAAAATTTTAAAAGTCAAACAAAGGACCTTAAAATGGATTCTCTTCCTCACTGGTAACCAATGCAAGGAACGAAGAACATTGGACACAGGACAGAATCTGGGCAGGCCGACTATCGCTCTGGCAGCGGCATTTTGTACCCGCTGTAGGCGGGTAATTTCTGCCTGATTGGCCCCCACCAGGAGGGAGCTGGCGTAATCCAGGCGAGAAATAACTGTAGCCTGAATCACCAGCTGCCTAGTTGGGGCATCAAAAAATTTAAGAACGGGTCTTAAACCCCGAAGAACGCCAAAACAGCAAGCTGCTGTTTTCTTGGTATGGCCAACAAAGGTGAGACCAGCATTTAGCCAGACTCCCAGGTTTCTTAGTTCCGAGACCGGAGTCGGGGTCGGTCCCAGTTCTGAGGGCCACCAACTGTCACCCCAGAGCTCCACTCTCTTGCCGACAATCATAATCTCTGTCTTGGTGGCATTAAGCTGGAGACAGTTCGCCGTCAACCAGCTGGCCACCCCCTTCAGTCCATTCTGAAACCTGGGGGCGTCTTGTTCCGCATCCCCGCTGAGAGTAACCGCCAGCTGAGTGTCATCGGCATATGAGACCAAAGTTAGGCCCCACTGCCTAGCGACCTCAGCCAGCGGTCTCACGTACAGATTGAATAACGTGGGGCTCAGCGAGGATCCCTGCGGAACCCCCATGGCCAGAGGCTGGAATTTGGACTTGAAGGGAGGGATAGCCACGCAGAAGGAACGATTGTTGAGGAAGGAGCGGAACCATTGTAAAGCCTGTCCCCCAATGCCGATCTCCTCTAGCCGGTGCAACAGAATGCTGTGGGAAACAGTGTCAAAGGCGGCGCTGAGGTCTAATAATACCAGCGCCGCCGTCTGACCAGCATCCAGCACTGCACGTAGGTGCTCTACCATAGCAAGAAGGGCTGTTTCCGTGCTGTGCCCAGCACGAAAGCCATTCTGCGTAGGGTCCAAGGCATTGGTCCGGGCAAGATGTTCTGACAAGGCCAGGTTGACGTGAGCCTCCGCAATCTTCGCCGGCCAGGGTAGCAATGAAATGGGGCGATAGCTTTCGGGTTTCGAGGGGTCCAACGAAGGCTTCTTAATGATTGGAGAAACCACCGCCTGCTTCCATTTAGTTGGAACCGCTCCTGAGTCCAGTGAAAGATTGACTAGGGAACACACTGCAGAGCGCCCCAAAAAGGACTGTTCTCTAAAAAGAGCGGGTCTTACTGGATCCGACGGAGAGCCAGATTTAATCTGCGAGGCAAGTTTATTAAACCCCTCCAAGAGTAGTGGGGGAAAAGAGTGCAGGGTAGAATAGCCTTGAACCCCATCTAGGACTCCCGGGACAGTCCCCGTACTGGGGGAAGGCCCGGTAGATAGCCTGGACCTTCTCCAAGAAAAAAGAAGCCAAGGACTCACAGTGGGAAATGGACCCCACAGCCACAGAGGAAGTCCTTTTCCCCAAAAGATCTTTAACAGCCTTGAATATTGTCTTGGACGGGTTTGAGCTGTTGCGGAATTCCGAGGCATAAAATGCTGCACGAGCTCTACAAATAGCCCGATGGTAAGTCTTGACGGAAGCAACATATGCAGCTTTTAAATCAGCCCCATAAGACTTCCGCCACGCTCTTTCCGCCCGTCTACAAATACCCTTCAAGGCACGTAGCGCACTATCATACCAGGGACTCGACTCTCTAGCTCTTACTTTACTTGAGACAATGGGAATCAGAGAGTCCAATGCCTTGGAGATCCAAGTGCAAAACTGGTCATAGCCCGTTTCCACATTATTCAGTGGGCCTAGCGGCTCTTCCGCTAGGAGACGGTGCAGGTCGTCCAGCCTAAGTTTTTTCCAGTGCCGCCTAGAGACCCTTCTGACCGATGGAGTGGGAGGGGTCTCAGGCAAAGGGTACCGAATAGTCACCAGAAAATGATCTGTCCATCCTAGAGGGGGATGGACGTAACCTTAGCCTCATCAAAGTTGGTAAAGAAGGGGTCCAAGATGTGTCCCCCTACATGGGAGTAGAGTTGCATAAAGTTGAATGCAGTGGTGAGAGTGCAGTTATACAGTGGCACCGAGTTCATAGTAGAGTGGGGTAGAGTGTACTGGCACAGTAGAGTGGTGCACAGTAGAATACAGTGGCATATAGTAGAGTGGCGCGCTGATTATAGTGCTGTGCCAAGTATAGTGGTTTAGAGTGCACTGGCGCAGAGTGCAGTTGCGCAGAATGCATTTGCATAGAGTTCACTGGCATAGAGTGTAGTGGCATGGATTGATCCAGAGTAGAATGCAATGGCCCAGAGAAGAGTGGTGCTGATTGGCGTAGAGTGCATTGTAGCAGAGTGCAGTTGTGTGGACTGGTGCAGAGGAAAGTGCCGTAGAATGCAATGGTGTAAAGTATAGTGCCGTAGAGGGCTGTAGAGCCCAGTGTTGCAGAGTAGCTTATAGTTGGGTGCAGTGATGCACAGTACATTGGAGTGCAATGCAGTGATGCATACTGCAGTGGCGTAGATCGCAGCAGTACAGAGTGGAATAGAGTGACGTAGAGTAAATTGTTTCGAGGTGGAGTGAAGTGGCATAGAATGCTGTGGTGCATAGTAGAGTAGTGTGGAGTAGAGTGCACTGGTATAGAGTAAAGTGGTGTAGAGTAGAGATGTGTCAAGTAAATGTCACAGAGTGGAGTAGTGCAGAGTAGAGTGCAGAGACTCATTGTGGAGCGGAATGGCATAGTGTGGAATGGTACAGAGTATATTGCAGAGACACCGTGTGGAGTGGCGTAGTGTGGAGTGTTGCAGAGTAGAGTGCAAATTCGTGGAGTGGTGCAGAGTAGAGTGGAGTTGGGTAAGGTGGAGTAGGCATGGTGTGGTTGTGCACTGCTATTACAGACAACACATCTTCAATTGGAATGACCATTGCATCTTCACTGACATACAGTTTTGCTGATAAAAGCATACAGCACACAAATGATAATGGGTGGAAATGTCATCACCTAATGTAATGAATTGTTTTGATTGCATTAAAATATTTGTTTTCACCACATTCTGAATTATCACAAAACATGCCTCATTCGTGCTTTCTATACACTGAAATATCTACAATTAATTTACAGACACTTTGTTTTGTACTGGAAAAAAATGAACATGATACAGCATATCTAGAGTAGCCTGCATGATTGTCGCATAAAACCTCTCAATTTGAAGTCAGAGAAAGAAACACCAAAATCGCTGGAAGACAGACCCTGACATTTGATCTCTGTCTTTGAATGCACAGCAAATGGGACCAGATAAGAACAAGAAATTGTGTAAAGGTGGAAGAACACACTAAAAAGGTTGTTTTTTTACTGAGTTTTATATAGCGCGAACCTGACCCGAATCGGGTATCTGAGCGCCTTACATAGCACCAGTTGCGTTGCATGAGGACACATTAATGTTTTTGTTAGGCATGGGGAGATTAAGTGATTTACCCAGAAACAAAGGATGTTCAGCGTCATTGATGAGACTCGAACCCATTTACCCCGATTCGAGGTCGACCGCCCTAGCCGTTAGGCCAACTCCTCTGCCCTAAGGTTTGGGAAAGGAAAGTGACGAACTCAAGTTGAACAGCCTAAAACAAATAAAGCCAGCAAACAGAGCCCAAGGAATTGCGAGTTACAAACTACAAAGCCAATGGGTGGAATGCATTTCCGGGGAACCTCTCCAAATGTCCCCAAGATGTTGTTAGCAAACCATACAGCTGTGCAGCCTGGTAGACTTCGACCCAAAAACAGTCATTCTTGCATTCCACTTGAAGTCACAGTGAAACAGACAGGAGAAAAATGGTGAGATGATCAATGATGTGCCTGAAAATGTCTAATGCCAATAGCTGAAGGTTACGGAGCTAAAGAAGCTAATGGCTTCGCGAGTTACATCCAAAATCCATTAAAGTAAGTTCAGGTGTCTCTAAACTAAAAACATAAACCAAAAAAAGAGGCTTGGCAACCCATTATCAGCCTACCCTCTTGTCACCTCCATCCCACATTAAGTACTGACAATGTGAAAGAATCAAGTAACTCTCCAAAAACTCCAATCTAATTGCATATCATCTCAATCTGTTAATAGGTGCAGAGAGATGATGTGCCCTCCACCTCACCAAGCTTACTCTGGTTGTTTTCGGAGCTTTCTTTGTGACAAACCACTCTTTCTTTGCACTTATCTTGTCATATTCTTTACACCTCCACTGCTCGTCAGTAGCAGATGCACCCTTTTCCCACCAGCCATCGTCATCCATCTACCACTTTTCCAAATGGAGAGCAGTAGGCCTTCAACTGAACTGAAATTTAGAACGACTTCCCATTGACGACCGGTGGCAAGAAGCCCCAAATCAATAATAGGAACGAGCCGCTCTTGAGCTAAAAAATTGATTCTCTATATACAGGTTAGACGTCCCTCAGAGGAATTATTAGCTAATGGATGTGAGGTAGGTGAGTGGTGGAATGGCACCCTGAATGTCTCTGCTGTCAACAAGAGTTCAGGCAAATAGAACAAAATCACCATCACCAACAACAAGGGCTTGCTGAGCAAAGAGGAGATTGAGAGGATGGTGCAGGAGGCAGACAGAAACAAAGCAGATAATGAAGCCTAGAGAGAGAAGGTTGCTGCCAAGAACTCAGTTGAATCCTATGCCTTCAACATGAAAAGCACTGTGGAGGACGACAAACTTAAAGACAAGATCAGCAAAGAAGAAGATCTTGTACAAATGTAACCAGACTATCTCCTGGCTGGAGAGCTACCAGCTGGCCGAAAAGGAATACGAGCACCAGCAGAAAGAGCTGGAGAAGGTCTGTAACCCCATAATCCTGAAACTCTACAAGTGCGGGATGCCTGGGGGAATGGCTAGTGCCGACTTTGTTGATCAGACTTCATGATGTGGTGCCAAGCCTCACCCTACTATTGAGGAGGTGGATTAATCTAACAGAGACCATTCCATTTTCTTTCACTTTTGAACGACTAGTGGGCATATTAACTCACACTTGTTCAGTTTCCCGGCCCCAAATTATAACTTTACAAACAAGATTTCAATAGGAAAATCACTTTGTTTCCAGCTTATGTTGACAACATAAAATACATTAGTGTCACGTGCTGTTTTTTCTCAAGCTAAGACTTAATTTGATGACCATTTCAAATCTCAACTGTTGTGCTTATTACTTTTATTTAGTTATGTTGAACTCTATTTCATACTGGTATTCTACATTCTGTCATGTTGGTGAATGGGTTTAGAGAGATTATAATTTTGTTAAGAGAAAGACTACAATAAAGCAGCAAGAAATTATAATGTTTTCACTTTTCATATTTAAAAACAATTTGCTCATGGCATTAAAGTACCAAGCTGGGTTAATTGCCAACTAAAGTGCTGGCTGTTTGCGTGGGTTAAATGTGAGTGGGGATCTGTAGCTGGTGTGGTCTATAGCTGTTTATTCAAGACTGCCTGCTGTTATTAGCCATGTCATGTTGCAAATGGTTAAGCATACTTTCAAGGAGATATTTCTGTTGGGGCTGTTTCTCTTTGGTGCTACAATTGTTTCATGGTAATTTGTAAGAGGCTACATTAAATGAAGTAATATAGAGCCCCATTTAAAATGCTTTGCTGTGTTAGTCCAAACAAAAAAACATTGCGTTTTTAATGGTACTGGACATTGCAGTTTCGCTATATGGTGAAAGGGCCACCAGGGTCATCCACTGATTGTATTGATTCCCCTCTCCACTTTCCAATACTGCTTCAGGTGTACACACATCTCCATTGCTCATGCCTGCTTCCATTGTCCAGACCAGGTGGCATTTCTGGTACAACTGCAATGCCAATACTTCTCTTCAAGTGGCAGCACCTCTGTTCACCTTCTCTGTGAAGGAGTCCGCATCTCTGCATGGGCTCTGATTCAAGGAGCAGACCTTGGATTTTTGACGGGTCTCCATTTTTGGTGTTCTTGTTCAGTATGATTTAAAAATTCTGTGTAGATGCACCACACAATACCATTTTGGGAACAAATGCACCTTGGGAGAAGTGTGGCGCATCGGCCAGAGGGGCTGACTCCGGTTTGATTTCTGGTGCCAGCAAGCACCTCAGCTCAGCATCATGTGACCCTGGGCAATAGCTCACTTATCTCCCTGATGGCCCCCAGCGCTTTGAAACCTCTATGAGTGGGATATGCTTGTGCTTTACAAATAGAAATTAGTATTATTATTATCTGTTGTAAAAAACATCTGACGCGATGAGTTGAACATCTACAGTCAATATCCCTGAACGTTCTTAAGTTCAGAGATTGGAACTATGATTTTTTTTTTTTTCCATTAGTAACGGACCATTTACAGCATTGGCTATTGCATAATTAAACACTGTTAAAAAAAAATCTATTATAGGAATACCCTTATTATGAAGTCAGTGCACCTGTTGCAGGCATCTGGGAATCCTAGATTGTCAGCCGGTAGAGAGCACCAAAATATGTACCACTTGAGTTCCTGAAATGAAAATGTAGAGCACTTCGGTGTAAAACCATGCATATTTTGAATGAGTATGTTGTGGGGTGTATTAACCCATTCACTGCGGCGGCAATTCCTCCGCAGTGCTAGGGGGAAAAGAGGGGCCGTGCGGCGCTTCCATGCTCGTGACGGAACCGCTCCGTCATGATCCACGAGCCTCGGGCGCGCTGTGCTTGTGACGGAGCGGTTCCGTCACGGCCCCGCCCGCTCAATGGAACGCTCAGCGCAGGTGCGGAATCCGGCCACGCAGGCGCGCCGAGCGGGCCGTGACGGAACCGCTCCGTCACCAGTACAGCGCGACCGAGGCTGGTGACAGAGCGGTTCCATCACCAGCATGGGAGGGGTTAAATAAAGAATTCAATAACTCCCTAAATTGAACTCAGGTTTCAGAAAAAAAGAACCACTTTTAAAACCAGCCTGTTGCTAAATATATACATGCTAAGTGCCGTTTAACACCTTGGGCGTTTTTCAGAGGCCCTGTTTGTAACATTGAGTGAGTTTTATTGTAGACACTGCTATGAACACCTCCGATGCACAAGTTAAAGCAGTAGGCAGTGTGTAAATATAATAACGACCTGAAGGTTCCTCGAGAGACCGGATCGTGATTTATAGGCTACTCTGCCAGATGCCCTTCCTCAACACGCACAAGGCACCTTAGCTTTGCCAGTGAAAGATTTAATGCACCTTTCACGTTTTAGCTGATAGCACAAGCTACTTTAGTATTGATTCTGTCCTACTAGTGTATTTTAGTCGGTTATAGTTTTAGATATTTGTGATACTGTTCTTTTGCTCTGTTGCTTACAGCCATTGAACATTTGCTGCTAGCCAATCGCACTTAATGCACTGTTCACTTTTTTTGATGATGGCATAAGTCACATTAGCATTGATTTTGCAATATGACAGTTATAGACATTCTGTAAAATGTTCTTTTGCGTTTATTTTCCTACTGTAACTGTTATTGAACATTTGCTGCTAGCACATTGCATTTTAGCTTCTACTTTGTAAGCACATTGCACTTTATTTTTGAACCTGTAGACTGCTACCAAACCTGTGAAAATATGGCAGCACTAGAATCCCCAATTGGAAAAAGTTAATCAACTATGGACAATTTTTATCTTTGCACTGCATCCCTGTATGTTCAATTAGTTATTGTGTTTGATGATTTGTATTTGTTTCCTTCTTTCTTCAAATGGTTTTAATTAATCAAAAAATAAAATACTACTACTACTACCTCATTCAGTGAGCTGTCCAGAGACAACCAAATGTTGCTTATCTCTGTTTGGCCACAGCACGATTCAAATGGGCTTTCAAAGAAAACAAAAAGCAAAAAGTAATGCAGGGGCTTTCGGTAAAGGAAATAAAAATACCCCTCACTCGTGTGGACTTACCTGGAGTTCAGGGGCACACGTCAAAATGTTTAATTCGCCCCCTCAACCCTGGAGTTCATGCAGCCCTTGTGCACTCCTATCTACCTCAAGACATCTCCGTTTTAAAAGTGTAAAGTAGAACAATTCGCATTTACACCAGATACAACGAGGCCCGGACAGCTTCAGCTTCATGTTTTTTATGAGCATGATTGATCAGTGCCATGTGCTCTGCATCTGCAACCTTCGGCGTGAAGCACACCTCCAAAACAAAGCTGCTGCTCATTTATCTCCACGTGTCAGTGTTTACTGGAAACACTCGGGCTGCAGCCTGCATGCAGTTCATTTAACCACGGTCCGTGGGTGCGCGGGAACGGGAGGTTCTGTTGCCAAGACCACAGCTGGAGCCCCGGACTTCGCTTCTTGTTCTGGCGAATCCCTTCTCCACAATGTGCGCAACTTTGGTCTCCCGGCTCCTTGTTTTAGATTAAATACAGAGGCTCCATGATTTGCCTTTCTCTACTGAAATCCATCAATAATTACGGTGTCATGTGAGGAGTGGCAACTTTGTGCAAAGGGAAAACTGCACAAATTTAAAAGGACATGCAAGTAGAGACCGAAGAGCATGAACAAAAAAACAGACCTCAGTAATTGAATGCCCAGCTTTGTTTGCAGCAGTAAATCACAAGCACTCTCTCAAGTGCTCCAGATTTAAGACAAAAGGAGCTCCTAAAATGGTAGTATGGTACTTATTCCCTGCTGTTCAGGAGTGAAAAACATAGCAAGAGGCATGACAACTGCATGCCATAGACAAATGAGGAGAAAGAATAGGAGAGTGACCATGGAGCCAGCAAATGGGAAGCCTTAAGGCGAGCTGTAGTCCACAAAGTAGATACAGCATGTCTCAAAGAGACAGCGCAAGCGCTGTCTAACCGAGACCTAAAAAGGAATAACACGTTCAGTGCTGGCTGTGTCATAACTTTTTAGGTCTCGCTGAGCCAATGTGCTTGCGCATTGCTTCAGCGAGAATTATGTAGGGGCTCCAGGAAAGGCTGACAAGAGGGCTTTGGAATGTGGATTATGGCCAGTGCATGTGCGCCGGGCACGCGCTCACCATTTGCTCCTCAGCCCCCCCCCCATCAGACTTGAAAGGAAGCCACTCGCACACCACCATTTGTCTGTGCCTCTGCATCAGACTTCAAAGGAATGCGCTCCCGCCCCCGCCACAGCAATGCCGAGAGCTTGTTTTATGTCTGACTCTCCTCTGTCCTGCCAAACTAATTTAATTTTTTTCCCTAAACAAACATACTTGCTCGCTACACCTCGCTTTTTAGGTCTCGCCTTTCAAACATTGGTGATAAATGTGCTTTTTTAAGTGAGCCTAATTTCCACGGGTTAGATTGAGCAAACGCTTACTTTATGCACCTGGTCAAAATTTACCTTAACTTGAGTGAACGCTGTGCTCGTACCCAGCAGAGGTTTGAAATCTCCAACAACTGTAGTGATAATTCCCTTTCCCTTACTATCATCCTCTCTCCACTCTTACTCATGCTAATCAGTGCACGTTCTGTCCACAGGCTTGTAGCTTACATTGAGTACCTTGTCTTTTTTGTAAAGTCCTGTATTACTACGGTTCCCTTGGACCTCTACCATTCTTGAACTCGTCCTATATAATTACATAAAAACGCACATGCGCACACACACGCGCACACACAAGCGCACACACACATGCACACACACACACACGTACACACACGTACACACACACACGTACACACACGTTGCAGCCTCCCTGCTGAACACAGGTACACCCCATGACTCAAAATAGTCCTCCTCTGCTAACTGTTTAGAAGGCTTCGCTACTTCTTTAGCCCTCACACCCACCCAGTCCTTCACCCTCCTTCACTTGCTGTACCATCCATGTGGTACCACCAACACTACACCACCACATTTTGTGGTCCCGCTTCAAAATTCCTGAAATAAACAGTCACAGACATCACGTTTTCACTACAGTTCACTTCCTATAATGAACTGCCTACTGTCCTGAAAATGTAATGGCCCTGATTATATCTGTGCTGCCCTCCCCGTTGAAGTCGCGTGTTGATTACACCATAAATATTGACTGATTCTAGATGAGCAATTAAAGAGTGCATTCCTCCTTGCTTCCTGTGCCTCAGTCGAGAGGGGGAAAGAGGAGTATTTAAAAGCCTGGTGTGGCTTCCGAAAGTGACAATTACCTGACTTTTGTGGTAACTTTTCCACAGTATGGGTTCTGTGGTATTCTTGGTCATAAATCCTCGTTTATTCTCTGGTTCAGGTGTCATTCTGTTGTGGGACAGCAGAGGGGAAGATACTGGTTTTTGGATTTTACTCACTCTCGTGGTGTATCATTTGTACGTGATTTTTGTGATTACAACTGTTTGGCATTTTTTACTGGAGTAGTACTCTGCCTTTCATCCTTTTGTAAAGTGCTCTGATATCCCTCGGGGTCTGGTTCGCGCTATATAAAACTTTTTAAAATAAAATAAAAAAACTTGTCTCTGAACTACTCTTTGTATTTTTTTGTGCCTTTGGTTCTCTGTGGTTTGTGCCCCATCACTCACTTGATTTGATGACAGGAGGTCCAATGCCCAATGCATTTCGGGAATTTACTTTCCCTTCATCAGGGGAAATTTTCTGTCCTAGCTAATGATGCACTTCTTGATGATGCAGAGTCCTTCAAAACAATTTCTTTTAAGACTTTCACCTGATAGGCGCTAGCAGATAAACGTCCATAATATCCAAGGGTTTCTCTGTATTTACTATTAGCGAATGAATTCACGTCGAAACCATCTCTGTGATCAATAACGATGATAGAGAATCACAGTGAAATTCTTCTAAATATTCAGTTATTATGGCGCTTTTAAACACACCTCTGTACACAGGAACACGATCATTCCATGATCCAAACGGCGCGATGAACCCAAACCGCTGGTACAGAGGAGTGTTTAAAAGAGCCATAATAACTGGTGAAAGTCTTATAAGAAATCGTTTTCAAGGACTCTGCATCATCAAGAAGTGCATCATTAGCTAGGACAGGAAATATCCCCTGATGAAGGGAAAGTAAATTCCCGAAATGCATTGGGCATTGGGCCTCCTGTCATCAAATCAAATCAACACGATATTTATTTATGATTTTGCATTTATGTGAATTTATCTGTTAAGTGTTTGTACAGTCATTCATATGTATAGACAGCATTGGTCTTTGAATATATGAACACTTATATGTACTGTAACTATAAGTAACAATGATGTAATTGTTTACTTACCATGTGCTATTCAAAAATAAGGTTCTTGAATTTCTCTGAGATAAAAAAAGAATTGTTGGACAAACAGTCATTCAAATTTTATTGATTTTTGTAGAAAGAATAAGTAATTGTGGAATAGAGTATTCCAAGGAATAGTGCACACTGCTTGCAGGTTTCATCCTGCATTGTTTCTCCACATGCCAGAGACTACCACAGTGCCGTGCAACAGTTGCCCTTGAGCGCTCGGTCTGTACCCTTAGCCACCCATTGTGTTCTGCGCCCTCTGGACCGGCCACACTGAAGTTAATCATAACAGTTAGTGCTGTGGCACTGTGAAACAATTCAGATTTTCAGGCTGTGACACACACATGAATGATTCTGTCCCAACCCTGTCAGCCTTTCAGAGATATGGGCCTGCTGAGAAGTTCTCAACAAACCCGGTCCTGTCCAAGAAAGCTTCCACGCACACACCAAATGGAGGATCTACAACCAAAACAATCACGGCCTGCTCGTGGTCTTCAACACAGACCAAAACAGGCCTTTCCCCAAGTGGTCACTACAGACTGAGAGACCTGGTGGGCCCGTCTGCACCCCAGTCCTGGATTGCCACTTGGGAGAGGGGTGGGCCAGCAGCAGGCCCGGCTCCAGGAATTTTTTATTTGGGTGTGCCAAGGATGCATTTGGGTGGGCCACTGCGGGCTCGATTTGTCGCATATATGTCTAGGCAGGCCTGCTTCAGGGCCCTCCTTTATCTCTTCTTAGTCTTACTAGGCCCAGTAAAACTCACTCTTTTTCCAGATCTGTTTTTAATGTTATCACTCACAAAAAGTGTTTTTTCCATGGAATGTTCCTTTGATGGGAAGAGGAGTTTCTGAGGTGGGAGCATCAGGCAATTGACACTCCTCGGGCTCCCTCTGTGCGCATCTTCGGGGAGAATCCCTTTTCATTACTACCTCCACCTGACCACGAACAATGCAACGCACTCCCTTACAGGCTTCATTAGCTACTATTCCTCTCCAGTGCACCTTATCTCACAGCTGACCTTGGGCCACAGCCCCATATCAGGCACCATCGGGCTCCACTTTCATTTTCCCGGTAAAAACATTAGTAAAATATAGCAGTAAATATAATTAGCACGCACTTTAAAGTATGTTCCACAGTCGCCCTTATGGCCCAACTGCTAATTACATAAACAAAAACAGAAAGGCCATGACACAGCGCTTATAACTTCTTTCTCTGTAAATACCTTTACTACCACCTTCCAACAGTGGCCCTCATCTATCCATGGCCCCCTATTGACCTCTTCCTCGGATTCTCTCACTGCCACACACCACAAGTGCCACTCATCTCCCCATAGCCCCTACCCCTTATGACCTCCACCTCGGATTCCCTCACTGCCACCCTCCACCAGTGCCCCTCATCTCTCTGTAGCCCCTCCCCCTCATGACCTCCTCCTCAGGCTCCCTCACTACTACCCTCCAACAGTGCCCCTCATCTGTCCGTAACCTCCCCATTGAACTCCTCATCAGACTCCCTCACTACCACCCTCCACCAGTGCCCCTCATCTCTCCATAGCCCCCCATTGACCTCTACCTCGGATTCCCTCACTGCCACCCTCCATCAGCGCCACTCATCTTTACGTAGCCCCTCTATCAAATTAATTTCATTTGTTGTATAGCGCTACTCATATCAATGTAGTGTGCGTCAGTACTTTACACCACACACACATTATACACAGACAATGAATCATACAAGTAGGTTAATCAGTCTACGGGGAATGTCACATAAGCCAATGAGGATTACAAGGTGTAGGAATCACATGTCATCCATACTGGTGGGCAGTATATTTTAAGAGGGTTTGGTCTGGGGAAACACAACCTTAGGATTTAAAGAGTATTCCATGGGGTTGGCTTTACTGATAAAATGTATATCTGCCCAAACATTCTCATTTTAGCAATATTAGAATAATGAAAGACTGGGGGTGGTTCTAACTATATCACAAAACAAAAAAAAGCGAAGTTCTAACTATACCATTCATGTTTGTATGCAGCTCTATGGTGACAGTTCATTGGTCACTGTCCTATGTTAGGATTGTAACTTCTGAACTGCAAGTAACACAAGGATCTCTGCCACAAAGGCAGTAACTGAGCTATCCACATAAAATACAGTTCATCAGCATTTAAAAACTACTAATAGCAGGCTCATTAATCACCAGCGTTATCTGGGCATTTTGTATTGTTTTATTGTGGTCCTGCATTGGCTATGATAATGATAAAACTGTTTAAATGAAGCACACACGAAGTATGTGTCCTGCTGGGCCTGTGCAGATTTTGAAAAGAAAAAAATGTAGTGACACATTCTCTTACCTACTCCATTAGTCAAACTTTGTTTCACAGCCTTAATTGATAAGCAGCTGCAGGGGTCAGGAAAGGTGACTAGGAATAAACAAACCTCTTTTCTCCTGCGCTGCATAGAAAAGGAAATATCAGGCAGCAGGACAGTAGGCAAAGGTTACTAAATGTTAATATTGGGTTTTGACGTTCATTCCACCCTTTTGTAAAGCGCTCAAACTTTATAAATAAATAAATAAATACCATTGTCAAAGAAAGGATTTGTCGCCTTTCGCCATGCAGAGATGAAGGAGTGAAAAACTAAACAAAGCCTTATTAACATGTAAATGGTCATTTAAAGACCTCCTAAGTACTTTGGTGCAGCTGTGATAATCTCTAAAACTGTCTCTGTGTGTGCCCGGGAAGCTGTCTCAGCTCGGGCTGACACACACGACCTGTGCGTTGCACGCCTGCCTTCAAGCGCTCACTGAGAGGGCCAAGGCTCCTGTTTGGGTGGCCCAGGCTCATGTTTGGGTGGGCATGGCCCACCCGCTAGAACCGGGCCTGGCCAGCAGTGACCTTTGGGAAAGAAGCGATTCAGTCTGCTGGGCCCGGAAATCCTGCTTTTTCCGCTCTTCCTGCCACCCAGGTTGTCCGTCCAGATTTAGCTCTGGAGGTATCTGACGGCGTAGTCTGTCGCACACACAACGAGGCAGAGGGCGGCTCAGTGAGTCTGCCACTGACAAACACCCACACACCGATGCAGCTGGCGGCTCTGTGAGTCTACCACTGACAAACACCCACACACTGATGCAGAGGGCGGGTCTGTGAGTCTACCACTGACATACACCCAAGCACTGATGCAGCTGAGGGCACTGAGAGTCTGCCACTGACATACACCCACATTTCGATGCAGAGGGCGGCTCTGTAAGCCTGCCACTGACAGACACCCACGCATCCATGCAGCTGCTGGCACTGTGACTCTGCCCCTGACAGGCTCCCACACACCCATGCAGGTGGAGGCTCTATGAGTCTGCCACTGTCAGACACCCACACATCCATGTAGCTGGCGGCACTGTGACTCCACCCGTGACAGACACCCACACACCCATGCAGCTGGAGGCTCTATGAGTCTGCCACTGTTAGACACCCACGCACCGATGCAGAGAGTGGCTCTGTGAGTCTGCCACTGTCAAACACCACACACCGATACAGAGGGCGGCTCTGTGAGTCTGCCACTGACAGACACCCACGCACCGATGGGTAACCTCCACTCAGAGGAAGCCATTAGGTAAAAAATTGATACTTGTATAGCGCACTACTCACCCGCAAGGGTCTCAAGGCGCTTGTACGAATACCGCTGTGGAACCCATCCTGGCTTTCCCTGTGAGGCGTCCATTCCTGGGCACCCCCAAGGTGGAGGCCAGGCATCCTTAGCGTTGTGGGGGCCGTTGTGGAGATTAAGCAAGCTATTGGCCAGAGTTGCAGAGTGGGACTCCATGATTGGAATAGGCACAGAGGCGAGAATTATCAGGTCCGTGGAATTTTGAGCCCAAGACCCGCCGAGGCGGTGAATTGAACCCTGGTCCCAGGCTAGACCTCTGCATCAGGGTCTGCCGCTCTAACCATTGAGCCACACTTCTCCACTTCCTTTCCGCCTTCCCTATTGTGTGCTGCCACGTCGTGCTTCCCCTATCCAGAAGGAGCAGGGCCCTGAGATTGTCGAGGAAGCCCTCTTCCTCTTTCGGGATCAGTGACAAAGAGCAGCGCCAGCAGAAAACAATCTGTATCAAAGGGGGCCGCTTTACTGAAAAATGTGCCAATCCCGACTTTGTAACAACTAGACCACACAAAAAGCTAAGGCCTGAACAAACACACTATGTACATGGAGGTGTGGTGCTCTCTACCACATAATCTATGCTTGGCACAACACAGTCTGCTATGGGAGCACCTAGCGAGTTTGAAGGTTTCTCCTCTCGGCCAATATTAGACGATTGTTAGTGTAACGGGGTCGGGACGGGTGGCCGGGTCGACTGGTGGACACCTGATGATGCCTCCCCTTCTACCCTACAGTCGGAGTCGCCGAGGGATGCATGGACACCACGCCACGGACATTACGAAGAAACAACTGCAGGGTCCTTTAACTGGGCGTACAACGAAGAAGACGAGGCCACGCCTACCAATGACGCGGACGCATCGGAATGGTTGAAAACAGGGGAAGCCCTGTATGCGGCGTGTGACGTCACCGACGGCTCGAGTGGAGGAGGCGAGGAGATCCCTATGAAGGAGAACGAAGAGGACGAAAGGACGGGCTTGCCGGATTGCGGAGGAGAGCCAGGAGGCCAACGACCCTGTGTTCCGCCGTGCCGCACTCCCGAGGGAGGAGTGTGGCTTGCTCAGGTACGGCGGCGTTGGGCGGCCTGGGTGGGGAGAAAGAGTGCTCCCAGTACTTAGTTTAAGTCCCCCGTTCGTGCCTCTCCTTGGTGTACTTTCCCGATACCTGTTATCCTTCTCCCCTCCCTTCGCCCTACCTTCCTTCCTTCCTTCCTCACCTCGCTCCTGTGCACCGAAGCACTAGTCACGAGTGTGCCTGTTCGACTGCATGTCCACACCGGTGTCCCATCACATTCACTGGGTTCCCCTGGGGAAACGCTGTATCAGATTGGTGACTAACGGCCTCCCTCTTGTCCGTTTTCTTCCCCATCTTGGCCCCACCAACGCTACACCGGGGAAGGCGGTCCCACGAGAACAGCACGTGACCAGAACCCTGGAGAAAGACGGCCTCACCACGGATAACCGGGAGTTTGCTAAAGAAAGACTTACTTACAGGACAAGACGAACTATAAAAATAAAGCCCAGTTTAATCCGATATACTGGTCAGCCTCTTCCTGTTGCGGCGCCTGTTCCACCTCTAGCCAGTGTTCCCAGCCCCTCACCCCAGGTTACAGTTAGCTAAACCGATTAATTAGTTAGATAAACACACACACAATCCACACACACTCATGCCACACACACGCGCACGCACGTGCACACACACACACACACACACACACACACACACACACACCTTGTCCACCAATTAACCCAGCGGGCGTGTCTGATTCCTCAAGGGTCACGTGACCAAAATAGTCTGATGTGGAGGTTTAAATAAACAAACGTGATTTTAAAGTTTACAATTCCACTGTGCTGTAAATGGCAAAGCACTTCGGTACCTGCTAGTAGAGTTCTCACAAAACAGACACTGCAGAGAAATGCACAGAGGTAAAAACAAAGCCTGAGCATTTCGTTGCTGCCCCGTGAAATGGATCCAAACACAGAAGAAGCCTGCGAGTGGTGTGCGCTCGCCACAGGGAGACGTGCTTTCAATTATCGCGCCCGTGTCTGGGCACGATAATTGAAACCACATGGCCTATTGGTGTCTATTACGCGCACCAAGCGTGTAATAGACACCAATAGGCCGTGGGCGGAGCAACGCGCCTGTCTTTGGCCAATTGCGTGCAGTCTTTTATAAAAAGACGCACGCAAAGGCCAATGGGATAGCACAAAAGGAATCGCACACGCACGAGTGCGTGCAATTCCTAGGTCAGTGATAAATCCCCGTTTTTCACCTACAAAATGTCTCGCTCTGCACAGTGCATCGCAGGCGCGAGACCTAAAAATGACTTGCAAGCAACTGCACATGCGCGGTCTCAGGCGAGACCTAAAGGTTGATGGTCACTTTTAACTTGAATTTGAAATGAGATATTGGAGTCCATTGTCACACTGAGATTCTTCACCGCCTTCAGTGAGGTTGGGGTGGCTCTATCCTCAAGCAAATATGAGGACATAATGCGGTCATGTTCCACAGAGAAGTATTTCTGACCTTGATAAAGTTTGTTTAAGATGATACTCATGAATTAAGTTTAAAATGGCAAAAGTTTACGATAGCATCTAATACTCTGTCAAACAGCATTTATTGAGGTCAGAAGTCTTAAATTAGGAAGGCTTTGAAATAGATCAAGTAGTAGTAGTTTGGCAATTCCATTAGAATCTACAGTGTTCTTAAGATCATGCACATGGAGATTCCTGCTGATTCATTTCTTCTTTCCAGTATGAAATAGTTTCCTTCAACGAAGCTAAACATCTGTCAGAAAGTTACTTTTCATTTGGTGTATGTCAAGGAAGCTAAACATTTGTCAGAAAGGTTACTTTTCATTGGATGTGTGTACGAAGAGTCCATTCATTGGATTATAATTTGCCGGGTCAGACTGATGAAGCCCTTTTTCCTTCAGGATGGGTCTGTTTTCAGGCCATGCAGGAATACTCCAATTTAGAGAAAAAATTGACAAGTGCTCTGGCGAGCATGGCAGCAGAGATTTCTTGTTGAATGCTTTCATTTCTTTTTGGGGTATCTGCTGATGATTCAGCTATGTATATAGTTTTCATTAGATCACTGGCTTATTTTATCATTAGCAAGTTGAAGGAACACCTTTTAGGTTGGTTTGCCAGGGTAACATAATTTAGTAGTTTACAATTGGCCAGGTTTTGAAAGAAAGTGAGCTTTTAGATTATCTGCTTTGTTCTATGAATTGATCTACCAAGATGATGCAAAGCTTCAGAGTGTGTTTTACGAATGTTGAGGTGCAGTGTCAGGTACAGAATTCAGAGCCTCAAAATGCAATGAGATCGCTTGGCTTTCTTGATAGATGTTATGCAGATTCTGTGCTGTCATGGGAGACAATTTTATTGTTCAGATTGAATGTTTTTATTTACTAGCTTCTAATTCTTCTGCCTTCAGGTTTATATAGCTTTAAGTCTGTTACACAATATTGAAGTGGATAATATTGTGGGACTGTGCTTACGGTGATTAAGATTAGCATCAATAATGTAGCCTGCTGAGTGGCTGGGTTGGTGATTAGTTGATGGAAGTTAAGTGCTACATGGTTAGCTAGAGGTCATGAGGTCATATGCAGTGCCATTTTTGTTGAACCAGTTATTGAGGTCTTCCAAGACAGAGGTTTTGGCGGCATCAACGAAAACTGCATTGTATGGAGGAAGTTGAACAATGAGAAGGAAGGTTGCTGAGGAAGATGACACGCATGAGCAATAAACGTGTTACTGTTTCTATTACAAGACTGAGGGGGTCATTACAATGTACGATGGCGGGTGGACTTGAGTCCGCCACTGTGGTGGTACTTGGGACCGCCTGCCTATATGACGGCTGTCCCGCACGTAGAAACATGATGCGACCGCCACCGGTGCGATCGCATCTTGCATCTTTACCATGTGGCGGGTGCTGCTCAAAGGAGAGGGGGTCAAAGTTGTGAAAAAGCTGAATCAGAGCAAGGCACCCTCCCTTCCTCCAGGCGTCGAAAGGCCCTTATCGTAGGCCAGGGGGGAATGCGGGGTTAAAATGGAGGAGTGTGAAGGGTGAGGGGAAAGAGGTCCACCTATCGTCTCATGCGAGCGTATCCCAGACTCTCAGTGTGGTGCGTGTAGGGTATATTTAAGTAAGTATGTAAGTATTTTTGGGTCGGTCCTGTCTGGGGAGCCAAACCAGACAACGGTAACGCTACGGTCCAAATGCAACCAATGTTTTTCGGACTCTTGTTGTGTTATGTTATGTTAGAACAATTTATTGTGCGCACTACTACCTGGAGGTGTCTAAGCGCTCACGGTCTCCAAGGAAAACGGAGTCAGAAGAACTAGTTTCTAATAAGCCAAGTTTTGAGCAGTTTCCTGAACTCAACAAGGAGGAGGTCTTCCTGAGAGGGAGCGAAGGGCATTCCATTCCTTAATAGTATTGTAAGTGAAACTCCTTCCCCCACAATTGGATCTTTTAATTCTGGGGGTGAGCATCAGGAAGGCATTGGCTCAGCGAAGTGATCTGTTAGGGGAGTACCAGCTAAAAAGATCCTTCAGAAATCGTGGTCCTTCTCCATGCATGGCCTTAAGGGCCATGCAAAGAGCCTTAAATAATCCGCTGGCCGACTGGTAGCGAGTGTAATTCCCGAATGCCTGCGCTGATAGACTGATATATAGGGGCATCCAGGACCAGTCTGGCTGCGGCGTTCTGCACTGCCTGCAACCTTCTGAGTACGTTGATTGTAGATTGATGTACAGTCCGTTGCAATAATCCAATTTGTATAACACCAGGGAGGTCCACACAGTTTTTCTAGTATTTATGGGGATAAAAGGCAATGTTTTCCGTACCACTTTAATTTCATTTAATTTCATTTATTCTTTATTTTCGGTCACTTGGACTATAAAAGATACAGTTCATAAAATCATTACAAGTCAATACTGCTTCTAAATACTACGTTTCAGAAGTATAATCAACATGTGGCACAGGGGCAAAGATAGCAAGGTAATAAAAAAGCATTTTTTGCTCTCAGCCTCTACACACTCAAAATTTACTAGATCATAATACATTAAAATTTAATTTTAAAAACGGTTATAAATATTACATAGTTAAAAAAGATCATACACAAGGTGACCTCAGAGGGTAGATGGGGATGGCTAAAAAAAAAGTTATCACACAAAAAGTTAAAAAGATAAAAATAGTCCTTATGTTATTTCAGCTTTGGGTTAAAATCTTGGGCTACATTCAACCCTAAAATTTCAACCCCTTTCTTTTCCTAATCAGGAATACATTAAATAGAAATCTACTTACAGAAAAGACTATAGTTTGTGATGAATCAGTTTTCAATATGCGCTCAGCAACACTATAACGCCTTATGCCTAAAAGCTTACATGGGGGTCTAATCCAGCGGTTTCTGGCAGTTGTATACGCTGGGCAAAAAAATAATATATGGACTTCATTTTCTATTTCTAATGATACACATTTAGGACATGTGTTATTTCTTGAGCCCGCCCCGTTTCCTATCCAACTAGCCGTGTTGGAGCCTATTTGCAAGATACCATATCTAAACTGTAAGTATAAGGATTTAGCTAAGGGAGGTTCTATCTCATCCAAGAATGGCTCCAAGGAAGCTACATCTTTGAATGCTAGAAATTTCACAGTTAGAGGCCCCACAGAGGAATTGTGTATTAAGTTGTTATTTATGTGAGCCCAAAATATCATTTTTAGCAGTTTTTTACTTAATGATTGTAACTGTTGTGGGTCATCCCAGTAGTGTGGTAGGTCTAGCTTTTGCATCCACGTCATAACACGATTTAACCATGGAATATCCTTAGTTCAATTGGCCTTTAGGATTTCAACCAAGCCAGTTTTATAATGGATCAGTTCGGGGGTGGTCCAGATCCTGACCCAAAACAAAAGTGGTCCTAGGGCCGCATGATGGTCCGTACGTTTTATATTTAAATCCAAAGAAACTGGCAGCAAAGGGGTCCTGATGGGAAGTTTTAGTATTTGCCTGTAAAATGTATTTTCTTCCCGCTCAAAGCTATTCCTACACTGGGGGCCCCAAATCTCAGCTCCGTAGAGCGCGGCAGATTTTGCTTTGAATTTGAATACCTCCATTGCAGGTGAAACAGCCCTGCAAGTGCTAGCCTCATGTTTTTTCAAAATTGGTACCGAGTTCTGGACCATCGTAATCCTGCTTTTTTCAATTTGACCTTTCCAGGTCATTTTGCTATCCAAGTTGATTCCTAGATAATTAAAACGGTCTACGTATTCCAGTGGTTGGTTATTTAAAACAAGGTTTTTTAAAAAAGATTTGTGGGGGTTTAGGAACATATTTCGTTTTACTGGAGTTTATTTCAAGTCCCTTTTGTAGACTGATATTTAGGGGCATCCAGGACCAGTCTGGCTGCGACATTCTGCACTGCCTGCAACCTTCGGAGTACGTCGTTGGATAGTAGATTGATGTACAGTCCATTGCAATAATCCAATTTGGATAACACCAGGGAGGTCATCACAGCTTTTCTAGTATTTATGGGGATAAAAGGCAGAGTTTTCCGTAAAACCTTTAATGGTGAGGAAAGCGGAAGCGACCACCTTAGAAACTTGGGACTTCATGTCAAGTTTATCATCTACAATGACCACTACATGTTTTGCCTTAGCCACTGGTGTTGGAGTAATGCCCAATGTATCCGGTCACCAAACCGGAGACCACTGAGGGGAAAGATTGCCAAAATGCACCACCTCAGTTTTTCCTGAGTTCAGCTTGAGGCAGTGTCTACCCATCCAGTCGCTCAGGGAGACCATACAGTCATGAAGTTTGATGAGAAATTGATATCCTTATCCACTGCTGAGTTGACCAGCTGAGTGTCATCAGCATAAGAGGTTGGACATAGGTTAAAACTCCTTATCAGAGGGGCTAATTCCGAGACATAAATATTAAAAAGCGTGGGGCTCAGGGAAGGCCCCTGCGGCACCCCACATGGGAAGATGAAAGGTGCAGATTTAAAATTGCCCAGTTGCATAGTTTGTGTTCGGTCTGAGAGAAATGATGGTAAGAGGGAAAGGGCCCTTCCTCCTATCCCGATGCTTTTTAGACGCTTAACTAAGCTCGTATGGTCCACGTTATCAAAAGCCCCTGACCAGTCAAGGAGAACAAGGGCTGCCGACGCCACACCGTCTAGTGTTTTGCGGATCTCCTCATTGGTTTTTATAAGAGCCGTCTTGGTGCTGTGACCCGCTCTGAAACCAAACTGACTCTGATCCAAGATTCCGTTATCCGCAACAAAAGTGGAGAGTTCAGTATTTAGCCGTTTCTTAAAAATGTTGGCAGGAACAGGGAGTCTAGCAATTGGACGGTAATTGGCAGGATCAGTAGTATCTAGTTTGGCTTTTTTTAACAGAGGCAGGATACAAGCTTGTTTCCATATTGAAGGGAAATGCCCTTGAATAGCATCTGATTAAAAAATTCGTTAGCAATGGGCTAATAATGTGGCTGATGCTTTTGAGAATCCTGGGGGGACAAGGATCATACGGGGATCCTGATTTGGTAGAAAAAAGAAGAGTAGATACTTGCTCGGAGCAGGCCGGAGGAAAATCTAAGAGAGTCACTTTGCCCACTGGTACTTGTACTGCGTTATTAGTGACTGATCTATGCGTAGTAAATAGGTCATATATTTGGTCCACCTTGGACCTAAAATAGTGAGCAAGAGTGTTGCAAAAATCTTGTTGGCAGCATCATTCGTGGGTGCTGAAATTAGGTTCTTTATAGTTTTAAAGAGTTCTTTACTGGACGTGCCAGCCCCTTCAATTTGCGTAGTATAATACTGACTTTTTTCCATAATTCGCTTTTTCTTGTAGTCAGCCAATGCTGCTTTATATATTTCCTTCTCTGCTTCTTCATAGCTTTTCCTCCATCCTCTTTCCTGCCTTCTGTAAGCTTGCTTATCTAATCGAAGGGCCTCTGACAACCAAGGGGACAACAGAACTTTCCTATTTTTATTTATCACTGAGGTCGGAACTACCATTGCAAAATTTGACTCTAGCCATTTAGTGTAATTTGTGGCTGAGACTTCTGCTTCCCCGTGCAAAGGTTGGCTTTGAACTAGCTGGGCATCCAGGATACTCTGGTCAATTTTTAGCCATGCTCTGCCGAGAGTCTTACTGCTGGCCGTTTTACCAGCAGAAGATTGGGGCAGGTTGTAACTGAACAAGACAGCATGGTGATCCGTCCAGGTCAAAGGGAGTGAAGGTGTCTTAGAGATGGATGGATTGTTGGTGAAAAGCCCATCCAAAGTGTGACATGCTACATGAGTGGGATAGTGTATGATCTGCTGTAGCCCTACTTCTATGGTGGCATCAAGAAGTTCACCTGTATCTCTCTCCTCTGGGAGATCAAGATGGATATTCATATCCCGAATGGAGCCCTAGCTCTAATAATGAGTGAACAGTAGTAAGGAACCTATTTCTAGGGCCGGGAGGGCGATAAATTAGTATACCATTAAATGTCTTCTGTTCATCAATGGAAATCTTAAAATGAACTGCCTCACAATCCGGTAAAGGTATGGATGAGCAGAGGGTGTTAAGCTCATCCTTGTGAATAATTGCAAGCCCTCCCCCTTTTTTTTTAAATAAAATTTTTATTTTTATTTTGCAAGGTTTTAAGTAGAAGAAAGAGAGGAAAAAAAAGGGACAAGAAAAGAAGGAGAAGGGGAATAAAGGAACAGGCGACATTCCGCCATATAACCCCACACAGGGGGTGCTGAAGAACATTACTGCAAAGAAGCCCAAAATTACATCAAAAGGGACGGCAACTAGCAGTGTCAAAAGCAATGCAGGTGATATTGTTCGCCAGTCTCCATCGATCGGGAGGCGCATTCATGTCTCAGTGGCTAGTGCAAGGTTCTCGAAAGTAAAGGGTGTCCCAATCATGATCACAATCATAGAGGAAGGCCAGGCCGTCCGCCTGCATATGCGATTCGTGTCGCAACTAAAAGAAGATCAACAACCCAACTCAACACCCCACCCACCCCACTTCCCCCCCACCCCCCGCCCTGTCCCTGGTGGTGGCGACCATCATGCATTCAGAACATCATCATACAGACAAGTGATTAAATTTGGAAGAGGTGTAGCGCACGTAGCGCCGAAGGGCAAACTGCTGAAGGCAAACCTCGTGACAAAAACCTAACCAAGGGTCCCCAATTGAACATGAAGTTTTTAAATTTCCCCATAAAGATATCTGAAAGTCGCTCCATACTCAGTAGTCGCCATAGCCGTGCATGCCATAAAGAAATGGCCGGAGCTGTCGGGCTTTTCCAAGCGGCTGCCAAAGTCAGTTTGGCCGCCCCCAGGCACAGCCACATAATGCGTTTATCAGCTCTCGTTTGATGTTCAAGCTGCGGATCCCTAAGTTCCAACAGGACAAATTCCATTGAGTCCGGGAGTGGGTAACCCAGCACATCCTTGATATGGGAGAGGATCTCGGACCAGAATGGCCGGATGGTGGGGCAGTCCCACCAGATGTGGCTGAAGTCACCCAACATCCCGCAGCCTCGCCAACACTTATCTGAGGTCGTTGGGAATATCCGATGCAATTTGGATGGATACAGATACCAATCAAATATAAGCTTCATATGAGCCTCTCTAAGATCAGTAGAATGGTTATGTGCCGCCACATCCCGCCAGAGGCTCCTCCATTCGTTATCGGAAATGTCCCTCCCTAGTGTACTCTCCCAGTGGTCCATATATCGAGGTCGAGGGGACACTGCGGTGTCTAGTAGCAACCCATACAGAAAGGAGATTGTCCCCTTCATGGTGGATGTGCGAAGAATAAAGGTTTCAAACTTCGTCAATGGTCTAGTAGCGGCATCTACCACCCCAGGTGACGTCGCCCAATGGAGGAGCTGAAGATGACGAAAGCGCTCAGTAGGCATAACACCATAGTCCTGCATACAATTATGGAAAGTAAGAGGCGTTGTACCGTGAAACAGGTGGGTGAGGGCCCTACAGCCACCCTCTCTCCAGACACCAAAGGGTCCATCCGTCAATGCCGGAGGGAAGGCCGGGTTGAAATGGATAGGAGTAAATGGGGACAGGAATGTGGTCCATCGATCATCGCCACTGACCATGTCCCAGACTTTCAACACCGTGCTGGTGGGGGTGCTAATATACGCGTTTCTGGGACGGTCCGCCTTAGGTTTCCAGGCTAGGTCCCAGATGGATCGTCCTGCCACACTCCGATCCATATGGAGCCAGTGCTTCTCTGAAAGCTGTTGGGACCATTCCACCATTACTCTTAATTGGGCAGCCTTATAATACAAGTGCATGTCCGGGAACCCCACCCCTCCCTCCAGTCGTGGACGCCGGAGAACCGCATAAGAAAGTCGCGCCCGACCGCCTTGCCAGACATATTTCAACATCAAGGTCTTAAGCCGGCGGAAATAATCCACCCCTATCGGAATGGGCAGTGCCTGGAAGAGGTATAGGAGTTTAGGTAGGAGGACCATTTTAAGCGCATGAATCCTACCCAACCACGAGATATATTTCGGTTTCCATCTCTCCAGTTCCGCACGTATCGCCGCCAGCATCGGAGGGAAGTTGGCCTGAAACAGTGTGCGCAGGGTAGAGGTCAGCCGCACGCCCAGATATAATAGGGATGAGGTCGACCATGAAAGTGGGGTAAGCGACCGTGTCCGGTGCACCTCTTCGGGCGGTAGGGTCAAGTTCAGAATATATGATTTATCGAAGTTGACTTTGAACCCCGCCACCGTTTCAAAATCAGAAAGCACTGTATGGACATGGGGTAACGATAGCGCCGGATCCCGAATTGAAAGTAATACGTCATCAGCGAAGAGCGAAATCTTGTGTTGCTCACCCGTAAAGGGGAGGCCCAAGATCCGTTCGTTCTCCCGAATCGCTAAAGCCAACGGTTCTATGCTTAGCGCAAAGAGAAGTGGCGAGAGCGGACAACCCTGACGCGTTCCGCGGGAATGGTGGAAACTCCCGGACCTATGTCCGTTAATCAGCACCCGAGAGGTGGGGTTGTTGTAATTGGCCTCAAGCATTCTTATGAATTGGGGTGAAAACCCGAAGGCTTCCAGTGTGCGGTGTAAAAAGCCCCAGTCAACGCGATCAAAGGCTTTTTCCGCGTCAAGCCCTACTAACACCGCCGGTATGCGAAACCGCTCAGCCTTCTCAATCAGATGGATTACGTGTCGCAAGTTGTCGTGAGTCTGTCGACCTTTTATAAACCCGGATTGGTCCGGGTGGACCAGAGCCGGCATCAAATCCTGTAACCTGCCAGCAAGTATAGATGATTACAACTTAGCGTCCAGGTTGAGGAGTGCTATCGGGCGATAAGATGCGCATTTGGTAAGATCCTTCCCCGGTTTGGGAAGGATGGTAATCAGACCCTCAGCCAAAGTGTCCGAGATTCTTCCCTCAGATACCATCGCGTTAAAGAGGGAAACCAGGTAATCGCAGATGTCCGACGCGAACGTCTTGTAAAACAGGGCCGTGTAACCGTCAGGACCCGGGGCCTTGTGGAGTTTCAGAGCCTTAATGGCGTCCATTACCTCCTCCCTAGAGATGGGGGAAGACAGCAAATCGTTCCATTCCCTGGAGACCTGTGGGATAGGAAGACCACCCAAAAACGCAGACTGGGCCTCTGGATCCAGGGCGTCGCTCAAATAGAGATCTGCGTAAAAGCGGCCAAAAATGGCTGCCTTGTCTGCATCCTTATGCCGAACAGAACCCGTATGGTCCTGTATGCCCCCAATGTAATCCCTCTCGCGTTTTTCTCGAAGCTGCCGGACAAGGTGGCGCCCAACCTTGTTCCCCTGGGAGTAGGAGACGCGTCTAAGACGTAGGAGGGTAAATTCAGCCCGGTTGTTGTAGTGGGCTCTCAATTTCCCTGGTACCGCTGTAAGCGGGCGGAGGGTCACCCTAGAGGGGTTCGACTTGTGCGCTTGCTCCAGTGTAGCGAGCTCCATCTCCAGAGCCTCCCTCTTCTTCCGTCGAAGCTTGTTAAGATTTGCATTAAGGGCGAGGCACGTACCTCGTATGGAGGCATTGCACGCGTCCCATGTGGTATATACTGACGTATCGGAAGGTGGGTTAAGAGCGAAAAAATCTCCTATAGCCTTTTGCAGCTCCTTACAAGACACCTCATCCCGTACCAACGCTGCTGGGAAGTACCACTTCCGCCAGCCGTCCCCCCCTACAGACCAATGTAACCCAAGCACCACTAAGCTATGATCCGATAACGAGAGCGGAAAAATACTAGCCATTCCGACATCTCCCCTGAGGGCCTGGCTAACAAAGATGTGATCTATGCGGGAGTACGAGTGATGGACATGAGAAAAGAATGTATAATCCTTGGTCTGAGTGTGTACGAAGCGCCAGCTATCCACCAATCCCAATTCGCCTATTTGTCGCTGCGTTTCTTCCGAAAAGACCCCAGTATCTGCCCTACGTGCCCCCGAGCTATCCAAATCCCTGTCCCACACCATGTTGAAGTCCCCCAGCAGTATCAAGTGCCCTTCCACAAAGTCCCCCATCTTGTCCACCAAGCATTGTAAAAAAACATTTTGGCCAGCATTCGGAGCATAAACCACAACAAATGTACACTGGCGGCCATATAATGACCCCTCCACCATTAGCCAACGACCCTCCTTATCACCGCTCACCCCCAGGGGCTGAAAGTGGAGAGAGGCCCAGAATAGGAGGGCCACCCCTCTATGCTTAGTGGGTGCTGACGCCCTATAGATAAGGGGGAAATGCCTATGACAAAGTCTCAGTTCATCTCTCCTGGCTAAGTGGGTCTCCTGGAGGGCAACTACATCCAGATGGTGATCTGAGAGATACTTCCAGAGCTTCTGGCGTTTCTGCGGGGAATTGAGACCCTTCACATTCCAGGTACCTATACTAACAGGCATGATGATGGCATGAGACTCCGTTCTGTGTGTTTGCTAAGATACCCAGAGCCCGGCCCCCGGTCCCCGCCAGCCACCAGTCTACACACCCCTGGATCAGGCCCCTCTCCCAACAACCTCCCCCATACTCTAGTCCACCCCCCCTCTCAAGTAACTCCAATGCACCTGACTTCCCAAAGCCTCTTTGATAAGATGACACGTTAAGCTCTGTATACTGAGAACAATCGGATAAAGACATCAAGGGCAATGTCCCAAGCACCCTCCGTCCATGGGGAACCGCACTCACCCCTCCCCAGTGTCCCAAACAGTTCTCCCCCAAGCAAACAGCAGAAATTGTATAATCCTCAGCACAGCACAAGATAGTAATTGCAATGGAGAACACCACTAGCGCCAACAACATCCCATACACACCATCTTTGGTCGCCACCACACACCCCCCTCCCCCCAACCCCAACCCCAACATTCCCCCTGCATCTCCAACCCCCAGAACTCCCCACCTCCCAACCCCCCCCTGCAAACAAATTGTCAATAAGACAGAACTCAAGGCACTAAACCTGAACAAAGCACTCAGCAGTTCCAATGGGCCACAGTTCACAAGGTCCACATCAGACTGGAATCGGGGTGGGGGCACCGAGTCGGGGACCCCCAGGGCCACGGTCCGGGATGTCTTCTCGAAAAGTACCATAGTACCCCGGGACCTTAGGACCAGAGACCCTCCGGCGCCCAACCATCAAGGAAATCGGGGATCACGCTGCTCCAGAGCTCTGTTGAGAATCTGCTAATGTGGCCGAGGCCACCGACGCCACCGCAGCACCCATTTCTTGTAAGCTAGCAGTGCGGTCCGGGCGCCTCCGGTTCGGGGAAGAACCAATTCGATGCCATGAGGAAGATCGATGCCGTCTCCTCGACGGGGAGGGATGTGCCACTTGGGAGGGAGGAACGTCCTCCAGGCCCAGAAGATCCTTCGCGACCTGCAGGGAGCGGATTTGTGCCAGCCTATTTTGCCATCGGAATATGATACGGAAGGGGTGCCCCCAGGAGTACGAGATGCTGCGCTCCCGCAAGAAGGCAGTTACCGGACGGAATTCTCTCCTCTTCTGGAGCGTCGATGCCGCCAAGTCCTGGTAGATCTGCGGACGGTGGTCCCTGAACTGTAAGGAGGAGATGGCTCTAGCCTTTCGTAGGATACGCTCCTTCGTTTGAAAGTCATGCACACAGACGAGGATGTCCGGAGGAGGGCCCCCCCCTCTTCTAGGCAGACCGACTCTGTGCACCCCGTCCATTTTAATTTCCTGCACGTCCTCCTCGTCTAAGATCTGTAAGAACAGGGCCTGGACATACTCTCGCAGGTCTCCAGCTTCTCCGTCCCATGGGACCGCCCTAATACGAATGTTGTTCCTTCGGGAACGATTCTCCAAGTCCTCCGCGTGGGCCTGCAGATCCAAATTCTGTTCCGTAAGACGAATAACGTCCTGTTGTAGTTGGTGCACATCACTTGCCACACTCAAATCGTGATCTTCCAGGGTCGCCACCCGTTCACCAATTCCATCGACATCTCTCCGCACCTCCCGGAGATCCGACGCCAGCTGGGCGTGAAGCTCAGAAATGTCCTCCTTGATAGAGGTGAACAGCTCCGTCATGAAGGCCTTGATGGCGGGCGCCTCATCGTCCGATTGCCTGGACGAACCACTGGCCCCAGGGGAAGATGGCTGCTGCGAGGTCTTGGAGGCACCGTCCTTACCCGGCCTTCCTTTGCGCAGCGTGGTGGACATCATGGAGGTCCGGCTTTGTCGTGGGACCAAGGCTATCGTACCTTCACCAGGGACGGGGAGTGCTCAGGCGCAGCGTAAGGCCTCACCAGGTATTCCGGCCTCCGAGTTTCCGCGTATCTGCGCCACAGGCAATGGCCGCCCGGCCAAGATGGCGTCACAGAAGCTTCCCGCCAGAAAAGCGCCCAAGAGTCAATGCAGGGACAGTTTCGTCCGGCAACCGATCCCGGGGTCTCCGCCTCTGTAAATCGGGGCCACTAGATCGGATCCCCAGCTCCAGCCATGCTCCCCCACTGACCTTTCAAAACTATGTCTCAGCCGCCGGCGAGGGAACAGCGCAGGTTAGACTGTCAGCCCGCAAGGCGAAATAGGTCTCTAGGTCCGCTCTCTCGCCGGACCGGGGTCCACAGTGCAGGGATAGTTCCTTCGGCTCTTAGCTGCTTCACGCTACGGGCAGCACCTCAGAGTGCTGAGTCGCTCGCAGGTGCGATGGGGACGTCCCTCTCCACCAGTGGCTGCAAGTAGCTACCTTGGCGCATTCCACTAATGGCCGCTCCCGGTCTCTCACAGCTCCGCCGATAGTCCGAGGTGCACTCTCCACGTGGCCGGTTGTCCACCGAGTCCCTCGGGTCAGCTGCAACAGAGCGCCCAATACCGCCTCAGTGCCTCGATGGTGCGCCGCAGCACTGGCACACGATAAGGAGGGTAGGAGCGACCCGCGGCCTCGCGATGCCACGCCCAGCCGGCGTCGGCGCCTCTGCACTCACAGGTTGGCCTCCCCCTCACGCAAGGCCGGTGCTTACTAGGCCGGATGTCGACTCTCCCGCAATGGCGTTCTCTGGTCTCCTGCTGCCTCGCCGGGAGCCCCAGACCGCTCCACTCGATGTCAGTGGCTTTTGCAGATATCCCAAGGTCGGTTAGCACCCCGTAGGCAACGCTATACAATGCTTAGCAGGTCGGGCGCCGGAGAGACTCGAAAGTGCGTCTTACTCCGACGCCATCTTGGCCACGCCCCCCCTCCCCCTTTTTTAAGTTGTTTATCCTGTCTGACAACTTTATACTCATGGGGGACAGCGATGTTGAAGTCCGAATCAGATGATTGGTCACCCCAGGTTTGAGTGACAAACAGGATGTCCAGTCTACTTTAAGTGATAAAATCTGCAATTTCATACTTGTGTTTGATCAAGGATCTAGCATTAATGAGTGCTAGCTAAAGCTCTCTTACTTCCAGGGCTAAGATGTTCAATGTTTTGTTGGATTTGGGCAAGAACCAGGTGCTCCTCGAGATTTAAGTTAGACATTCCGGCCATTGAAAATCCTCTGCACTAAGAAGCGCTTCACAAGGGAGCAGTGCACTTGTCTTACTCCTATATTGGTGGAGGGCTTGAAGATTATCCCCTGAGTAAGTTAGTAAATCCCTGCCTCTGATGGAAGATCCGGGGGTTCTGGCCCTAGGCCCAGACGAGGCGCAAACGGGCTTGCCTTAGGCGTGCCCGCTGCGCTTCCTCTCCAGCCTGCCCTTAAGTATGTGCAGCTGGAGAACTAGAGCGTCAACCTGGGCGGAAGTGCGGCCCCGGAAGAGTGTAACCTAACTGGTCTTCCCTCCGCAACAAGCGGTACAAACCTTGGCGGACCGGGGAAGCCAGACAAGCAACAGGTGAGCAGGAATGCCAAAAGTGCGAGTGAGATGTTAAAATTTTAAATATGATACAAAACAGCAGACAGTACAGAAATTAAATTAGAAAGTGCTGGAACAGCAGAGCAGCGGCGATAAAGGTATCAGACTTACAGCAGTTGGAGACCGCTCAGTCAGGACTCGCAGTTGTGCTGCTTTGTAATATACGTGTATATCCATTAGACCAACGCCACCCTCCGCGCGTGAGCGACGTAACAAAGAAAAAAAAGAACGGGCACACCCTCCTTGCCATATAAATTGTAAAATCATAGTCTTAACTCGACGGAAAACATCTCTCTCCAATTCTATTGGTAGGGCCTGGAATAAATAAAGAAGCTTAAGGAGAAGCGCCATTTTTACAGCATATATATTCGGCCTAGCCAGGACAAAAAGAGGGGCCACCACTTTGTGAGTTCTGTTTGAATATGAGTTAGAATGGGGGGAAAATTGGCAGCGTAGAGCCCTTCCAGTCTCAGGTTTAGATGGACCCCAGATATTGTATGGAGGATTTGGCCCATGAGAGGGGAGTTAGAGACTGGAGTCTGCGGCGTTCTGCTTGCGGGAGCCTGAGGTTGACAATATATGACTTACGTAGGTACTAACCAGCTACGCCTACTAACCAGCTACGGCTTCAAAGCGCTTAAGTTCCGACTGTAAAGGTGGTAGGGACGAGGCTGGATCAGAGAGGGACAAGAAGACATCATCCGGGAAAAGGGAGATTTTGTCTGGTATTCCCTGAATGTCAGTGTTGGCTCTAACCGCCGTCGCTAAGGGTTCAATGCTGAGGGCGAAGAGTAAGGGGGAAAGAGGGCACCTCTGCCTGGTGCCTCTAGAGTCAAAGAAGGAGGGAGAGTGTACCCCATTTACCGCCACCCTGGAACGAGGAAGCAGTTAGTTAGCTCGAATCATGGTGAGAAATTTAGGTGCAAATCCAAACGCCTTCAGTGTGTGGAACATGAACGCTGAGTCCAACATGTCGAAGGCTTTCTCGGCATCCAGCCCTACCAGCACAGCGGGAATCTTACGTCGCTGGGCCTTCTCTATCAGATGAACAATACGGCAGGTGTTATCATGTGTTTGACGTCCTTTGATAAATCCCGATTGATCGGGGTGTATAAGGTCGGGTATAAGGTCGTTCAATCGTTTAGCTAAAATGGAGGAGTAGAGTTTCGCATAGAGATTAAGTAAGGCGATAGACCGATATGAAGGCAAGTGGTGGGGGTCCTTCCCAGGTTTGGGTATCACGGAGATCATGGCCTCAGTCATGGAAGCAGTGGTCTCATCTTCCTCGGCCATCTTATTGAAGAGCCGCGTGAGGTAGGGGGAAATGTCCGAGGCAAACGTTTTATAAAAGAGAACGGTGTATCCGTCTGGGCCCGGGGCTTTGTGGGGCTTAAGATCTTTAATCGCAGTATTGACCTCCTCTAGAGTGATAGGGGCAGTGAGTAGCTCATTCCAATCATCAGTAACCTGTGGGAGGTGTAATGTTCGGAGATACTCCCGTTGGGCGTCAGGGTCTAAATCGTCCCCGGAATATAGGTTGTCGTAGAATGAACCGAAGATCTCAGCTTTTTCCTCAACCCTGTGGGTAAGTTCCCCGTTAGGCCCCCGGATCACGCCTATGTATTCTTTCACCCGCTTATCTTTCAACTGTCCGGCCAGATGTTTACCAATCTTGTTGCCCTGAGTGTAAGAGATATGGCGCAGTTTAAGGACCGTGATTTCTGCCCTATCGTTATATATAGCGCGAAGTTTGCCACAAACCGCTGTGAGATTACGGAGAGTCTGTCTGGTGGGATTCTGTTTATGAGAGTTTTCGATAGAGGCCAGTTCTTTTTCTAGTTGCTCCCGCTCTCTAGTGCGCTGCACGTTGAGCACTGAGTTGAGGTCAATGCATTTTCCCTGAATAACCGCCTTAAATGTGTCCCAGGTTGTAAGTTCAGACGTGTCCTCCGGTTAATTAATATCAAAGTATTCCCTGATGGATTCTCTGAGCTTGATACAGGATTCATTATCTCGTGCAAGTGAAGCCGGGAAGTACCACCTGGGGTAGTCGAAGCGTTTCCAGACCAGGACATACATATGGAAAATAGGCTATGATCTGATACTGAGAGCGGGAAAATCTTAGCCTCTTGGAGGGCACCCAGATTGGCTAACGAAAGTGTAATCAAGTCGGGAGTATGTACGATGAACATGCAAATATAAAGTGTAGTCTCGGGTGTGCGGGTACAAGGCACGCCGGGAGTCCATTAGACCCATGTCCTGGATGCGCTGTTGGATGTCACTGGAAATGTCGCCCGTGTCTGAACGGAGGGAGTGCGTGCTGTCCAGTTCTTTCTGCCAAGTCAGGTTGAAGTCACCCATAGGTACCATCGGGCCCTCCACGAAGTCCAGTAGCCTCCCCAGCAGTGTGTGTAAGAATGCCGTCTGGCCAGTGTTGGGAGGGTAGACTGCCGCAAAGGTACAAATCCTGCCCCTTAAGCGCCCCTTAACCATAACCCAGCGGCCGTCTTTATCGCTAAGAACATCCAGGGGCCGGAATAAAATCGATACTCCCCTATGCTTTGTAAGAGCCAAAGATCTGTAGATCAATGGGTATTGTTTGTGTCTATAGCGTGCATCCTCGGCTCTGGCTAGAGGTGTCTCTTGTAGGGCCACTATGTCGAGATGATGATCAATAATGTGCTTCCATACTTTTGGGCGTTTTTGGGGGGAATTAAGGCCCTTAATAGTGATTGTCATTGTGTTAGGGGGAAAAAGAACATCTCATGGAGAGCACCCGCAGCCCCATCACCCCAAGCAGCTCCACAGACCCCCAAAGAAGCATACCCCACCTTCTCATATTAACCCTAGGCACACACATCTCGAGCAGACCTGCAGAGTAAAATGTTAAAAAGCCGCCACCATGTCCCACCCATTCCCACCCCAGAACCCCCAAAAAGGAAAAGAAAACAAACATGCACGGAAATGAAAGAACAAGAAATCTTGAAGACAATGCACAAAGCATTGTTAGATCCCTGCTAGGGGTAATGACACCCCCTAAGAATATGCTGAGGAGGGAGGACCGCACCCATCCCGGAGCAGCGCAGAGAGGATCAATGAAGAAGAGTCACTGAAGCGGAGATACCTCGTATGGAACAATTAATAAAACAAACCTGACATTAGTAAAGGGGGAGTCCATCGTTCCCAATCACAGTCATAATTCAGGGTGCAAGATACCTCGAGCGGCCGGCAATATCAAGTGTTTAGGAAGGACAAGGCAGCCAGTCGAAGCGAGATAGTGCCACCCTCCCCTCTCAAGCTCAAGCTGTACTCTGCTCAGCATCCAGTGATCATGATATTGCGAGATGACTGTCCCTCCAGGTGCATGAGCTGTACTGATCCCTAAGGTTTCTGTCAAAGGATCATTTACAGCCTCTGTTCGAGCTCAATGACTACGCAGATAAGTTGGGTGTAACCCCCTGGCGGTCAGCATTCTTGTCCTGGGTGGCTACGTTATCTTCTGTGGAGAGACCAAGGAGGTCCAAACCCTCCTGCAGGTCGGAGATGTGGTGCTGTCTATTACGAAATTCAAAACTGAGGCCGAAAGGATAAGTCCATTGATATCTCATCTTGTCATCTAATAGTTTAGTAGTAATCAGTCTGAACAGCTGTCTGCACATCAAGGTGGCCGGTGCTAGGTCCTGGTAATTTGCACATGTATGATTTTGAAAAGAGATAGATCCCCTCGCTCTAGCAGCCACGAGGACCACTTCTTTGACCTTAAAGGAGTGGAACTTCGCCAGGACATCCCGGAGCCTCCTCTTTTCGCCAGTTTGCAAACACCCCACGTGGTGGACCCGTTCCAGTTTTATCTTAAGGGATTGGGGGCTCAAGATTTCTGCAAAGAGCCCCTCCAGGAAGGCCTCCAGATTGTGCCCCTCTGCGGCCTCCTCCAGGTCTTTAATGCGTACGTTCTCTCTCCGAGACCTATTTTCGAGGTCCTCTGTCATGAGTTGCGATTGGAGTAACTGGTCGCATCGAGATCGAACATCTTAGCGGAGTTCCGTGGTCAGCTTATCTTGGTCCTGATGGTGTGCCTCCAAATCCAGCACTCGGGTGCCCACAGAATCCACGTCTTTCTGGAGGGACGTCAGCTTGTCCTTCCGCAGCTGCTCTATGGATGATTTAATGTCCTGGTCAAGATCTTTATGCAACTCCGTCTTGAAGTCCTTGAACATGTCCAGGAGATCCGCTTTTGTGAAAGCCATAGTGTTGGTGAAGGCAGGAACATTTCTGTTTGAGGGATGAACAATGATTTTTAAGGGATCATGACGTTTTTACCATAGCATGCATCCAATGCATAATCAGTGGTAATTGCCTGGCAGTATGGAGACTCTATGCTTCCAAGCAGGAATGGGGAGCAGCATTCTAATGGAAGGTTTTGTCTTGTCTTTACAGAGCATGGATAACAGCAGGTGCGGTGACTGAGCTGTGCACCTTAGTATCAGTATTAGTTGCCCTAGGTATAGTTCCCCAACTCTGGATCACTTAAGTTCTTGCTCTGGGTCTGTCCAGTTACTCCGCTTAAGTGTGATGTTTTGGTTTTGTAGTGGCAGAAACTCAGCTACCAGGGCCACTTGGACAAGTTTGTAACCTTTTGTATGTTGTCTGTTTCTAATACGTATTGAATCTTCTGGAGCAACTTCATTTCTTAGTTATGAGTCTATTCTAAATATTCCTAGAATAGTGCCCTTCCTCTTTATCAGACAAAGCTGTCTATCATAGAAACGTTGATTCTTAGCAGTTTGTAGTATGTTTTATGTTCCAAATCAAGAGGACTGATAATTATTACTAGAATTACTACTGCTATGAAGATTTCGTAGTTTCGAAAATTCATGTGTTGTGATTTTGTCTGGAGCAAGGGAAGCTCTGTTACTAGTTTCACTAAGATACCTTTCCTGGGGGAGTCTAATCAATCTGGTTACTTATGTTCTTGGTATTTATCCGCTCCAGTTTCCCTTAGTGTGATGTTTAGACCTGTAGTTTTGAAGCAACAGAAGCTAATCTAGCTAGCAGGACCACTAGGAAACGTATAGGTTTGTACTGGGTAATAGGTTCTGAATTCTGAGATGTGTAACGTGGTCTGGAGTGAAAGCCGAGATAATGGACTGTGGAGCATTTGAGGTTTTTTTATTACAGTATATTCCTGTTATTCAATTCCTATTGGTATAAGATATTTCAGCTCGCCAACAGCATTATGATATGGATTCCGAGTTATGATAGGTGGTGATTTAGTCTGAAGTAGTGTAAGTTTAGCTACTAGGACATCTTGGGAGAGAGCTATTTTACAGTCCCTGTGTGATCAGCTTCTGAACTGAGAGAAGGCTGTCCAGCGTCTGGTTTTAAAAGACAAGGGAGTCCAGTTCGCAGTGTCACAAAAAGAAACCAAGACTTGACCGAATGGTGCTGGAGAGACCGGAAGCAGACCGGAAGCGTATCAGGAGAGTTTAATTTATGCCTAGCAGCTGACACACACTGACTCCTTCAACATTTGGAGAGGAGAGAGGCTGTCGCTGTGACATCCTGTTATGAGAGCACCACCCTCTCAAAGGCACTCCTGGGACTTATCAGTGTCTTGCTGCCCTGTGGACTTTCCCACTGAAGGAACCTCTTTAGGCTTGAGTGAGTTTTGTGCCTGCATAAACTGGTGCCCTTTAATGGCAAAGTAGAAAAGAGGCAAGGATTGAATTTTTACTCTCACAATGGAGTGTTACTGAATGCTGGCTTGAGAGACTCACTGGAGGAACCCAGAGAAGGTGTGCAGATAACTAAGGAGGAAGCCTGGCTGGTAGAGTTATTTCAGTGGAATGATCTCTGGAGCAGACGGAGGGAAGACTGAAAGAGATGGAGGGGCGATTGACTGAGGTGTTGCAGGAGGTGAAGGAGCCACAGACCTCAAGGATGACTGCAGTGGAGGTAATTGCAGAGCTTGACAGAAATATGGAGATGTTGGACAATCTGTGAAGAGAGTCTTAGCTATGAGTTCTGGGGGTAATTACTGAGGTTCCATTAGAATTTTTACAGTCTGTTTTGGCTCAAGTGGTATCGGTGTTAGCTCTATCGATGGCTGTGCTTCTAGGCCTAAAACCTACTGAGGTGTTCAGTGTAATGAATACAGGCTTGTGCCTACATTTTGGGGAAAACGAACATGAATTGATGTACGAGTTGCACAGAATTGCATGTGGAGAGACACAATTGTACATTAAGACATCCACAAGACAGACATGATGTTAGGGAAACAACAACTTTTCTTCTTGGACTTACACACCCGCCAGAAAATGGGCACTAATGAACATAAAGCAGGAGATTGTGACAAGAAGACTTGTTGTGTCTTTAGGGCATCAAGCAAAAGCTACCCATGAAGCATGAAGAGAAGGGATTTGTCTATTTTCTCAGGTCGAGTCAGCAAGAACCTTCCTAGGCAACCTGAGCCCTGATAAGGGATAATTATCTTACTATGGGGGCAAGGTTTGTTGGGATGTGCTTTGGACGCAGTTTGTGTTGGCATTCTTGGCATATGGACTGCTCTTCTGGGAGGAATATGTGAATACTTCTCCATCCGTGTGAATGTGGCTGTTACTTTTGTTTTTCCTCAACTTTGATTTGCCCTTATGGCTCCATGGAGCCCCAGAGCTTTTTCTTAAGTGGTTACTAGGTGGGAAATTCTTATTTGTAATGGTTATGTTTTGGTTTCCCATGGGGATGTTTCACCGGCTGTGAAGTTTGTAGGTGGGAACTTGTCTGCTGCTTTACCCAAAATTATATTTGATCATAAAAATGTAAGGTCTCATTCTTGTATGAGCGTAGAATGTACACAAATATCAGCTTTGTTCACTATTCTGTATTTAATTTTATTTGTCTTAAGGGAGAAAGTGTACTCAAGGCACTAGGGTCAAAGGACCATTACCTCCTCACGACCCTACTTGCGCTCCCTGGATGATGGTCTTGCCCACCCTGACCTTTAGGAGTCAGTGTGAACCTGATGATGAAGCATGGCACTAATAGTGTGCGTGAAGGTTATATAACAAAAAGGAATTGCATCCTTCCCCACCTATGAGCGGATGGTGTAGCACCTCACGAGAGTAGTGTCCGACTTTTCCTATTAAATAGGTGGGTTACCTATTTTGATGTGTTTTATCTAGGAACCCGATCAATATTGTGACATTATGCCCCTATACGGCTATAATCAATAAATATCCCTATAATGGCATAATACTCAGAGCCATATTTCAGTAACTCGCCTCTGCAGTCCGTGACACAGCAGAAGCTACTTCCTTAGATTCCTAGAGAGCACACCGAGTTCTTTCGACACACCAAACCCCCAGCAACCTGGGAAAGCCCTGCTTGCTTTGTTTTGATTAGTAATAGAACTCCTGCGAGCACTGTAAGAACGACCAGTTCTTAGTGACATCTTTATTGACGTCTTATGTCCAAAACTTACATCAATCTCGGCACCTTTCAGGTATAAATATACCAGCGTTGCCTTAAGCAAACACACAGTGGTGAATACTGGAGCAGAACAGCTGTCCCCTTGCAGAGAGCCCAGCAGATGCGAGAAGCCCACGGACGCTGCCCCTCCTCTTTAATGCGCTGAGAAAGACGCTGTCTTTTCTCCTGCCGAGAAAATCCAGCTCCGGTGTTTCCAGCCTACCCTTGCGGGTGACTGGGATATCGGATCCTGAGAGGGAGATACCAGACCTCCTACATTCTATTCCAGAGGTACGGTGCTGACTAAACCCTTAGAGAGAATTCTTGAATCAAACTCTTGGCAAAACCAACTTAACTTAAACTGCTACTTACTTACTCCCTCCCACGTTTTAGGCTTAGGTCAGGTACACCGGGGTAGGCGTAGTTAGAAGCACCAGTTGAGGTCGTTAGCCAATGTATATATGAATGTATATATTTTATTCATTTTAACTATCCTATGGCTAAAAAACCATATCAATGCTTTTACAGTATTATTTCGTAATACTCCTTTTACTGTACGCACTTTTCGTTATAACAAGTCTTGCAATTGTGGCAATTCATTTCTCTTGCATGAGAAGGAAGACTGCTCAATAAATAATATCTTTTATTGAAAACGCCCGTCTCTCTATTCTCTGCACCCTGGTGAAATTAAATCTGCACACCTGAGTGAAATAGCCGTCTATTGTTTCACACGACTCTAGAGATTGACTCTTATTCTGGGGAGCAAAGTTGTCATGTTTATGCGGTTGTCGGAAGCTGAATCCCTTCTTGTCTGAGCCAGGGAAGCTGATCACTTCCTATTCAGTCAAGAAAGTTTCCAGTGACCTCTGAGCTTGCTGGCGCAAACCTAAATTAAGTCTAACATAGTCAGTAGAGACCTAGAAAACCTCAGTCCTACGTCTACACTGCTGTTTATGTTATTCCAATGCGCAGGGCCTATAGGGAAAATAGGAACTACACTACAATTTGTCTGCGAGAAAGTATACTCATTCAGCGCCCCAGTACCTCTGTACACGCTTCTCCAAATAAAGACTATGCCTCCTGCCACAGCCCTGAAGACCGATTGACACCTACCTTTTGAGCAGATTGCAAATCTGACAGCTCCTGTGAGCTTTCACCCAGTCCCTTCTTGTCACTGCCAACCCCTCAATCAGACATACACCTAATTAAACATCTTAAAAGCCAAATGGGGCCCTCTTAAAGCAGAGACTGCTCCTGTCCTGGCAGTCGCACTGTCTCTCCCCAGCAGTTCTTTATGATAAAGTAGATCCTAAGCCACCTGTAAGAGCCTAGCCTATCAAAAAGACTGCTCCCTTTTTACAAGATACCTCCTTTGCATCACAACTCTCTTTCATTAGAACACATCATTGTCATACTTTTCTTTTCCAGTGAACCCATGTGGCCTCCATCATTTGCAGATTCATCCTATTCCTTACAAAACAGTTTGAATCACATGCTCACATCGGAATACTCGTTTTCGTAATTTTTGTACTTTTAATTAAAATTGTTGACCCTGTTGTGAAATCACCTGGCACATGCCTAATTGTATTTGCATCCTCTTACAAGCACTGTAATCGGTGTAATCACCGCTCTTTGCCGGTCCCTCGCCTTCGTTTGTTGGTTGTTGGCGGACATCTTTGGTTGGGGAAGGGGAAGAGGGTGCACGCGCTAGTCCTCTCTCTAGGAGGCGACTAGGGCTTAAAAGCTGCCATGTCCACGCGCAGCGGAGACGCGCAGCGGGGATGCCGGAATATCGCCGGAGTTTCGCCAGAGTCAAGCCCGTCTGTGCCCGTCCGGGCCCAGACGGGCTCAGGGCATACCACTCTGCTCATTCCATCTAGACATCTGGCCCCCCCCCATCAGGTATTCACGAGACTCTCTGCTCTCGCTTCGCGCGACTAAACTGCCTAGTTGCCATTATAATTGGGTTGAGGGTACTGCTTTTAAACACTGTCTTGGGTGTCCTGTGTCTAATAACTGTGTGGCTTTAAACTCACTTACTATGGCTCTGCTTAATTGCAGATCACTGCCTTGTCACGCGATAGAAATACACTCCCTCCTTTTGGACCACTGTCTGGATGTGTTATTCCTGATGGAAACGTGGTTGACCGCGTGTTCAGGTCCCGATATTGTCAATGCTCTCCCACCGGGTTACCTCATTTTCCATCTTGATAGGCCGGATGGGAGAGGGGGTGGAGTGGCCATCGTGTATAGAGATACTTTCGTGTGCAAAGCTGTGGACTGCGGTATTACCAACACTGAAAGCTGTCATTTCTCCCTTGGCATATCTTCTTCCGTTTCCATCTCCGGCCTCCTTTTGTATCGCCCTCCTGCTGCGCTGGGGAATTTTGTGGACTCTATTATTGAGGCCATCATTCCATTAGCCGCTGCCTCATGCAACTTTGTACTTCTTGGGGATTTTAATCTTCACTTTGATGACCCCAATGACGTGGTGGCAAGAGATTTATTGAGCTCATTTGATGCTCTCGATCTTCACCTCGCTCATTTGGGAGCCACTCATAACAGAGGTCATCAGCTTGACGCTGTTTTTGCTAATACTGCCAACCTGCAAGCCCTCCAGATGCTGGCCCTTCCCTGGACGGATCACCATCTTATTCCTTTCAGCTGGTTGTTGAAGAACCGGGGAGATCCCGTGCCTAGACAATACACTGTGGAACGACTCTGGTCGAAGCTGCCGGTTGACAGTTGGGTTGAAGAGCTAGCGATAACTCGTCCTGACCCTGTAGATGACCCCAATATTGCTGATCAACACCTGGCTAATTGGCTTACTAACTCCCTTGATCTACTGATTCCTAAAAAAAGGAGGCTTATCAGGGAGAGAAGAACTGCTTCTGCCCCCTGGTATACTCCGGAACTTAGGAATTGCAGAACTTCTTGCAAAAGGCTTGAACGTGCCTGGAGGAGAGAGCAGACGGAAGAAAGCCGGGCTAATTATAAAAGAGAGATGAGAAAATACAAAAGTGCACTGAAGGATGTCAAAAAGATTTTCTTTAGTGATAAGATTGAGAGGGCAAGTAACTCTCCAAGAGAATCGTTTAAAATTTTTAAAGAACTCTTGAAAGCCCCGGTCCCCCCAGTCGTGCACGTTAATCCTAAAGACAAATGTGAAGAACTGGCTAGTTTCTTCCATTCTAAAATAGATACAATCCTATCCTCTCTGCCCGCTATGCCTCACATCTCTGAGCCGGCTACTGGTCCAATAAGCTGCCCGACCGAACTTGTCTCTTTTGGCCCCTTCTCGGAGGAGGAGGTTACAAAGGTCTTGGTGGAGATGAAGAGTGGATCTCCGAGTGATCCAGTGCCTATGAAACATCTTAAACTTGTGGCTAATACTCTGTCAGCTCCGCTCACTGACCTTATCAACCTCTCTCTCTCTCGTGGCATAGTCCCTCAGAGATGGAAAAGGGCAGTAGTAAAAGCCTTACTGAAAAAACCAGGCTTGGATCCCGCCAATCTGACCAACTTCAGGCCTATCTCGCTTCTGCCGGGGTTTTCTAAAATCGCCGAGAAGCTGGTTAACCGTCAGCTCTCTTACTATCTTGAGTCCAACCACCTGTTGGGAGACTCCCAGACTGGTTTCCGTCCCGGCCAAGGAACGGACACAGCCCTGCTGGCGGTAGTGGAGGAAGCAAGGAGCACTCTTGACACTGGAGGATCAGTGGCAGTGATCCTCCTGGACTTGAGTGCTGCCTTTGACACCGTGAGTCATCAGGTGCTCCTCCAACGCCTGTCAGAGGTAGGTGTCTCAGGGACGGCCCTGAAATGGTTGGGATCTTTTCTCTCCAACCGTTTCTACCAAGTCTGGGAAGGGGCAGAGCAGTCTTCCCTATTCCCTCTTCAATGTGGAGTCCCTCAGGGCTCATCGTTGAGCCCTACTTTGTTCAATGCATATATGACTCCACTTGAAAGAGTGGTAGCCCCTTCGGGGTTGAAGATCATCAGCTATGCTGATGATACTCAGCTGGTGGTGGGCCTCACTCAGCTGGCGGAACAACCCAACTTGTTGCATGACTGCCTGGCTAATGTCTACCAATGGATGTCCAACTCGGCTCTTAAGCTCAATGGAGGAAAAACTGAGTTGATGCTCTTGGGCAACTCCAGTCCCTCCATCATTGCCAGCTGCTGGCCCCGGTCTCTTGGCGACCCTCCATCTCCCAAGAAGGAGATCAAGTCCTTGGGAGTATGGTTGGAGGAAGATCTGTCCTTCAGGACCCACGCCAGAAAGACCGCGGGGGTTTGCTTCGGTCTTCTGAAGTCAGCCCGAAAGGTACTCCCACTGCTTCCGGATCCAGCTAAGAAGCTTTTGATGCGTGGTTTAATCCTTTCAAGGCTTGACTTTGGTAATGCCCTGTTTCTTGGTGCCCCTGAAGCCACCTTTAAAACCCTCCAACAGGTGCAAAATGCAGCTGCCAGAGTTTTGATGGAGATCCCTAGAAGGCAGTCCGCTGCCCCGGCCCTAAAAGCACTTCACTGGCTCCCTGTTAAGGAGCGGGTGAAATTCAAGGCGTTGTGTACGGCCCATAAAATTCTACATGGCAAAGGCCCCCCCATCCTTTTTAATATGGCCCGTCCCTATAAACCTCCACGCCTTTTGCGCTCAGACCAGCAACATCTTTTGCAATCTGCGAGAGTCAGGAGAGCTCGGACTGGGGGCAGGCGTTTCTCGGTACAGGTGGCATCTCTGTGGAACTCTCTGCCCCTTAAGATTCGCTCAGAGCACAAGATCCTAATAGTTAGGAAACTTCTTAAAACCTACTTGTTTCCACAGTAGTGAGTTATCGAGTTCCTCCTTCTTTGGTCTGTTGCGCCGGGATGCCCCCGGGTAAGCTGAGCGCATTACAAATTTCATATAATAATAATAATAATAATAATAATAATACAAGGTCTCCACTCCACAGGGGTTGGGGGTGGTGGGAAGGTCCAAGTGGGGGAAGCAATGGGGAAAAGCACACAGGTGTGCGCAAGAGGGAGGGGGCAGGGAGAAGCAGTTGGGCAGCAGAGAAGAACCCAGAGTGCAGGGGGAGAGACATAAACAAGGAAGACTGCACAAAAACACACACTGTAATAGAGTGCTTGATACTAAAGAAAAAAGTAGTGCTTGAAACGAAAGTAGTAGAAGCAGCGATGCCAGCCAGTCAAAAAGACTATAAAGAAGCAATGCTCCTTGGAAGGGAAAACCACAAGACTGACAAGATGGAATATGCACATGACATGTCTAGTATGCTCAGCCTAAAAATTCCTCTCACCCTCATAGACCTCTCTCCAGGCATCCACTAACCCTGGAACATAACTATAAGTGGTGCAGCCGCTCCAAGCCCCAGGTGCCAGGGTGGGCCCCAACATGCTGCAGTATACAAGCTGCAGTCATTTATAAGTAGCCAAAGTTTCAATATTATGTTCCAACCACATACCCGGCACGTTGCTCAGTGATAATACATCTGGGGTGGGGGAAGGAGCCTTGGCTCTCACTGAGTGCTAAACAGACTTCAGGAAGGCAGAGACAAGCTTGCTTTACGTAGTTGTCATGATCTGACCTTCTTTATAATTGAAGAAAAACCGTGTCTGAAGCAGGCATAGCTACGTCTCTGAGAGACCACCTGCAGGTGTCCTACACAGAGAGGGCAGGCAGTCGTGTGTACGTGCAGCTGAGGGATGCAACACATGCAGTACTAGTAAGAGATAGATGGCATGGCCCAGGGTTGGGCACATGCACAAAAACCAGTGGCATTCCTAGAAGTGAATTTTAAGGGGGCACACTCTGGGCCACAAATAAAAATACTGAAGTCATATATGTTGGCTTAAAATGTTTAAATACGGCTTTGTAAATGTGTATATTTTATGGTTTAAATTTCTTTATTGAGTTTGCAACACACAAATAAAACCACGTATGTTTCACTATCCATAAACAGTGCTGCGGCACATATGACACAAAAAAGCTAACCAAAGGCGCATATTTGACAGTGGGCTCATATCTGGCTATTGTCACATACTTGAGGTAACATTTAACAAAAGAAAAAAAAAGATAAAACCCCCTTAAACGCCCCCCTCCCCAAACTCCTCCCTCCACCCCCTCCCCTATGTTCCATGTCCACTACCCGAGCCATGCTAAACCATAAGTGACCTCCCTCGTCAGACCATCAGCTGTGAGTCGGTGAGGCGTAGCAGCCTGAGGTATCGGGGACATGTGACCTCACTGAATTCAGGACCTAAGAGTGACAGAAAGGGTTGCCACAACTCATTATATCTGGATCCCTCCCCCGCCACAGACGATATAACCAGCCTGTAAATGTAGGGGTGTTAGAAGTACGCAAGTATGTTTTGTGTCGCTGACCCCAGCGCAATCGCTATCTGTCTGCCTCTGCAAGATAGTAGTGGGTAAGTCAGGGTATTGGGAAGACCCAGCAGGATATATGCTGGAAAGCGTGGGATCTCGGTCTCGAAATGCTTGTCCACCTCGTCTAACACATGGGTCCAATAGGGCTGAAGATAGTCACACTGCCATAACAGGTGCACTAAGGTGCCTACTTGGCCACAGCCACGCCAACATGTCGCCTCCCGAGTGCTGTCCATCGTATTTAAACGCTCCGGAGTATAATACCAGTATGTCACAACCTTCGTGAGAGTTTCAGTAAGCCCCATGTGGTACGCGGAGTGTCAGGCCCTGTAGTATATCCCTTCCCACTCTTTATGGCTGAGTGTCCTGCCTAGGTCCCTCTCCCACCGCACTTTGCTGGGATTATATATGTGTTTATGCTTGACCTGTAGCATCTTATATAAATCAGGGATGAGCTTTTTATCTGACGTACGTGTAATGAGCCATCTTTCGTAAGGGGGAAGGTGACTATCTGCCTCGGAGAGGAACTGGGTTTGAAGCGCCCAATGCCTGACTTGTAGATATCTAAGCCTCTCCGTCTCCGGGAACCATATTCCTGCTTAAATTAGGAAAACGGAATGACCCCGTCCGCATCATACATGTGATACAAGAAGCGGCATCCAGCATGCCTCCAGCTGGCAAAGGCAACTGTATCCAGACGGGGAGTGAAATCAGGGTTGTCTATTAATGGGGTGAGCGGAGACGGGAAGGTTGTGAGTTTGTGTTTAATATTAGTAGTGTCCCACACTTCCAGGGGAACCTGTGTAATATACGAGGCATATAAATTAGAGGGCCTTTGGAACTTGCATAAGGGAATGTTGGGACATTAGTGTTGCAAACTTGCAAACATGAGATAATAACTCACAATCAGATGCTATTAAAACCACAGTATTTTTTAGGCTTGCCTGGTGTTAGCAGCGCATGCGCTGCTCTCGCCATGCGGGCTTCTTGGAATCAATATGGTTTGTGAAGTTGACATTCGGCTCCAGCCGTAATTTTCCTTAGTGTGTGTCATTTGACGTCACCAATTATGCTAAACGGGGTGGAAGGATTGTCCGGGAGGCTTTTTAGTCCCTCCTGGTTATCACCCTGTCCACTTTTGCCCCCCCCCCCCCCCCCCCCCGGGACTGGAACTTTTACAGGCGGATTTACACACTCTCCTTTAAAGGACAGTAAGCACTCTTTTCTTTTCATTTGCAGCACTGTCCCCACGCTCATAATGGCCGCTCGGACAGCCTCTCCTGCTCCAGCTCCCCACCCCTCATTGTTCCTCCATCCGCTTGCTTTCCTGACCTGTTCGTCCTGACACACACTATTACTCCCCTAACCGTCGGTGCGGCCACCTCCTCCCGGAGTCTCTAATTCTGATTCATGTAACTTCAGATATGATGTGTAACGTGTCCCATTTTCCACTGTTGCATGGAAACGCAACGTGTGTATATTCAGTACTTAAACGTACATTACCGATTTTGTTGCACGAAGTGTGCACAGCTTAGCAAAAGATAGATGTGACAAAACCTGTGACGTGCTAACGGACTTCATTTTCCAAACATGGGCATTCCCTATTCTCATCTTAAAAAGCTCACAGCTACACAGGCATTATTTTAAAGCCCCTCCACACCAGGGTTTCTAGGGGAGGGAGCGTGGTGTGCCGCAAATGAGGAGGAAAGCAGCATTTTTTAGGTCTCGCCTGGCAAATACTTTGAGATTCTTTGTGGGTCTCTTCTCCCAGCTGACTGTTTCAATCTAGTTTCACCCCGATGACCTCGGTGTTCAGTAAGATGTGGCTGACTTAAGAGTTGGGAATCCCAGTTCGAGTCTCAGCGTGGGCGCATCATCCTGTGATTGTGGGCAAGTCACTTAATCTCTCCGTCACTACCAAAACCAGCATTTGCAATGCAATAGGTCTCGCATTTACGCAAGTTTAAGTTATTGGCATTATAAATGACGCCTTTTATTTATGTTTTAAAAACAAGAACAAAAATAAAAGGCATTGTTATTTGCAATGTCAATAGCTCAAACACACGTAAATGCGAGACCTATTGCATTGCAAACGCTTGTTTCTTTAGAGAGGCTTCCTGAGGGAACTTGACTATTTGCTGGTACAAGCCAGGCCAATTCGGGGGTTGTTCCAGGACTTTGAGAGTGGTGCAGAGAAGTGTCCCTCAGCTCAACACTACTAATCATTCCTGGGCAACAGATATTTCTTGATGAGATAGGTATGGTGTGCAATCCATCTTAAACTCAATTTACAGGACTTGCGTTTTTCTACTTCAGCTAAATTTTAGCATAGCCCTTACAAGTAGCTAAAGGGAGTTAGAATGTTAGGAACTTGCTAACGGCATTAGTAATGTTCACGTCATTTTCGCTGGCCATGTCATGCATTGCTGCATTTATTGTTGCATTTTGTGCGATTATCATTCATATTTTATGCACTAGTCTTGGATTTTAGGAATTAACATTTTATTTTGTATTTCTTATTGCTAATTAGAGTGTGTTATTCATTTCCCGAAAGAAGATTTGAAGTTCTGCTGTGTCTTGAACTCATCAGAAAGCGGTCTGTAAAAAACTGGAGAGACTCTGGAGAGTAAACTACGGTCCGGAAGAAAAAGCTAGGTATAAGGAAGCTTCTAAACAATTCCGGAAAGCTATTAGGAAAAGCAAAAAGCGCTTCTATGCGGACTCAATTTTTCAGGCAGAACAGTCCAGCAAACAAGTCTTTAAAGTGGTACAGTCGTTTTTTAAGCCAAAATGCATTGAAAGAGAGGTTGTACCCACAGCTACGCTATGTGAGCAAATTTCTGAGTATTTTGATCATAAAATTAAAAAAGTGTGCGACTCTTTTGGTCCAATAACAAAAACAGTGAAGCAGGACATAGCGAATAAAGGCGAGCTAGAAGAGACTTTTACCCAGTTCATGCATATTCCACTGAATGAGGTAAGGCAAGAACTTAGCCGATGCAAATCCGGCTCCCCTGACGACCCTTGCCCAGCTAAACTATGGAGTGCCATTGCAGACTCGGTAGCCCCGATACTTCAATGTATTTGGAATTCTTCCATTGCTTCGGGCATTTTCCCGGACGTCTGGAAGCATGCTACTCTTCTACCCCTAAAGAAGAAACCCAATGGGGACCCAGATGACCTTACGAATCTCCGCCCAATATCCCTACTAGCTGCCCCGGGAAAAATGCTGGAAAAAATTATACAGCGACAATTGAGTAAATTTGTGGAAACCAATAACATCCTACATGAAACTCAATCGGGTTTCCGTCCCGGTTTCAGCACAGAAACAGCGCTCATAGAGGTAGCCGAGTCAGTGAGGTGGTCGATGGATGCAGGAGACTCAGCAATGCTGGTACTCCTGGATCTGTCGGCCGCCTTCGACACGGTGGACCACGCCAGCCTACTCAGCCGGCTCGCAGAGATAGGCATTCAGGACAGAGCACTAGGGTGGATAAACTCCTACCTATCACTTAGAACGCAGAAGGTAGCACTTGGGACGTTCTCTTCCACACCCAAAATTCTTGGCTGTGGAGTCCCGCAGGGATCGGCCCTCAGCCCCCTTCTGTTCAACATCTACCTGGCTCCTCTTTTCACGTTAATTGCCAACTGGGGTGTCAAGGCAATTTCATATGCCGACGACACCCAGTTGGTATTTCCGTACTCGGAGATGACGCATGATTCTTTCTCAAATTTCAAAGGCTGTCTCCAGGATATAGCACACTGGATGAACACTAATAAATTAAAACTGAATGCCAATAAAACTGAAGTCATCTTCTTCAGCAAGGGTCCCCCCCCCGCCCCTGAACTCTGGTGGCCCACGGAGATGGGCCCGCCCCCTTCACCAAGTCACTCGGCAAAAAATCTTGGAGTGAGATGGGATGATAACATGTCCTTTTCATCCCATGTCCAACAAGTGGCCGGATGCTGTCTTAGCAAGCTGAGAAACCTCCGAAAAATCCTAAGGCTCTTACCGGAGAGTTGTAGAAAAACGGTTGTCCACGAGACTGTCACCTCACGGCTGGACTATGCCAATGGTTTATACCTGGGCCTCCCAAAATACTTGACTCACAGGCTTCAGGTAGTTCAAAATGCGGCTGCGAGACTGTTACTGCGAATCCCTTTCAAGCAGCCAGTCTCTCCGCATCTTCGAACCCTGCATTGGCTACCAGTAGCCAACAGGATAAAATTCAAAGCTTTGACGCTTGCGTTCAGATCTCTGTATGGCTCCTGCCCACAATACCTGAAAAACCGCCTTCCTAGATACTTTCAAAGCCGTGCACTACGATCCAATGACCGTGTCCAACTGGTCATCCCGCGGGCAAAAAAGGCCCGGCTAGGCGGTCGGACCTTTTCAGCCAACGTCTCCGTTCTATGGAACTCCCTGCCACAAGTTATCCAACAGGCCCCCTCCGAACCCTGCTTTAGGAAATTGCTAAAGACCTGGCTTTTCACCCAGCCACGCTAGCTCTCCTATTTTTATGCCTAAGGTTATCAGTGATCTACTAGCGCCGGGACACCTCCTCGCGAGGTAGCTGTTCGCGCTGTATAAAATCCAGTATTATTATCTAGAGGGATTAATCATGACCAGAAAACACAATCCCCACAGTGTTGCTTAGTGAGTCACGTACGGATAACAGTCCAACTGGATGTCTAATTTGTGTTGGTGCACTGAACTAAGTCCTTGCACCAGGACGAGAAATCAGACCTCTGCAGCACTGGGTGAATTACAGATTGTGCCAATGGCCCATTGCCCCTTTGCTACATCAAGGGCAGAAAAGCATCCAAAATATGACATTCAATGAATGATTTGGCATACAATAATGCAACGTGGAACAACTTTTACCCAGATCATTTGAATTACCTGGTTGTTCGGCTTCGTTGACAAGCATTTTCCAAAAAAAAGTGTTTCCTTTACACAAAGGCTGTCACATGCGGATCCATCAATGATTCCCTTTTTATATTTTTCACACTAAAATGAAATGAAAAATAAAATTAACCCAACACAGATAATATTCTGTAATGCAAGAAACGACACATTTATTAAAGAATTCAAAGTTTTGTCATATAGAAGTTGTTTTCCTAACACCTATGCAAAGTCTACATTGTAGGCCAAAAGATTGTACAGGGGGAAATACAGCAAAAAGAAAACACTCATGGCCCTACGCTGCTAGACCTGGACTTGTTTAATTTGCTCTAAGTGTATGTGGATAAATAAAACATCGTTAATGCTTGGGTGGTCCTCCACATTTTCTCTACCCAGAGGACTGCACTCAAACTGGGTCACACAGTTGATAGAGGTCACTTCCTGTTGCAGAATGACTAAGACTAGGTCAGGACAAACATCTATCCGGTTGCACTCTAATCTCCCATATTTTGGGACTCGCTCCCAAACATTTTGGTTGTTCTGGATTCGAGGTAGATTATAAAAGTACCATGTTATATAGAATGCCACCTTTCCTTTCCATAAATCCCTTTACAATCCTAGGTTTTAATTTGTGTTGTTTCTGTAATTGATGTTGTTATAAAAGGCTTCAAGGAAAGTGCATTTTTAACAGAATTTAAGTCAACTGATACAGCATTGATAGCAATATGGAGGCCAAATCATAATGATCAACTAATACTGTTGTGCGACAGGACAAGTACAATCATACAAATTATGGATTAGCAACAATCACTTAATAACGTCTTTTCATGTCTTCAGGTTGCAACCATAGACAAATACTAAAGCTGAAACTGTGAATGTGCAGCACAGCTTCTATATCAAACTCAGAAAGTGGCTCAAGACATTGTCGAATCCACTTTACATAGCCCTTCTTTTGTAACTCACCAAATGATTTTTTAAAGTTTTTTTTTTTTTTAGTATTATATACTTACATTTATTTCCATTGTAGACTATGGGGACAGAACCATGATCCGCTAGAGTTAAAACCCCTCCCCTTCCTCGATAATGGTAGTGAATAGGGTATTCCATTCTGAACATCTGCATACATGGTGTATTCCATGACGATTTTCATAGATACTTGTTTTTGTAACAAAATCAAGGATGCAAGGGATTACATTTCGGCAGTGAGATAAAATGACATTGAGGGGACCTCTCGACTAATAGTGGAGTTGCATTCCCGTGTGAAGCCACTGAACAGATGTGGTTTCCCTTAGGCCAGGAACGAGCAGCTGCGAACACAATGCAGGGGCTGGGGCTGGGGCTGGGTTGTATTGGTGATTTGTTTTTAGGATGACGTGCTCCGCTGTTGGGAGCAGGTGAGTACGCAGGGTGGCACACATACTGTTCTGGCTCAGTTTCACTAGTACAGGGTGCGCCACTTGATGCACGAATTGCCGGCAGGGGTGGAACCACTGGAGAGGCCCACGTTCATCTACCTACTCCAGGCGATATCTGGGGGCCCTATCAGGTGTTTCTTGAATAAGCAAGATACTTGACAGGCAGATCTAACAGAATGACCCCAGGCTAGTGCTGGGTTCCCCCTTGCCCGCAAGTTTGATGTCCCTGCCTTATTGTAGAGTAGGAAGCACAATTTCAAACTTTAAAAAAAGAATTCTGCATCCACACAGTTAAACCCCGATGCAGTTTTTAACCGCTACTGTGCAGTGAGAAACAGTGGAAAGAATATTTTATTTTGTGTCTGTGTGTTTTTTTTTGCATTTTATATAGCTCGAACTCGACGCGAAGGTATTGGAGCACTTTACGTGAGCATCAGTTAGGTGTCTGGAGAATGTGTGACGTCACTTCATACATACAGCAAACTTTCATTTATGTGGCTAACATTAGTACATTGACGGTAATCTCACACATATCCATATTTGCTTTAACTTCCTTTAGATTAGTAATTAATTGAGTTGATGCCTTTAAAATGCAGCAAGCCTTCTCAGTACCCGTCTGGTAACTGCTGTATCCAGACCCAGTAGACCGACCAGCTATGTTTACATGTTTTTGTTAAGGATTCCTGCTGAGCCCAGAATGCCCCCCAGTTTTCATGTCATGGATTCGTTCATAGTAGTTTTGGATATGGAGTGATGAGTCTGTGGTGGGGAAGGGGAGAGGCAGGCCTAGAATTCCTCCTAGAACCTGTGACCGGTCTCGGTGGGTGAGATCTAGGATAGGTTATTTGCACCAAATGATTAAGAGGGGAGTGGTATATGTTATATGTAATTAACAAATAAGTTAAAACCCACTACCAGCTCTCATCTTCCCAGCACAAATGCTGAATTAAAAACTCATTGCCAAATTCTCAAAACATGCAGGAGGCGAAAACGTTCAATGCGTGCATGAACCCAAATGGGAAAAGTTGCATTAAGTGCATGAAACCAAGCGGGAAAAGGGCACTGTCCGATTGAGCCCAAATTAAAATTACACATATCCAAAATGGGCTGTGGGTGTGCAACCCACAAATGCCAAGGGTCAAAATGTGCAATTGGAGGTGATGCAAAAAAAAGTTAAGAAGATGAATATCTTGCTACATTCCTTATTATAAGGGATGAAGCAAAAATGTGGGCCTGGGCACAACTCCTGCTGGGTTCAGGGAATGCCCACTCGGGTGGTGGGGGGAGAAATGACACACCCTGGTTTCCACTGCACATAGCTTACACGTGCAGTGGAAGACTGTAGTATACACACGGACCTCTAAATATATGGGTAGATATATAGTCAGGTCAAGAAATGCTTCATTCTATTATAAAATGTAACCATAAAAGTAAAAATACAAAAATAACACAATTACAAGTTAAACAAGCATTGGCCGCGCGGCAGCGAAAGTGATCGCGGGCTATAAGGGTGCCCACGAGCGATGCACTTAATGACCCATGACGGAGGAAAGCCAGATGGCGGCTGCAATCGCGTAACCGCAAGCTTGAGGCCAGCTAAAGCGTGTGGTAGCACTATGAAAACCCACTTACTAAATGTCTTGCAGAGCAGCTCATGCACTGGTTTAGCCGAGACCTAAAAAGAAGTGGGGGGACGCTGACGTCACAACAGGAAGTGATGTCACAAAAGGTGGCTTGCACCATCAGACTCATTGCCTCCCCTTCCTCACCCCTTAGATGCGATTGCATCAGAGAAGCCAGCGCATGAGCAGCGTTCTGAATGGGCTCCGAACTCGCCCCAGAGAGGCCAAAGAGTGGATGTGTGGCTCCATTTGCTCCAGTTATCGAGGTCACGGTAAAATAAGTGGGGGGACACCATCCACCCGTGTGGTACCCCGACTCGAGCCCTGCCAGCACGCCATATTGTGCCCTGCGATTGTGCCAGTAATTCTGAAAGAACCTCGTTCTTGGCACAGTGCGCAGGCCCTCAGTGCCCGGCAGAAGGCATAAAATGCTCCTTGGCCACCGCGTTCGTGAAGCACTCATCGTGCACAGGACCAGTCACTAACAGGTGGGTTTCCTCTTTATTATAGCCATATTACCTCTTTTAGCAAGTTTAATACTTGAAGGCTACTCGTGGGAACGTTATTGTCCCTTCACAAGTTTTTTCTGAGGTAGGCATGGTGTGCGGAGTTGACTGCCAACTGCTGGATGGCACGGCTCTCCAAGTCAGCAAAAGCACGTTGCTCCTTCAGGGATCCGCGAGCTTTAAAGAGAAGCTGTCAGAAACTCCTTACATGCGGATTGCGGACCCGTTATTTTACCTCGCTGGGCCTAAGGTGCGATGCGCTTCTGTGTTCAGGGTCTCTATGGACATGGTGCTAAAAGCACATGACTTTAATGCCGCTTTTATTGTCGAAACATAGTAATCAATACTTTGTCAGTGCCAATAAACGCTTATGGGGACACGCACCCAAGCCCTACTCAAGTATTCCAAGGACATACAAGTGTCTCGGGAGCGCCCCTTCTGGCTATGAACACCGCTAACTGCACTTGCTAAAATACTTACCATGCAGGATGAACAGACCTTCTTCATGGGGGAAGGACAAGTCCAATATTTTCCTTTGGATGATGACTTCTGTGATGCTGTGGACCTATCCATCCACAATGTGGTGTCATATGCCTTTGAGCCCTTTGTGAGGCGACTGGAATGACTGGCAGCTTCCTGCCCTATATCCCTCTGTGAGAGGGATTGTTTATACGCCCCTTTGAACGCTCCACCTCTGGTCCCTCTTCCTCACCCACAACCTGGTAGGGCTAAGGCTAACGTGAGAACACTAGGGATGAGGACGATTTAGCAAGGCAAGCCTTTCTGGCCAAGGAGACTTCCCTTATGCCCAATATATCTCTGTGAGGGAGCTGCACCCCACCTCCATTAACAGATCTGAATGGTGAGGACTCCCAAGCAAGGTTTGATGTGGATGGAGAGCAATCCAGGCCTTGGCACCTCTCCTTGAGGGATTCTCCTCCAGCCTCCACCAATTCTGCTTTGCCCGATGATATGCTGGATCCTGATAAATTGATATACCCGAAGTCCAATGAATGGGTCCAAGCTCCAAAAGTGGCCACCTATGTGGCGAGTTGACTCAGGAAGTCTCTTGACAAAGAGGTCCAGAACCTCCTTCAAGCAGGGTGCCCCCGCCGTTTGTTAGAAGGCAAAGTCACACTCACACCTGACCTAGATTCCAAAATAGCGACCTTTCTAGCCAAATATATGTGATACCCCAGAAAGGGTAATCAATTTGTCCTGGAAAGCATGCTAGGACAAGCTCCTGGATGTGACAGGGCCTTTAACAAAGATGGTGGACATGGTGACGGACGCCAAGGCTTCTGGGACCCTCATTTCACCTGAAATCCTTTCCAAATGGGCCCAGCGGGCATTCATACTTCTGGATAATGCTAACTGCGCCATGTCAACAGAGTGCCGCAGGTCTTTCTTAATTAAGGTGGATCCTAAGCTGCGGGATCTAACACCATCAGACGCAGGTGAGGTGGCTCTCCGGAGACCCCCTTTATTAAAGAACTAGGGAAATTAATCTCTGTGTTAAATGCCCTGGATAAAGCGCAGGCCTCCATTTAGTGCATATCTACCCCATAGGTTTTCATCCAGGTCTGCCGTGGTCGAGGTACACAGCCGCCTTGCGTCACAGTCCTCCTTCAGAAGCCAAGACAGATGGGCACAGTGGCAAGACTCCATTCGCTTTGAGGATTCTATCCCTCCAGAGGTGGTTCCCGCCTCTGTGGTTCAAGAGGTGCTCGCAGAGAGTTATCCCAAGGAAATTCTAACAGTGAGTCAAAAATTTTCATCTCACATGGCGGTCGGGCAGGTGAGCCCAGGTCTTGGGCAACTGGCGGGAAATCACCTCAGACGCAAGTGTATTGCAAACAATACAAGAGTTTCAGATACAGTTCTACGGCTTCCCCCTCACTGCCGCATTGCCCACAGCCCCTAGTTTTTTCTCACTCAGATACAGCTCACATAGACCGAGAAATCACACAGATGTTATTGAAATGCGCTATCATTCCCTCTCTCCTGCACCCCGGAGTTTTCTGAGCAATCTTTTTCAGGTGGAGAAATGAGATGTAATTCATCGTCCTGTTATCAATCTCAAAGAGTTCAATGGGTGGTTGATCTATCGCCATTTTAAAAAGTTGGGGATTCTCCTCCTATGAGGTCTGCTATGCCCAGGAGAATGGATGGTGTGTTTCGATCTCAAAGACATGTACTTCTTGATTCCGATCTTTCCTCCTCGTGGCAGATTCCTGCAGTTACAATGTAAAGGCCAGGTGTTTGAATTTCCCTTCTTCCTGTTCGGCCTGTCTTCGGCGCCTTGGTGCGTGACCCAGGTCCTCAAGCTTGTCATGGAACACCTGCGAGCTAGGGGAGTCTGCCTCATTGTCTATTTAGACGACATTTTGTTGATGTAGCAGTGCCCTCAAAATTTTTAGGAACACTTGCAAATGGCTGTGGATCTGCTCGAGATGCTGGGCTTCATCATCAACTGCAAACAAAACAAGTGATGGACAGAATGTGGATCAATGTCACACATTCATCCCAGTCCAAAGATCTGGGCCCAAATCCATCGTTTTTTTGCACTCCACACCACCCTGGGTTAGACAATGGCGATATGCAAATCAGCTCTGACCCTGTGCCCCATGGGAACAGTCCAGTCCGAACTACAAAAGCCATGTCCTTCCCAGAACGGAATCAAGCATCCGAGGACCGGACCGGTTTCGAGGTAACACCTCTCATCAGCCCGGCTAGCTTGACTCCAGTGGTGTGGAGTGCCTGGGACCCACGTCTGGATTTGAGCCCAGATCTTTTGACTGGGGTGAATGTGTGACATTGATCCACATTCGGTCCATCACTTGTTGTTTTTGCAATTGCCGCCCTAAGTGCGCTGGGGATGCCCAGACGTGGGTCCCAGGCACTCCACACCACTTGGAGTCAAGCTAGCCGGGCTGATGAGAGGTGTTACCTCGAAACCGGTCCGGTCCTCGGATGCTTGATTCCGTTCTGGGAAGGACATGGCTTTTGTAGATCGGACTGGACTGTTCCCATGGGGCAACAGGGTCAGAGCGGATTTGCATATCGCCATTGTCTAACCCAGGGTGGTGTGGAGTGCAAAAAAACGATGGATTTGAGCCCAGATCTTTTGACTGGGGTCAATGTGTGACATTGATCCACATTCGGTCCATCACTTGTTGTTTTTGCAATTGGGCTTCATCATCAAAGCAGAGAAATTCCATCTTCTCCCGACATAGCCTTTTACCTTCCTCAGCTTCGTCATAGACTATGTAAAGTCTTCACCCGGCCTGCCCTTCAGGAAGTTGATGAAGATCAAAACATCATTGTGACAGGCAGCACGTTGAGTGGGCCTCTTGTCTTCCTCAATTCAGGTGATCTTCCCAGGGCCCCTGCACTATCGGGCTTTACAACACCTGAATGGCTTCCATCTTCTTCGCAGTTTGTCTTGCCAAGAGTTGGTGCCCTAACTCCAAACACCAAAAAGGAGATACGGTGGTGGCTATCTCACATGGACTCGGGGAGCGGTAGGGACATTTCTGGCTCCAGTCCGTACATTATCATCAAGTTGGATGCCGGTATGACGTGCTGGGGTGCCCACTGTGTAGAATTATCTACAGGCTGAAGTTGGTCTTCTCAAGAAATGTCCCTACACATCAACTGTCTGGAAAAACTGGTGGGTTCCTTTGCTGTCAAGTGTTGAACCAAGGACAAAATCCAATGTTGTGTCCTTCTAAAAATGGACAATATTTCTGCTGCACTTTACATCAACCATCTAGGGGGTCAAGGTACAAAGCCCAGTCGGATCTTGCCAGAGACTTTTGGGAATACTGTCTCTCGAACAAGGCCTCAGTGATAGCGGACCACCTTCCGGGCTCCTCCAACACAGTGACAGATTGGAACTCCAGATAGCTTCAGGATTCCAGCATATGGAAACTCAACCCCAAACTTTCCAAGCCTTGACTACCAGGTGGGGTCCATTTTCGCTGAATCTGTCTGTATCCCGCCTGGACCATCAGCTGGACCGATTATTCAGTTGGAGGCCGGACCCCATGGCGGCAGCGATGGACAAATTCTTGCAGAATTAGAGCTTGGAACAGGGGTATGTGTTTCCCCCATTTTCAATGATCACTTGGCTGAAGGCACATGTCAGGAGATGGGGGAGTGATCCTAGTAACTTTCCTTTGGCAATTTCAACTTTTGTATTCAGTTCTGATGGAACTTTCTTGGGATTTTCCAATCCTTCCACCCTTATATCCGACACTCCTGAAAGATCCCTCTGGGATACTACACAACAAAGTGGCAGACCAATCTCTCCGCCTCATGGTGTGGCAGATTACCAGAGACAATGGCAAGTCCCAAGCCTTTCATAACATCCTCCTTGCACAAGTATGAGCCTCTTCCACGGTACGCAGGTACAAGTGGTCACATTGGTGTATGCAATTGGAGCTGGATCCCATGAGCTCCAGGATTGTCCCCGTGTTCAATGTTTTGGCAAAATTGGCAGTTAATGGAATGGCTTACATGCCCGTATATTCTTTCTGTTCACCAATCTCAGCTGGCCATGACATTATTGAGAGCATCCACTTATGTGGAAGTTGTTATGGGGCATCCGATTGTGTTTCTCTGGAACTGATATAGTCCTCCTTAGTGGATGTTAACAGAGTGTTCAATCTTCTCTTATCATGGCAGAGTAATAGGAATATCTCACAGAAGGAACCTTCAGGAAAGTTGGCTATGCTCCTTTGGTTGGCGTCATGTTCTAGAGTATCGGATGTCCGAGCTCTGGAGATTACAGGTAGGATTTTTACTCCTGATGGGGTTTATTTATTTATAAAGTTTTAATTTCCATATATCTAAGCGCACTAAGACACAAACCAGAGTAATTTCTTACCCTGTTTTCCTGGATACCCCCACAACTTTGTGGGGTTATGTTATGTTATAGGTGCTTTTATAGTGTGCTCAATTACTCAGGAGTATCCTGGCGCGTAAAGATGCAGATAAACAGTAGACAAATGGAATTGAAAGGTTAGACCGTCATTTTGAAGAGATGGGTTTTAAGTGCTTTTTTAAAAAGATTAAAATCCTGAGAGGCGCATTACTTCACAGGAAGAGTGTTCCATGCAGCAGCTGCTTTCACGGTGATCGAATGCCCACCGAGATGCACCCGTCTAAAGCGTGGAACAACCAGCCGGTATTGAGTGCCCGACCGGAGGGGACAGTTAGGTACGTACAGGGAGAAGTGTCTCCTCAAGTACAATGGCCCCTAATCATGGATGGCTCTATGTGCAAAAACGAGGGTCTTAAACATAACCCGTTGTGCAACTGGGAGCCAATGCAAACTGCGCAGATGTTGCTGGACGCTAGACTTCTGTGAGATGTTAAAGAGAAGTCTAGCCACAGCATTCTGTATGATCTGAAGGCGGTTGGTCAGGTAGGCCGGGATGCCAATGAACAAGGCATTAGCAGAGTCTAGGCGGGAAAGGATGAGGGCCCTCGCCACTGTTTCTTTGGCCTCCCTTGGAAGGAAGAAAGAATCTGCAGGGAGCTTTGAGGGTACCAAAGCAACTGCCAGTTCGTTTTTTAATATGTTCTTCAAATTTTAAGTTTTCCCCGAACCACCCCCTCAGGTATTTTGCCGGTTTGCCCACAGAATTAGGGCGTGGAGCATCAGAGTGCCACAGAGATTCTCTGAAGTTGGTAGGGAACTGCCCATAGAGAAGAATTTCCGATTTGTCATTGTTGCACTTCAATTGGGCAAGTGCAAGCCAGTTGAAGACCGAAGAAAGGCAGGTCTGGACAGATGAAGTATCCAGATCCGTACCCGGCCAAGTAAACAGCAGCTGAGTGTCGTCCATGTAGGCTATGATTTTTGCACCCAGTTCTTCAGCCAGAAAAATCAGGGGGGTCAGGTAGATATTAAACAGCAGGGGGCTTAAAGTAGACCCCTGTGGCACCCCGGTGGAAAGTAGCTTGGCCGAGGACCAATAGGGAGGCAGCCACACCTGCTGAGTCCAGTTGTCCGGAAACGAAGTCAGCCATTCTAAGGCAGGACCAGTGATGCCAATGGACGACAGCCGGGTGAGAAGAAGCTGATGGGGTACCGTGTCGAAGGCGGCAGAGAGGTCTAACAATATCAGAGCCGCTCTGCCGCCAGCATCCAAGCACTCCCTGATGGTCTCAGACATTTCAACCAGGGCTGCTTCAGTGCTGTAGGCAGCAGGGAACCCAGATTGAGGAGGGTGCAAAGCATGCGAAGCTTCAACAAAAGTATCTAACTGGCGAAATGCGATCTTCTCAAACACTTTGGCTAGCACCTGCAGCAGGGAAATGTGTCGATAATTGGCTGGAACTGAGGGGTCAATCCTGATTTATTTTTTTAAAGCGGCAGAAGTTTAGCCTGCTTCCAACAGGAGGGAACTGTTGCAGTCTGAAAGGAGAAACTAATAATCTCAGAGACCTCAGAGCAGCTCACCTCCGCCACCTCTCCTAAAACACGGGCGGGGCAGGGGTCGGTGGGTTACCCAGACTTCATAGATTTCAAGACACCCAAAATATCGAGAATTGCCTAAAAACGTGAATAGGGGAGGTAAAAGGTGGGGAAGAGGCCAAGGCGGTAGTACTCTGACTAAGACAAGCGGTGCGGAGGCTGTCCTGCATCCCAGCTATTTTATCGGCGAAGAAGGAGGACAGATTCTCACACTACTGCTCGGAGGATGGCAGCGTTGGTTGCTCAGCACAGGTAGAGAGAAACCTCTTCACAATAGCAAAAATGTCCCTGCTGTTGTTATTGGCCTTGGTGATCCTGTCCTCATAATAATCGCTCTTAGCCTCCCTAATGGCAGCATAATATTCACTCTGAGCCGCACGCAGAGCCCTCTTGGCAATTGGACAGTAGGCGCGTCTCCAGCATCGCTCCAGTTTCTTACAGCTTAGCTTCAGTTCTCTCAGCGCATGCGAGAACCAGGGCTTAGAGGGCACAGAGGGTTTTTGGGAGCTGCAAAGCCACGGTAAGCTCAGAACCTAATATTGGGCGCCCCTGATGTGGAGCATTAGTCAAAGCAGGGAGGCTAATCTTCTGATGGCATATATTAGGCGAGATGGCACACAACGGCTTTTCTAAAGGCCAGGAAAACCTAATCAGCAAGTGATCAGACCAGGTGAGAAATTCGGGATCCGATAGCGTTAAATCATAGTTGGAACAAACTACATCCAATAGCTGGCCCCCATATGTGTGGGCAACGTTATCCACTGTGTTAGCTGGGCTAGATTTAATGGGTCCAACAGACTTTTAGAGTCCGGCGACTCAGAAACATCGACATGCACATTGAAGTCCCCTAAAAGAAGAAACTTAGGGAACCTCAGGGCCCGAGGCACAATAACGTGCTCCAAGGCCTTAAAGAAAGGCCCAGTAGGGCCTGGGGGGTGATGAACCACTGTGCCTCCCAGCGTAAAATGAGGTGAAAGGACGAGGGAAAAGTGAAAAACCTCCCCTTCGTCCATTTCGTCCAAAGCCTCGCTAGAAAAGGACCAAGTATCCCTAAACACCACAGAAGATCCCCCTCCCCTCCCCATTGCGCGATCAGCCCTTATAATTTTAAAGCCTCTCCGGATGGCAAGTTCCACCACCGGGGTGCAAGAGTTGTTTAACCATGTCTCTGTGATGAACAGGATATCAAGACGGCCATCCAACAGAAGCTCAAAAATGTCTGCTGCATGTTTAACCATAGATCGAGCATTTATTAGTGCCGCTGAAATCCTTTGTTTGTTACTTGTTAGAGGGGCGGGAGCAGCCGCGGTTTGAGGAAGGCAGAAATTACATAAAGAACCTCTTCATGTCCGCCGTCTGCCTGGAAGAAAATCGGGCAGCATAGCCAGCGCTAGGCACGCCCGGGGTGCGGACGGGCGCAGATGGGCTTGCCTTCGGCGCGCCCGCTGTGCGTCCGGGATGGCATATGCAATTTATGTGTGAACCTCCCTCCCCCAGCTAGAGCGCTGCCACCAGTCCAGCCGGGGTCCAGGACTACACCTAAGATGGCCGCCTGCCCTCCACTCAATCGGCACAGCAAGCCGCAGTGGAACGGGGCATGGAAGGCACACCTCAGCACCACGAGATAGAAAAATCAGGTAAGCGATGTCACACAGTAAGGAACAACTGATTGAAAAGAATAGAATGAGCGCGAGCGCCTTCGCTCAAGACTCTAGCACAGTGTCAGTTAAAAACACAATATTAAAATTAGAACAGAAATATCGTGTGTTATGCCTCTGCAGAGCAAACGGGTCCGAGTAGGAGCTGCCACCACCTACCCTAGCCACCTGTGTGGTGAGATGCACTAAGTCCTATCAGGCAGTTGCAACCTTCGGGTGAGCGTCAACTTCTGATTTTCCTCTGGGAACCTCTTAAGGCAGTTTCTTCCCCAACCATAGCCCACAGGATCAAGTGGGTGATGCAAGAAGCAGGTATCGATAGCCGTCTGTTTCAAGCTCACTTGGCGAGAGGCACTATGGCGTCTAAAGCATTCGGGCTAGTGCCCTCTTGGAAGATATTATTAATGATGCTGACTGGTCTTCCAATTCCACCTTTAAGAGCTTCTATTTTAAGATGGTAATTGATATGGCTTCTTTGGTGGTGAATAGGCTTCAAACTAGCATAATCCTCGCCTCTAGTCCTGACATTGAATATAAAATGTCCTAGCTTTCGTAAACGAAAGTTTTCAATTCTATTAAGGACAAGGAGGAGAGAATTATTCCCAACCACTGATCAGAGACCAGTATTTTCCTCCTAGTTTTAATTGTTTTTCAGATGAGATATTCGTTAAGAGTAAGTACTGATTTGCTAAGATGTTGTACAAGTTATTTCCAGTTATTTATGATTCTATGATGCAGTTACTTGTATGTTTATATGATTCTGTTCGTATTGGTGGTACTCCTATTTATGCATTGTTGTTTTTGCAGATACCAATTCCTCTAAACAGGAGTGGTAGACTAGGATACGGTTCTGATCATCGCATGAAGAAAGAGGACAAATGAACAGGGTCAGAGGACTTCATTATTTTGGACTGAGCTGTGATTGGCTGTTATCACAATGCTTTTCATTTCTACCTTCCCTGGTGTTTATGGGAAAGGTAGTTTTTCCATTATGTGAAGTTTCTTATGGCTGCTAAGATTAAAAAGCGGGTAAGAAACAGCATAATTCTTGCCTCAAAGTCTTTAATAGGATTGAAAACTTTCCTTTACGATAGCTAGGAAATTTTATATTAGAAGTAACAGTTTTCACTTGATCAAGACCGAGATGCGATTTTAGGCCAACCGCACTGGAGCAGTGGTAAGATACACAAGGCAAGCAGTCCAGGTTAAAGATTTTACCTTCTGACTTAGGGTCTGAACACGCGTTTTGCAGATGGGCTACTCCGTCACAAATGTGATGAATATCCAGTCGCCGTAGTACGACTTTCATAGGCTATAATCAATCAGGAATGATATAGCGTGGCTGTTTCAACTGTGAGGGTCTCGAGGCGCTGTAGAATTGTAATTTGCAGGACAGGTGATGAAGTCACCCTGTCCGAAAAACTCGTAATGAGGCTCTTTTTTCTGGAAGTTGTCTTCAAGTGGGACAAAGTTAAAGGATGAAGCCAGCAAGGGCCCTCTCAAAGTCATATATGTTGTAATCAGGCTCCCGCTGAAGCAGTTAGTTTTGATACCAAATGCTCGAAGCAAGACAAACCCGGACTTTGCAGTCACCAAAATCCCTTAGTTGCAGAAAGAGAATTGCTGCCTCGCCCTAGATCAAGGTTTTACGTCTTTCCAATTTGTATGTTTCCCCCTCACACTCAGTAAATATTGGATGCGGAAAAATAAGTGCCGGTCCTCAAAAATAAGTTCTGGTGGCCATGGAAACTGTAAGCTGCATCTGGGACAATGCACCCTTAAACCAATTGATAAGCAGCACTCCTCGATCTGCAATTTGACACCAGCCATGAACACCAGTCCCCAAACTATGCACCAGCTAACACACAGCACAGAGGATTCATCACAAATGGTCACGGAAAATAGCTTCGAGAAACTTCTAATCCTAGCGCCAGCTTCGATTAAACAATAGTTATCATTCAGTAACCAAAGTTCCTGGAGTGTGAACACCAGGGCAGAGTACACGGAGTCCCAGCCTCCTAACTTGCCACAACGTACTAAGCAGCATCCTGTCCAGATCAGACTTGATGTCACTGCAAACCATGAACAGCATGTTCTAATATATCAAGTGATCCTATTTGTTTTGACACCCTAGCCAGTCCTGTTGTGGACACCTACTGGTAGGTGAAGGTCTGAGAGGGAATTTTCATGTTATTTTTAACTCATAACTTTGAGGCGAGTGTGGGCGTTGCATCACTCAAATTAAATTGACAGTCAATCCTATAGAATTTTGGGCAAGCAAATGTCGGGGATAATAGTAATGGTTATTAAATCTATTATCATGATAGTATCAGACTTACACCCACCAGGTCACCTGGCCTCCACAAATATTCTTGTATTATTTTTTTGAAATACTGCCTTTCTTGTGTTTAACATGATCATAGATACCAGAACCATTTTCCAAAGGAATTTCACATTTGGATATCCATAGAAACCTTAACACATTTCAGAACAATCTTAATTCACCTGGAAGCACATCTGGATGCAAAAACAACTTCATAAGGAAGATGTTCATTAAGCCAGATGGCTTTTGAGCATAGGATACAAGAGCTACACGGAGTGTTACTGCACCTCCACCTATTGAGGAGCAGGACCAGATGATGAAGCATGCCACCTTGGTGGGTCAGCTGCCCGCGTCACGACGACGAGCACAAGGAAAAAATGAACATTTTAAGTCCACACTTTAGCAGCCTCACACTTACCTTCAATGTAAACAGCTGTTTACTACAGAAAAGGGTGGCTTTCGCCAGTAAACAGATTAGTTTAATTTGCTTATATTCTGAATGGTGTACTTAATGCCATCCTTTTTGTCCACCATAAGCGTGGAAGGGTATACTCAGATGTGAGTCCCTAGCTCATTGCACCATCAGGATTCAAGCAAGCCGGGCCGAAGACGGCTGAAATGCCAGAAACCGGTCCCCGGTAGCTTGTTTCCTTCCCAGTATAAGAATTGGCTTGGTAGTTTGGTCTGCCCTGTTCCCATGATGCACTGGGCCAGGGTCAGACTAATTTGCATATAGCCAAGTTCTGAGCTGGGATGGTGCAGTGAGCTGAAAAACGGTGATGGATCAAGCCCTGATCTTTGGACTGGGTAAGAGTGGTCTGCTTAATTCAGACACTCTGTTCATCACCACCCCCTTTTCTGAATCCTTTGTAAAAAGCACATTACTTACAAGCAAGTGCAAAAGTGAAGACTTTTTCCAGTGACTTTCTGCATGTTCAAGAGTGCGGCTGATGACAAAACGAAGAAGTCACTTGCCTACAGTAATGCTTCTTCTGGTGGCTACTCTATCTTACAGCAGATCCCTCACCTTTAGAATATTCTAAAGGAGCCTTACTGGATCTGGAAGCTTTCACCGCAGTGCTCCTGTGCACGGCTCGGTGACACCAGGCAGCTCCACGTTGACTTCGTACTACCTTGAAGGTGACGGAGTGGAGACGCATATAAACACCCCCCCTCGCACCAACATTGGTTTCTTGCTTGACTCTTTCCACACCCTCGGATACGAATCAGAAAACAATTGGAAGTACCAGCATGCAGATCTGTAATTTGGTATCTTTTTAGATGGTGAAGAGAGACCACTCAGCAGAAAAGAAAGGTTAGGGCAGTGAGGAATCTGCTGTTAAACAGAGTATCCACTAGAAACAGCATTATTGAAGGTAAGGAACTTGTTCTGATGGATTCTTCTAAAACTTGTTCGGATGGATTCTTCTAAAACTTGTTTTGATGGATTCTTCTAACTGCAGATTGTTTCACCTTTGGAATAGATACCAAAGTTGCAACTCCCAAAGTGGAGGGGCCGTGGAGTGGGCTCATACCAAAAAAGGCTTGCCGGACCAAAAGGGAGACCAGTCCTTCAATTGAACCTGGCTATCAAGGCAGATTGCTCTGATTCACTACCCTGAGTCAGGTGCTACAAATTGGAATTTGAGTCCCTGTAATAAGACAATTGTGGACCTATTACTTGCAAAGGACTCACACCTTCCGCAACTAATAACCCAATTTCTTACACTGTTGGTAGTAGTGGGATTGGCCAGTGGTGCCTGGCCCCTAAACCTTCAACTCCCACCCCCTGAAAAACCCCTGCACCACGGAGAGACAGTTGAGAAGACCCTGGACCTGGGAGATGACAAAGGTGGAAAGGATGCACAGCTGGATTAAGAAGCCACTAGATTCCCTCCAAGGACACTCTAAGCACTTTGACTCCAGCTGACACCCAGAACTATGTTATGTCTCTCCAGTGCAAATGGTGCTGGGCCTTATGCCACCGGAGAACCAGTTGGGAAAAAAGACCTGGATTCCACCGGCCACCCTAGGTGCCCCGCAAGATGGCTAGAAAGCTGCAGGGCCTGTGGAGTGAGGGCAGGAGGGTGTTCAAATGGCTGGTAGCAGTGGAGCCTTGCCAACAAGAGTAGAGCACCAGGAGCCAGGCAGAGGTGAATGCTGGCGCAGGGAGCTAGAAAATCCAGCTGGCTGCAAAATGTGCTCCTTTAGAGGCGAGGAAGCCTGGTGAAAATGCTCCCCTGGGGACTAAAACACACCACTCTGGCTATGGAGCGACCAATAAAGCCCTGCGTCTGTAAAATGTACAAACTTTTTGGGGCTTGTGGTGGACCACAGGATTCAGGACCACCATTAACAAAGTAAGCAAGTGTTGTGGGGGGCTGACCAGAGTGCAGCAGCCCTTGTAAAAGAGTATTTTTTATAAACCAACCCTAAGGCTCCTGGGGCCTTGCACCCATCACCCCAGGAGGGTTTTGAATTGCAATTGAATTTAGGCACTCTCAGAGCTAAATCTTTTGCTCTCAGCTTTAGAGGGCGGGACCCCTAGTGGTAGGTTGTATGACTAAATGATGTGGCCTGTAGCAAGTTAAGACTCAGGCACATGTGGTTTTGAATTCATATGTTCTAGTGACAACCTAAATATTGAAGAATGAACGTTTACCATTATGATGAATGCTTATGATTGGTAGTACTGTTTTCATTGACTTTACTGGTGTTATAAGGTTTAAACATGAAACATGGATAATTGTATTAATGCGGTGACACACTGACAAAGCCAGTAGGCCTGCTTATTCAAAATAACCCCACCCTTACATTGTGATGTTGCAGCTGGTGTCGCTGGGGTATTAGGTTTATGACCCACTAGGAGTATAATCACATAAGGTTGTCACCCATAAATTATATAGTTGTTATTTAATGCATACTATTTATTGTAGTGTGTGTAATAAAAGTATTTTTCTTTTTACTATAACTTGTGAAGGAGTCACATCCCAATTTCTTACAGCATCACTGAAGAAGGAACAGGTCCTGGAGTCGGAACAGAAGTTCGAGCCAGAGTTAGTATGGAACCTGAAGCAGGCTTGAGGGGCTCAGATGATGCAGATGGTGCACCTGGCGGAAGTAACTGGACTGGTGGCACCTACATATCACTTGGACACAGAGGCACTCCAGCTGGAGCCAGAAGAATGCCAGATATGCACAGAATGGCATCCTTAAAGGCCTTGATTTGTTGCTGTGTCGTCAATGGCCTGGGACTTTCAGGGTGCAGCAGGACCAGTTGTACAATAGGGTCCTTGAGCGGGAACGGGGGCGAGATCAATAGGTACCTTGATACCCTACCAACTTCTCTTTGGACAGAGTGTAGCAGGCTGGGGTTGAGTCATGCTTCTACTTCAATTTTGAATTCAACTTACAGGTCCAACTTCAACGCAAAGATGACCTGACATGGAGCAGGAGCAGGACTTTGCAACTTCAGGGACTTCTTTCTGGGTTCGCTTCATGGTCCTGGATCTTCGTAGGATGCATGAGGGCACATTCTTCACACGTCTTGGAGTCGTGGCCCAAGCTCAAACACCAGAGGCAAACCTTGTGCGGGTCAGTCATCAACATCTGCTTACAACAGACCTGCATTCACCCAGTGTGACGGCCACAGGACGGGGATTTCCGTGCGCAACAGAGAACATGGTGTCTCACTCAGACGACATGTTTCTTTGAGATAAGAACACAGGGACTCCTTGGTGCCTTGAACTTCTGGAGGAGCTGGTGGGGGTATCTGACTTATATGCTAACTAGGAAAAGACTTAATTTTTCCCAAAACCCCCTGAATTACAACAAGCACTGATTGCGGTGACAAAGCTGGGCATTAGATAGGAAGTAGATGTGCTCAAATACCTGGGCTTTATGATCTATCCTAATGCAACAGATATTAGAGAGGGAAACTTGGGAGGAACACTCCAGACCTTGAAAGGAAGACTCCTCTTTTGCAAACCTCAAACTACCCATTTGTGGCCTGGGGTCGGCAAACACGTGACACCACACTGATTGAGGTCAAAGTATGTAAGGATTTATTTTCCAAAGTATAAAGGGAATTTGGAATGAAAGAAAATGTCCGGAGTGTCTGTGGTTCCCACAACGTCGTCTGCAGGGGGATCCGTCTCCCCACTTGGTGTCTTGTAGGGTACAGGCTGACCAGGGCTCCGGATGCAGGGGAAACAAAAGGTAGAGAGAAGACCTCCATTATTACTCAGGTCCTAAATGATCATATAAGGGTGGGAAGTTATGGGAGGTTGCACAGCTCGGAAGGGGGAAGTGAAGGGTCGGGCCATCACCCGAGACGTAGAGGGAAGGGTGGATCAATTACGCGCCGCGTAGTGCCCAGCCCAACCTTTTCCCGCTCAGGTTCCCCGCTTACTAACACCTCCCGGTAGAGCAGGTTCTGGTCTCCCCGAACGCAGGAGCCGAGTACGTACCTGCTTCTAGCCACGTTTCTCCGGGACCGTGGCGGGCGGAACATGGGAGCATTGGTCTCCTGACAGGTACTCCGTACTCCGCAGTGACTCTACTGGCAGCGTTTTCTCCTCCGGTAAGGGTTAGTCTGGCTTTCCTCTGTCTCTTCATCTTCCGCCTTCCGGGTTGTTGCCTGCTCTTCATTGGGCAGTGGCTCCTTTTCTTGTGCTGACATCCCGGGTTCCCACCTCTTGGGGGCGTGGCCAGCGTAGCTGCACATAGGATTGTTAAAGGGCCAGTGTAACATGTCGCTGGTCGGGTCATACCCGGGCAGGCATACCTCTGAATCTGGGAGCTGAGAAAGAGAAGAGGGATCCATAGAGTCAACCCGGTCAAGACCGTCAAGAGGATCCTGACACCATTATAGCCCAGACTGCTTTTTCCAAAATTATCTCAGTAAAACAAGACCAAAATGATAAAAATCCAACATACACAAGTAAAGTTATGAATTTTGCAGTATTAAATCAAAAATGCCATGCTTAGTAATCAATAGATCCACTGGAGCTATCTGGTCGCTCTTGACCGAGGCAGTCCAAAGTTCAGTCCAACCTCGATGAAGTGCAGATGGATACAGGAGTCAAGTAGACCCGATGACAGTACCTTAGATGCTTCGGAGATTGCAGACGATGAGTTGTGCAAAGAAGGGGAGGTGTCTCTTTAGAAGGTGATGCATCATTTCTGAATCTGGTGCAACGTCGGAGATGTGTCGATGTCAAGTAGAGATGTGCATCGGGCCGATGTGTCTATATCGAACTGCTGGGTTGCATCAGGGTCTGGGGACGGTGTGTCATAGACATCGGTGGTGCAGTGTCCTGGGCCTGGGCAGCAGCGGTGAAACAGAGGCGCTCCACTGTATATCGCGGTCGTCGTGTCGCAGTCGGCCAGCTGTGTACGCAGCTCTGTAGCATGGTGCAGCTATGCATCAGGATCGGAGGAAAATGCACTAGTTCCAATCCATGCTTCAGTGTCCATGTATTGGTTTCTTGGGTTGCAGCACCAAACACTCACTTCCAAGGGCCCAGGGCTGGATTTGGCACCACTTGGCTAAGGAGCCCAGGTGCTGGTATCAAGATGCAGGTGAAGTCTGATATCCTTGAGACTTCAGAAACAGAAAGCAAGCGCAACAAGCCCCTGGAGAACCTTTAGAGAAGAAGGATTTAGAGAATCAAGTCCAGTCCTTTCACTCCCAGGCAAGAAGCAGCAAGCAGCAGGTCAACACAGCAAAGCAAGATGCAAATGTCAGTCCCTTCTGGCAACACAACAGCTCTTCTTCCTGGTAGAATGGCCTCAGTTTCAGAAGTGTTCTGCGTATATGCTTCAGAGGTCCAGTACTTATACCCATTTTAGATGTTGATGTAGGGAGACTTCAAAGATAGGTCTTTGTAGTGCACAAGACCCTGCCCTGGCTCCAAACACTACAGGGGGTATGCATCTCTATCAGTGGGGACAGGTACAGCCCTATTCAGGTACAAGTGTCAGCTCCTCGCTCTCACTCTAACTCAGGAAGACCCATCAGCCTGGTGATGGGCCATCATGATATGCAGGGCATACCTCAGCTCCCCTTGTGTGTGACTGCCTAAAGGGAATGCACAAAGCCCAGCTGTCTTCCAACCCAGGCTTGTATTCTAGAGACAGGCAGAGGCACAGAATGGCTAAAGTAAGAAAAGGCCAACTTTTTAAAAGTGGCCTTTTTAGACCTGTAACTTAAAAACCGACTTCACTAAAAGATGTTTTTTAACTTGTGATTCCAGAGACACCAAATGTACTTTTTGTGAGGATTTTACTAAAAATGTGACGCAGTGCATATAAGGATTCTTTGGATATGGTTCATTTTTTTACTTAAACAACTCTTTTAAATGATTTGTTCTTGCATTGTCTCCATTACCATAGGGTCTTCTTTGGCAGTCCTTCTGGGGAGTCTTCCTGGCCACCGTCGTCCCTCGGACAGAAGAAAGGCTCAGGCAAGTATTTTGTCTTAATATCTTATTTCTTTTTAGTGTTAGCAAGAGAGGGAGAAAGAGGTATATATAAAAATAATATAATTTGTCACACCCGATACATCTGTACCAAAAATGTGAAGGGAGGGAGAGCCGAGGCAAAAAAGGAAAAGGAAACAAAAAAGACAGTAGAATTAACCCAGTAGTAAATTGTCCTTCCCGGTTTCCTCTTCTTTGGTTTTAGTTTCTTCCCACTCCTCCTGCCTCAATCCCTAAAATACTTTCTGATCATTCATCCCTTAAGCATCCCTGTAATCATCCACGCATCTGGGAAAGCCACGTCCCTCCAAGGTCGTGGCGGGGTGCTTCTGGTATGTTCTGTTGTACCAGGTATCCGATTTCTTCCGGTTTCTCGTCCGGAGCAGTACCCGCTGTTCCTCTCCCGTAGAGGTCACTTCGCTTCTGGGCTTAGCCTCCTGTTGCTGACGTTGACTTCAGTCCCCGGACCTCCGAATGGTCTTCTAGCCCCTGTTGCTGCCGAGATCTTGTGGCCTTCCTTTAACGCGCCGGCTGGCCTCCATAAAATGCCCTCACATACCACATGAGCTCTGACATCAGCGGCCTCAATTTCATTTGGGCTTGCTGTATGTTATGCCATGAAACGGAGGGGGGCTGTGAATAGAGGACGGGAGATATGCCTGAAGGGAATAAGTCATCTCTCCCATTCTCTTCTATTCCCTCGGTTGGATCAAGCACTTACTGACACTTTTCCAATGTTTTTCCAATTGTAAGTTACACCTGTAAAGTGTTACAAGGCAGCTCTAGTGTTAACCGACAGGAGAGATAGGCATTGCTGTAGTGAAAAACGAATTTAGATATTTTTCACTACCAGGACATGAAAAACTCAAAAGTACATGTCCTACCTTCTAAATACACTCACCCTGCCCATGGAGCTACCTAGGGCCTACCTTATAGGTGACTTATGAATAATAAAAGAGAAGCTTTGTTGTGGGCAAGTAGGTGAACTAGCAAGGTCGAAATGGCAGCTTAAAACTGCACACACCATGTCTGCAGTGGCAGGCCAGAGACATGTGTGAAGGCTATTCATGTGGGTGGCTCAATCAGTGCTGCAGGCCCACTAGTAGCATTTAGTTTAAAGGCACTGGGCATGTATAGTGCACTGTACAAGGGATTTATCAGTAAATCAAATATGCCAATCATGGAGAAACCAAATGCCATTACATTATAGACACAGAGCACCTGCACTATGTGCACGTTTTCACTGCTGGCCGGTGTGAGAGTCCTAAAGTCATCAAAAACGAAGTGCAGCACACAATCAAAAACAGGGGGTCCGAAGGCAAAAAGTCAAGGGAAACCAAGCCAAAAGATGCCAGGCATAACACAATGGATCTCGAGAGAACATTACTCAGAGGCAGTCTGAACAATGCTAAAATATGCCTACTGAGCTTATACCCACGGCAGAAAATTAAAACAACTGGCAACAAATTCCTGGACTTGGCTCTGGTCATTGCTCGTAGAGATATTGCGATGCACTGGGGGTCTCTGTAAGGGTCAACCCCACAGCAGCTGTAGAGAAGACGTAGAGAAATGGTCCACCACGGAGTGATCCACCCTGCAGTCTGAGAAATGCAAAGTACTCCATAAAAAGTCTATAGCCAACCAATGGGAGTGATATAATCACAACTTTTGGTGAAGAAAGAACACAGATTGAGTGAGGGAACAGAGTTAACTGAAATGTGTGTGGTTCGAACCCCCCCCTGTTGCCCACTCCCCCAGCGATGGACTACAAGAACTGCATTCTGTCAAAACTACTTGAGATCAGGAGACTATGGTGCACTGTGCAAGAAGAACTCGTGCTCCAAAAGCATGTGGCTACTTTCTGCCTCTTTTTCAAGGGGAAGTCAGAACCTGGCACTGGCCTGCACGTTACAAGCTATAAAAACAAAGTTATCAAAGTTTCAAAGTTTCAATTAATCATTATTGCACCCTAAATTTGGGGTTCAACCAGACTTGACAACTATAATATTGTAAAATTGTTAGGCACTGCTGATTTAATTCAAACAAATGTAATTGTTGATAAAACTTGCAACAGTATATAAAGCTGGTACAAAAAAACACAAAAAACTGACAAAACCCTTGAAAAATCAATACATTTTGTTTTTAAAGGTGCGGAATCTGCAGTTAGAAGTATCCACCAGAAAGCTATGTTTATTGGAGAGGCTGTAGAATACAGTCTTTCCCTGATGCCAGAATAATTCATAAATATAAACATTGGTAAATGTTAAACTCAAGGAGGACCTCTGCAATCGGTACACTGCTCAGCCCCGGGCACATGAAGAGATGCCCTTCTTTATCAAGGGCAAGGTAGCACCATCAGAGATTGGGCTATCATTTTTGTCCATCTATAAGAGATGAAATCCTAACTATGACCAACGGGGTGTACCTATAAAATTTAGAATTTCCAGCATTCAAACATTATGTGATCGGTGTATACAGTTTGGTAACTATTCGTACCATGTCCCACCAACAGTCAGAAACACAGATCATCCTCAGAATTGATGCTGTCATAACTGATACCAGCCTTCCTTAGGTTTGTGATAGTTATGTGCAGTGTGCGAGTACTCCTCCCAAAAGATCAGAGGTTGCTGCAACACCTCTGGTTGAATGTGCTCTAAAGACACCAGGATTAGATTTGGTTACCACATGGTAGCAATGATTAATGGCCAAATAAATACATCTAAAATTGTTTACCATGTTTAACTTCTTTAAAACTAAAAGATTATCTTTGACTCTTAAAGACTGAGATCTACAAATACTGTGATAAAGTGCCATAAACAGAACTTATCCGTGAATCCTTTCCTCATCCTTAGAAATAGCAGGGGATGAAAAGAGAACAAGAGGAAAATGATTTGAGATATATGAAACTCAGAAGCCATGTTAGGAACATGAAGATAGTGAAAGGTGGGGAGAAGCAGAAAGAGTTTGAAGTTCATTAATAAGCAGCAATGGAGTAAAAGTCGCCAAAATAACGTCTTGGAAAGAAATCTGAGGTGAAAAGAATGCAACGGCTCACAAGAAGGTCCTATAAAAAGTATAGAACCAAATTCCATAAATGAAGCATAAAGTACTTTTTATGAAACCTGTTCTGAGGCCCCATTAAAAAGACAGCCAAACTTGCTAAGTGAAACAAAGCCCCTTGAACAAGCAAAAATAAGCATGCTGAAATTGCAAGTAACAGTTCGTTAAGAGAGCCTTTTTCCGTGAGAGTCACTACAAATTGGAAGATTGCGCTTAGAGAAGGCCCAGAGACTTGCCGCGGCACCATAGCAGAAATGCAGAATACTTGCTAGGGTCTATCAAGTTTGCCAGCCTTTCGAGAAATGTATTGTCACAATCTAATCTGGCTCTATCCAGGAGCTCCGGGGCTAGGGATAGCAATGTATTGCATTAATCCCAAATTAGCCATGCGAAAGGAAGAAAATTAGAGGGAAACAAATCGGACGAGAAATGCTTACCGGCCTGAGCGTTGGAGTCCACGGCGAACATAGGGGGCGAATGGTAGCTGACTAACACACGACGGTGGGAAGGAGATTATTCATCGAACTCGAGGAGGGCACAGAGTGGCTCCGGTTCTGCGACCAGTCCCTGAAGCTCCCAGCAGCTACCATAGGTCATTCCATATGTCAAAGTGAGACACGGAGTCAGAGAAAGCTGAGCGGCACGGCTGGAGCTCCGAGTAGCTCGCTGGACTTATGCAGCTGTGGTGATGTTCGGGGCTCCTCTCCACACAAGTGATAAGAAGCGGAGGAGGAGTGGAAGCTGAGCGAGCCATGGATGGAAGAAGTTTATCAGGTGGCTTTACATGGAGCAGGGGAGCGTGTCCGAGGCAGGAGGTGAGCGCTAGAAGAAGAGCACATGCCTCTCACCCACCCCTACACTCCCAGGGTCACCGTGGAATAAAGGCTTATGAGGTTAAGAACGAAATATACAGAAAAAGAATAATGACATTTTAAAAAACTGAATTTCTAAACAACCGGAAACGAAGGTCTAAAAGATTTAAAAAAAGAGAAAGTGGACAATCCTTGGCCTCATGAAAACTGGCTAGTCGATAGAGCTTCATTTCGTACAAAATGGCTGATAATACATAGAAAAGGAAAGAAGACCTCCGACATTGGTGCATAGAAACAAAAATACGACTATCATAGTTAGATTTCCATAGTAAGCAAATAAGAGGCCATATTGGAACTGGCTAGCTAGTCTGACCACTCATTCTGACATGGCGGCCGCGAGGCCTCTTCATGGCCGCGCTGCGCCCTAAGCATCTTCCTTCCCTGCAAGTAAATGCCTAAGCCCCCAGGGAGAGCATGTCTGAGGGGAGATATGTCGATTTGGGCGCTCTGTTAGCCATAACGCTGCTGCTAGAATAACGGTTGACTCTGGGACGGAGAGTCCTTCTCTTCCATACCTTTCGGCACAGGCGACCCCCTGGGGAGTCTACCTGAAGACGCGCTGGCACAGAGCTTTCGCTTCTGGGCCCCGTGGAGCTGACACCCAACCGAACAAAGTGACGCCAGTCGCACTCAAAACACTAAACCACACAGACTTAGGGTCCAACATATGGGGATTTGAAGGAGTGGTGCCGGAGGCAGCAATAGAAAAGAACACCCTCACAGGCAGCTAGGAGGAAAAGTGAAACCGAAACCGCCTTAGACACGGGACAGCCTAAGGGGTGCCACAGTGAAGTGAAGAAGACGACATAACAACAGGGTCCACTCCAGTGGGCGGTGACGGGAGCCTGCGTCACTACACTCTGTTGTCTCAACTCTGTGGCCTCAACTCTAAAGCTACCTTTGTATGATGCCCGGTGGAGCTACCTCGCGAACCATAGGGGAGATTAACTTTGGACTCTCTCCTTTGACTATCACCTACCTAGCCAGACTTTGGGCAAGCTCTCACACGTCTCTCCTGACCTTATCTTCGCCCTCTCTATTTCCCCAAACCTTTCCCCTCTCCGCTCCTACTCTATTCAGCTTCTGTCCTCTGCCAACACCTGCCCCCGCCCCTTGTCCCCACCCTGTTTCTCAGTGAACCTCTTCTCTCGACACTTGAGACCAAACTATTTTGTCTGATGCCCGATGGAGCTACCTGGTTTAGCTATAGGGGAGTTGGGCCATGGATTCCCTCCTTGGTCGTCACCTACCCAGTCGGTTTTCAGACAGACTTCCTTTCGTCTCTATGGATGTCTCTTCCCTTATCCTCACTTTCTCATCTCCCCTACCCCCACTACTTTTCTCTCTCCTTTCTCTCCTCTCCTAATGTATTGCTGATTGCGTGATGTAATTTGTAATTGTCGATCTTTATATTGTTGAACCACACTGTTGCACTTCCCTTCGTCTCTCCTGTCGTCTCCTCCTGCATCCTCCCTCTAGTTATGTCTCTCCTCTCCTCTCTCAATCTATTGAGACTGAACTATTTTGTCTGATGCCCGATGGAGCTACCTGGTTTAGCTATAGGGGAGATGGGACGAGGATTCCCTCCTTGGTCGTCACCTACCCAGTCGGTCATTATACAGACTTCTTTTCGTCTCTCCTTATTGTCTCTTCCCTTATCCTCACTTTCTCACCTCCCCTACCCCCCATTACTTTTCTCTCTCCTTTCTCTCTCTCCTAATGTATTGCTGATTGTTTGATATAATGTGTAATTGTTGATCTTTTCTGTTATACTGTTGAACCACATTGTTCCACTTCCTTTCGTCTCTCCTGTACTCTCCTCCCGCATCTTCCCTCTATTTTATGTCTCTCCTTCTCTCCTCTCTCAATGTATTGAGACGGAACTATTTTGGCTGACGCCCGATGGAGCTCCCAGGTTTAGCTATAGAGGAGATGGGCCGTGGATTCCCTCCTTGGTCGTCACCTACCCAGTCGGTCTTTAGACAGACTTCTTTCTGTCTCTCCTTATTGTCTCTTCCCCTATCCTCCCTTTCTCACCTCCCCTGCCCTCTCACTACTTCTCTCTCTCCTTTCTCTCCCCTCCTAATTGTATTACTTATTTTTTTATGTATTGTGTAATTTGTTGAACTTGTTCTGTTACATTGTTGATTCTCATGTAAAGCGCTCTGATACCTTCGGGTTTAGCTAGCGCTATATAAAACTCTTTAAATAAACAAATAAATAAATAATAAATAAGGAAATATGCAATGTAGGCGGAAAGATCACTCTAGACCAGATGTGTCCCAAATCAAGCCTTTCGGATGAAACTACCTAATTTAGAGATTTATATTCTAGACTCCCCAAAACTGGATAATTGGATCTAGAATCTGATAATTTATCTCACATTTGTGTTTGACTGAGGAACTTCTGGTCAGCCAGCTTTCCTCAATGCTGTCCTTCCACCCCCCTAGATTAACTGCGAACAGATCCCTTTGCCTGTCTTTGCTCCTGTTCCAAACGCCAACACAATATTGTTTCAACGTTTTTTGACCCTACACCACCTTGCTTGTTGAGATACACCACTGTTTCTGTGTTGGTCATACAGACCTTAACTTGACACCCTTGACCTTAAGGTAGGAAGGCTCTTTACACTAACCTCACTGCTCTCAACGACTATAGAATCATATAAAGAGACATCTTACTAGCGGACCATGGAGCACTATCCTTCAAGTCATGGAGATGAACTCCCAATGAAAAATGTGAATAGTCCGTCTCCAGAGTTTCTTGAGGGCCAGGGTGTCAAAAATGTTTCACCTTTTCTGATATTCATCAGAGTTGTCCATCATACAAGGGAGCTGATCAATTCCTGACTGAGGCAGATGACATCCCTTAGACTGCTACAAAAGTGATTCTGACTGAACCTAAACTCTCACTGGAGAGGGTACATGCGCAATTGGCTTGAGTAATCCAATACTACAAGCCACTAGATCCATTAACATTAGTACAGAATGAGCAGCATGCAAAGACATCGAATGGGAAGCAGAAACCATGATTTCTTCTACTGTGCAATCTCTCTAGTGGAGATATGGAATGCCCTAAGCAGATACATATCCAACAATGCACTAATGAACTGAATCTTTTCAACTAGCGCCAGGTGAGCCTCTTTCCTTTTCACGAGTAACAAAAAGTGAACATAAAGGTGTTTGTATCCTAAAGGTGTGACAGCTGAACCTCCAAAATGGAAACCCTGAGCAATCAGTTCAAGAAGGGGTACATTTGACTGCCATTACAGTGCAAATGCACCACGAAAACCACCATTACTTTTGGGAAACATTACAGAGCAGTAGTCCATCCAAACAGAAAAGCCTTGAAATGGTAATGCACATCCCCAACAGTGAATTACAAATGTTTCTTGTGCTTCACTGCAAGCCCCATGGAGCTCCAATGAAACCATTCAGCCCTACTGTTGCAGGGCATACAGAACTCGATGAACCAACTTGAATGGAATGCGAGCTTCATATCCAAAATGTGGGGCAGTCCCCCTAGCCGTTCTTGGGAGTAAAACAGTAACAAGAGTACCAGCTATTCTCGTTTTCCATGAGACGAACTAACTACACAATTCCTTTGCTTAATCAAGGCTAAACATCGGTTAAGAAGATTTCTATGTTTGGGGGGGAAGAGTGGGTGGGGGAGACTTCACAAAACGCAGGTATGGCCTCATTAAACTATCTCCAAAACCCACGGATCCACAGTTATGTCCTATCAGCGCTGGTGAAACAACAGGACTTTATCTCACCACAGAAGTCATGTGCTTTAAAAAGGCAAAGCACTCGTTGAGGTTTTAAAGGGGTTAGGTTGGAGAAGCAGGATGACAAAGGGTGAGACTGCTGTCCTCTGCCTTAACCTTTCCCTCGAAAGGAGAGGACACAACCCTGTTATGAGCAATGAAGCACATTTGAGTGTCAGTGGAAATGGTGAGCAACATCTGAACCACAAGGAACATATATCAGCATTGATGCACTATAAAATATTTGACACTGGAACTAGTATGAAAATTAACACATTATGCAAAAATAATGCACCTACATTTACAAAAATCAACAGTATTTTTTTTGGAGGGGGGACATTTAATGGGACATTATGCATATAAAGCATAAATAATACTATGGAGTGATAATGACCAAGATTACATTGGAACTAAGAATAATTTACCAAAGACGAGGGTTCTTCTCAAGCAATATTTGAAAATAATTGCATGTTCGGAAGCCTAAAGAACATTGTGTCAGGAAAACTGATCAATCTGGAATGATTTCAAGACTAATCCATAAAGTAGCTGGCTGCACTCTTATAGATGTTTTTTAACATTAGTTACAATTGGTGTTTTTTGCAGTAGATCTGCCCAGTAACACCAGTATAAACATTTTGGGTTTGTAATACAATTTAACAAGGAGGTTTGAGGTACTTTAGCAGTATGAACCTCAAATATTTAGTTTTTTTTTAATGAATATGGTGTGCTGGAGCGGGACCGCCCCGCCAAACCCATGTTTGAACCACCTGCCAGATTAGGAGTTTTCCCCTGGCCGGCGGGCAGCTCTTTGACTTACTGCAATGGGAACGTCAAAGGAAGTACCTGCACAGCATTGACTGCTCCAGTCCATGCTGTGCAGGTGCTGGGGTGCATGCACACAGAGAGGCACATGTTGCGCCCCCCTGTGTGCATCCACATGGCATGAGGCACCAGGGAGCCCTGCAGGGATCCCTTTGTTTCCTCACCGCCACACTTTTCATGGCAGTCGCACTACCATGAAAAATGTGGCGATGAGGGAACTTGTAATATGCTTGGCGGGCCAGCGGCCCTGACTTCATTCTTTGCCGAGTTCCATGAAGCTTCTTGTATGCACAATTCACAAGACTCTATTTAGCACAGGACACAGCCATTGCCTGACTCTGGTTAAGAGCTAATTATTCTATTGGCTTTTATTTCCTCTTGACAAAAAGTACCTCAATTAGTCTAGCTGATTTACGATTTTCATTTCTCCTGCTGTAACATTATTAAATTCTGTTTTAAACTATAATACAATTCTATTAATGTTAGGGGGTGTGATAATTTAACCTTTGTAAATACTAGTATGTTGTCCTGAAACCAACGTACATGTTTCTCGATATCTTTTAACTACCCTAGATATAATATGGTGGAACACAGAACGCGGAGGCCAGTCGAAAGGCATCCTTTTAAAATGGCAGAGACCCTCCAGTCTTGGAAAAGCTGTAAGCGATTTAGACTCTGGATGAAAGTTAACTGGATGATATGCTGATCTCACAACCAGCACTGACTACTTTTTATCACCTCCCAACAGTACAACCAACACATTCAATCCGAACAAAGGATGTGTAAAAGCCAAGATATTCGAATTAAGACTCCTTTAGTTAGTGCACATCCTACAAATGCCATTCCCTTCGTGTGCCAGTACAACACACTTCAAAAGTCAATGTCTTCAAGTACAAGACCCCCTCACAGGTATTTCAACATATCTCACCGACTTTTACCTGCTTCCCTTCAACTAAAGAGATCTCACTCCATCTCTATCTGTTAGACCTTCTCCTACCACTGATGCTTTTCCATTTACTCCCACACTCTTTCCTCGACCCAGAATTGTGTCTGCCCTTACACACACGAGCAACATGCGTTTTCCACACCCACTCAGAGAATGATATTCATCGTGCAAGATAACATTTTGATGCAACTTGGTGCAACACACACTCTTCCTTTTAACATTCCAAAATCTGCCGTTTTTCACTCGTCACATCTTCTGTTTTTTCCTGGTCCACAGCACACACTTCCAACTCTCTTCTCATCTGGTCACTGAAAACCACTTTCACCCCACTCTATGGATATTTTCACATTTACTAATAACCTCATCCAAAAAAGGATCTCCCTTTACCCACAATTAATCACAGATGGACACACTTTTTAAAATGTACCATAATTTCATCCCGTAAACCCTCCATACCAAAACGTCTAAAATTACAAGTGAAGGCCTGACTCTCTCAATGCAGCCACTAACTCATCTACCCCAACCCATCCTTTTCACCCGGAGCAGCTCTAAAAACTGACTAGAGCCTGAATACTTTAGCCCATCAGATCTTAAAATATGTACTAATAATGTTATGTTTCTGCTTGGTTTCATCTCCACAGCATCTGTCACCAACAAGTGTTAAATGTATCCTTCCGTTTCATCAATGGCAACTTAAACTTGGGTGCCTTTCAGTTTGGTAGTTGCATCTGCAGCATGTTGTCCCTAGGTGAAACCTGCTTGATTTAAGTTTAATTGAAATTAAACAGATTCACTGAAATGTCAGAAGCACCACAATCACAAATCTGAAGAATTACGATAAAATGATGTCAACATATCGCACAATTGTCTTAATGGCCTGTGCTCGAGTGCCGCACTTATGTTTGTTGCCTTAATATGGGCATTATTAATTCTCCTCATGGGATTAATGTGACTAATCTGTGGGAATTAATTAACTGGGACTTCAGTGGATGCCTTACTTTATACTATTCAGATATTAAGAACCATATTTCATAAAATCAAAAAATTTCATAATAATGGAGCATTGATAAAGCAGGAGTTGACCTACGAAACACGCGTCGACTAATGTTCTGCTCAATGATGGAATACATGAGAATCGAATTCTCGTCCGAAAGGAACCTGAAAGGTTTGAAGGTATAGATTGATAATGTATGTGAAGAATATATTTTAACTGTGTGGCACACAAATATTTTTGATATACTAAATGGATGTTCTGTAAATAGACTGGACTTTTCAAGTGTGATATGTTATTATAATAACTGTTTAATTACTCTGCTATTTCTATGTGGTGCTTCTGAGATTTTAGAGAATGTGTTACAATCACCTTCCTCTCCCGTTTGTGATATTAAATGTAAGCAATACTGTGTATACACATTTCTAGTAGGCTTTATAATGGTAAGAAATAGAGTTCATAAACCAGTAGCATACAGCACTGGCATAGAATATCCTCAACGTTGACTTTTCTTAGTCCTGCCTAGTTCTATTGGCATAGAATTTTGCTTCCTGCCTAGAGCAGGGACATAAACTTATGTCTATGCCAAGCCCTTGCAACATACCTGCCAGTGTCTTCCACACCGGAAATCAGAGGGTGGGCCAGTCCTGCTGCTGAACATGATAAACAAGAAGCAAGTGGGCAACATTCTATGCACAGATTGGTTACTCCTAGTGTCTCGGTTGTTGTCAACGTAGGAAACACAGCTATCCAAGTCGAGGGAACAAAGAGTATTTACAAGAACAAGAGTTAGCTGGGATACTACCTGACCGAAAGAGGAGATAAAAAGTGGTAAAAAGACCAGACAACTCCCTGTTATATGGTACATAAAACTCAACACAGCATCCCGCAACAACACAGTAGAGAACATGTGACAGGAGCGGCCCAGGGGAAGGGGTGGGGGGGCAGGGGAGTGATGGAAAGATATATTCAGAGAATTAAATAGAAGCATCCTTCTCAAATAACTGCAATGCTGTGAAGGTCGAAAATAAAAGCTATAATGCGCTGTTTTTGCATGCAACATTTTTAAACTGTGTCTCATCAACAGTTAGTGGCATGCCATGTCTCTGGCATGCATATGTACAATAAATGTGACGAATTAGGCACCCAGCTGCAGCACACACACACACGTTGCACCATGTTCTCCCAGGACAAACTACTGAGTGCAACACACTCTGCTAGAAGTTGGCACTGCAGACGGCCACAGCGGCTGCTTTAAAGGTAAAGTGGTAGTGATCTGACGCTGGCAACATCAGCCCTGCTCCTCCATGGTGACAGATTTCACAAAAATAAGGGCCGATGACGTCCTCAGACGGACGTCACACACATGGAGAAAAGTATTGAAAAGTTACAATAAAGCACGAATTATTTGTTTTAAGCACTACGACAAAGACAAACACCCACGAAGTAAAACTTTGCAATGGGAAATGACGCAGATTTTTAAGTAAATGAATACTTACGATAAGTTTCTTACAATCATGCCCGCGGCAGAGCTCGGTGTAGGTTGAGTACTGAACATATATAATCCAACTGCCGATAAATACAGCCAGCCACGAGAAGAAGAGATACTTCACCCGCATGTACGACCAGCGAGCCTGTGTGAGAGCAAAATAAAATGACTGAGTACCAGGGAGGTCGGGCAGCATGGCGTCCATTAAAATGTTAATATTACCACAGTTTCATTCACTAAAATGAAAAATAGCAGAAACGAAAAGACATCCAGAAATCGGCCATCAGTCATCGCAGTGCACAATACTCCTTTAAATCTGAAACTAGATAATGTGTCTACAACAGACATTACACACCCATAGGGCCATCTTAACTACGTCATTTTCAGCTTTCTGTCAGCAGACAAACGACCACAAACAACGCACGGCAATGGATCCTCTCCCCTGCACCTCCGTCACTGGTACATTTTGCTGATTTAACTGAATATAAGTGATAATGCAAGTTCAGTCATGAACTAGAAGCGCGAGCGCTGCCCCTGGGCCAAGCAGGCCTGACCACGGAGAAGAAACAAAGCGTGCGCCCTCAGGGGCCGCCAGTGAGAACTGATGCGAAGCACGTTTATAAAGACAAGCTTTGCGTTAACTCACACGGATGCCGCAGTAGGTAACCGGTTTCAAAATTGTGAAAAACAAGATTTTATGTTTTAAGAATAAAGAAGCTATCAGTTATGCCTGACGACCTTCTCGTGCATACATTAAGAACGCCATGAGAAACCACTCTCTGCCAGGGCAAGAGGTGAGACCCGGATGCAAGGAGATGTTATCCCTGGTGCAAGGCAGCACATAATAGCAAAGGTTGTTTACAGCAAGGTGTTCTTTTTAATACCAGGCAGAGCTGCCAAGTATTAATGTCTGTAGCACTTTTCGCCCTAAGCGGTGTGGGTATGCCAAGACGTGGGTCTCGCGCTCACTGCACCACTGGATTCAAGCTAGCCTGGCTGATGAAGGGTGACATACCCTGAAACTGGTCCCAGGATGCTTGTTTCCGGTCTAGGGAGAACCTGGCCTGGCAGTTCGGTCTGGACTGTTCCCATGGGGCACAGGGTCAAGACTGATTTGCATATGGCTGGGTCTTAACTGGGGTGACATGGTGAGCAAAAGAATGATGGATTTAACCCAGATCTCTTGACTGGGGGTAAATGTATCATTCATTCAATATTCCGTCCACAATTTGTTTGCATAGTAAGTATTAATCTCCAGGCAGTGCGCAAAGGTACAGTCCTAGGTCTGCATCACTCAATGGCACTGCAACCCAATATGTCCTATGTCTTCATTTAAAAAAAATGAATAGTTAACTGGATTCCTGGAGGAAGGAATATCAATAGCACAGAATGAACAAATCCAGCACTGACATTTTTGTGGATAATTGAGATTTCTTTGTTTCCCGCACATTGTTTTTAGTTGTCTGCAGATTCTAGACCAGGGGTCTCCAACTTTTTCTGTAGTGATAGCTACTTCTGAACAATGAAAATCATTGTGAGCTACTGAAGGCCAAGCAGATCGCTCATTGTTACCTCACACACCCACAACCCAGCTTCACTGACTTTAAGTCTAATGTCCATAGAGCCAGATACTGTGGTTTGAATAAAATACTTTGGTTAGGGGCACCATGATAGGGCTTCCATGTGTGTTACTAAAAGCCTGGTCTTTGGGGTTGTATGAACATGTGTATGAATGGGATATATATATGTGTATTGGTGACTGAGCATTTTTCAGGTATAAATATGGCACTGTGTCTACCAGCCACTGGGAGGAAGATGCCTGCTGTGTGTAAAGACAGTACTTGAAAATGGGAAAAAATAAAAATGAATTATTAACTCTACGTCTATATGAATTCTATAAAACTCATCATTTACACTTTCTCCCATTTCCAAGTGTCCCATTTATCAACACCTGGCTTCTTGCTCCCAGTGGCCTGTGGACACGGTGCCATATTTATAACAGAAAAATATAGCCATTTGTTTAAATGTGAGGAACTTTAGTGAAAAAACATGCTTAAGGGCCTAATTACAATGTCGGTTGGAAAGCCTCTGACCGCTGGTTGGAGGCTTTCTGACTGACATTGTAGGTTTAAAGTCCAACCGTTGTATTATAAGGACAGCGGTCGGAGTTTAAACCGGACGGGGAATCGGACTCGGTTCCCACAGGCTCAAGTAGCCCATCAGCCAGTCGGAAAGGCCTCATAATCCCTTAAGGACGGCATTTTTGCCATCGGGATTATGATGGCACTTTTTGACAGCAGTTCCATGTCAGCCTTTTTGACATGGAAACTGCTGTCGGAAAGTATCTTTGGGGGCCCCTAGCAGGGCCCCCTTCCTCCTGGCCCTCCTCATGTGGCCCTGGGGGGCCCCTATCACATCCCTTCCTGAGGTTTTGGCCCGCTGTACAAGCTCCCATTGAAAAATTGAAGTTTGCCACCGCACCATGTGTGGTCGCATCCTAATTGCAGTGTCAGAACAACCGACCTGAGGTCAGTCGGTTCCCACTCCGCAGCGATTTCGGTCGGAGGCAACTCCGTCAGACATCGTAATCAGGGCCCAAGACGTAATTGGCTTAATTGGAAGTGGAGAAACACATTAGGACTTAATGTTTCATAGAAATATTTTTCTTCACTTTAAATTTCTCCCATTTAAAAAAAATACGATTTTTCAGCTATAAATATTGCACAGTGCCTATTGGCCACTGGGAGCAAAAGGTCTGTTGCTTGTAAAGCCGACACTTGGAAATGGAATAAAATGAAAATGAAGAGTTAATCGATAAAGTAACTTTTATTTTTTTATTTTCTCCTATTTAAAAGCATTCAGAAACATCATTTTGTTCGCACGCTCAACAACTGATATGACAAAGACTTTTATTTAAGTGCTTAACACCTCAGTGCTTCAGTTATTCACTTTGTGCCCAGCCTGGGTGATAAATCAAACAGAGCACTGCTCCTTATCAGGCATGCTATCTGCAGTCTGACAATAACAAGCTAAAATAAACACATCCTTTCATTAGCTAAAAAGACCAGCATTGTTAAAGCCAATAGATCTCCTATGTGAGATCTACTGGCTTTGCCAATGTCTTTTAGCCATGTTATACTGCAGCGTGGCTGTGCGGCATTGCTAAAGTAAAGTTAGAATAAAAGTGCTGTGATGCAGCCAGTGCTGGCTGCATCATGGCACTTTGCTTTCTTCTGTTGGGGGGAGTGGGCAAGACAGACAATGAGAGGGAAGGGATGGGCAAGTGGGGAGGGTGGGAACAAGACTGTAAAAAAAGTTCTAGGACATGGCCATGGCTGGTCATGTCATAACACTTTTTTTGTTATGTCAGGTGGGGGGAAGGCAACACAAACAACTAGGGTTGGGGAGTCAAAGGGGAAGAAGCAACAGGAGCAGAGGGTTGGGTGGGAAAGAAGCAACAGGAACACAAGCCGGCAGGGAAAGAAGAAACAGGAACATGGGAGTGGGAGGGAAAGAAGCAACAGCAGTACAGGGAATGGGAGGGGAATAAGCAACAGGAAAACAGGTCGGCAGGGGAAGAAGAAACAGGAGCACTGGAGTGGAAGGGAAAGAAGCAACAGCAACACAGGGAATGGGGGGGGAAGAAGCAACAGGAACACGAGCCGGCAGGTGAAGAAGAAACAGGAGCATAGGAGTGGGAGGGGAAGAAGGAACAGCAGCATAGGGAATGGGAGGGGAAGAAGCAACAGGAGGACTGGGGCGTGGGAGAGGGAAAAAGCAACAGTAGCTAGGAGCAGGAGGTGAAGAAAAACTGGACCTTGGGGTTAGAGGGGGAAGAAGCAAATAAAAAAATAGTGCCTGAATCTTAGTGCAAACAATTAATGGAACTGCCACAACACAGGACCATATGACAAATGTGTATGAACAATAACTGGGCATGTTTGTTAAAATGTCGACAGGGCTGACTTTGTAGTTCAACCTTCAAAGCAGGGGCGGCTCCTCTGTTTGAGCGGAAAAGCGTCATCCCACTTAAATGCCCCCCAAAGTCCCAGAGATGAAAAATATAATGTTAATTTATTACAATTTTTTCATCATCTCGTCCTGAACAAGTGTCAGGACGGGATGGGGCCTGCTAAGTGGCCGCAGGGAAGACTAGTGGGCAGAGAGCTATCTGTGCACTGTTTAAAGTGTGCATGTCTTTTTTGCTGGCCAATTTTTGATGACCAGCCAGACAGGAGTACTTTAAATCTTTCAACCAAGCCCAGCTGTCTTAAGACAGCAGGGTTGAGAGCAAGAGCAGGCCTCGAGTGCTCTAAGGAGCGCTGAGAGAGACCGCTCCCTCCAATCAGGGTGCTGTTTAACAGCATGTGAGCAGCACCACAATTGGGCAAGGGAGTTTGCTGGTGCCCGCACTGCTGTCGGAAGAAGAGGTCAGGAGCACAGGACATGTCTGGTGAGTTTTTTAGGTCTCGCTGAGCCAGCGCTTGCGCTGCTCCGAGACATTTAGTATTGGGGTTTTCAAAAGTGCTGCAGGATGGCCTAGCGATTACGTTCACGCGAGCGTGCTCGCGCACAGCCGCCATCTGCCTCCCTTCCAGCGCGATCACTTTAACTTTTTAGTGCTGCTGTGCGCGCGCATCACTAGCGTGTTTACAAAGGACTCCTAATGAAATTCCTCATCTCACAAAGAGTCTATCCCACAGTTCAACATCTTTACATTGCTGATATTCAATTTTTTCACACTGAACTTGAAATACAGTTTGATCGTCATAGCCCTCAAAACTCGCCCTGATAAGGTATGTAAATCTCCCCCCATTTGTAATAACCATGTCCAAAAGTCATTGCTTATGAATGTACAATGTATTAATTACTTGAGGATTCTCTTTGTAGAAAACTCAGGATACCATTGCTCGAGTAAGATGAAGGCACTGGGATGTCAGTAAACAGAATTTCTCTATTAGAAATTGTACCCTTCAGATGCAGCATGAAAAAGCTTACAATAACCACACGTTTATTCCTGTTGCTCCTCCGTCTTTGAAGGTAACGCTTATATTAGTCAAAGTAGTCTGGCATTCCGGATATCGCGAAATGAACCCATGTGTCTTCTTGAGCCCACATCTCTGATCATTCTGTCTCTAAACAGATACCACATACAAACAGCAGCCACACTGTTCACTGTTCCCTGTTCAGCATGCCACTTCTGAACATTACATACACCAGTACAGGTTTTACAAAACCAATACTTAAGCTCCACCATATGGGTAAGTAGGCATGGCCACTGCTCTCTTGATGTAAATCTATATGCACTGAGGTCATTCTCAGCGGCCAAGTTTGCAGGTTTGGGTAATTATGGCCCAGAATGTAAGCATTAGCATATATAAACTTGTTCCTACAGTGAATACATAGTATTATAGGGCATATCATAAAAACAGTGCTTCCCATGTAAAGTCACTTAGCGTAAACAGCTTGGAATCGAGGCTAACATGGGACTCTGACCATGAGAGGACCATTGTGCTTTCTTTTTGGATTTCGTCTCTACAATGCAGATGTCTGACCACTTCTTTCCTCAGAACATATTAAAATTGATAAAGTCACCTTTTTAACTCCTGCCTGTCATTGAAAGGAAAAAGGGTCACTTTTGCATCATATCTTTCCGTCACAAGGGTGTACTGAACATCATGCTTTCATACTGCTACAAGTGGAGTAAGAACAAGCATTGGCATAGCCAATAGGTTGCGCCTTTGGGACTTATAAGTATTTAATTATGCAGCACAATATCACTGGTGCAACATCAACTGTTGCATGGCTAAACACTTATAAAGTCCCAAAGGCGAGAACTATTGGCTATGCCAATGCTTGTTTTATTTTTTATTTTGTTTGCACGTCTGATCCCCTCCCTGTAGATGCCAGCTGCCACTGCTTCAAAGGTTAATATGTGTAATTTGGGTAAAAATAGAGTGCCCGTTTAATACCCAGCTGCGAAGCCACAGATGAAAGCACTGTGAAAAAGGGCAAATGCATCGTCTGTGAAGATAGATTTCAATAATACGTTTACTAAGACCTTACTCTTTCAAACTGTTACAAACATATTGTATAAAACTACCAAGGCTGTATATTACAACAACAAAAAAGCTGCGCTCTTTCAAAGAAGCTAGAAAGTGACTACGACCAACCACCACATCTTGCAACATTAATCTAGTAAATGTTTAATTGAACATGAACTGGTATGACATTATATTTAACAAATAGAAGCAATCGAAAGTCTAATCCTGGCGTCCACGTGTGAGTGACTAGACTTTGTGATCTTTGGTAAAACCCATTATCTCTCGCGATTCTGGCGCAGTTAGAAACCAGTTGAATAGCATTATTAGCACTCTTGAAAACAAGAACGAGGAGACTAAACTACTGTTATGGTTATGGGAGGAGTGAAGATTACCAGGGCATTAGGGTCTTTCCCATTCCCTGTCAGGTAAATTCTTCTGTGTGCCATCAGCCTGTCTCATATAAACTGAAGGCCCCCAGGAAGGACAGGGTGTGCACGGCATGTGTGGTTATTTCTGTGTATGCCTGTTAGTCCGTTGTCTGCGTCCTGCGTGTGAACCAATGTTCATTAATGCTATGTGTGTCTGTCAGTTAGCGTTGATATATGCTTGCCTGGTAATTTTTGTGTTTGGGTGAGTGAACATGTGAGCCACTGTTCACATCTGTGCGTGTTTGTATGCCCGAGTAAGCACGCAGGTTTATTACTATATACAGTTACGGGTGTGAATTTTTTTGTTTGTGTCTATGAATTTTTGTGTTTATGTGCGTTTGAGTGAGCACTTGTTAGCTGATATTCATGTGCTCACGTCTGTCCTAGCATAAGTAAACAGATTCTCTCTCCAAATTAATACGCATTCGCATTAACGAGTAAACAGAGACAGCACTCGTACCGCGTCTAGACAAGCAAGAGGGGAGAAGATGGTGCAGGTATGGGCAAGCAGCAAGGACATGGAGGTATGGAGGATGGGGGCAGCAAACTGAAAGACAATCAGAGCGCCAAAGAACAGTAATTATGAGAACCATTAGTACTTGGGACATGCTCCAAATAATTAGATGGTGACATACTGAAGCCATACGAAGACGACTCACCAGAAGCAGCTCCTCCACTAGGGCGGAGGAGCGTCAACCCTCTATGCATTACACACAGGCCATAAATAATAAAGGTCAAGTAAAACTTAGAAATCTGATATCTGCCCACGCCCCCAGCAGACTTTTAAGGTCCTTTCATCTACACTTTGTCCACACAACCAGAATCAAAAGATCAAGATGGGGAGGAAGATCATTTGCACACCTGGTACCAAAACTGTGGAATAAGCCGTCACTTGGCCTGAGATCACTGCAAAATGAACTCCCCTTTAGGAAAAAACACAAGACCTGGCTGTTTCCCCTAATTCACTAGTGGGCTCCGCTCTTACTACAGCACTCACCAGCGCTGGGAAGCCCTCGGGCAGCCATGCGCTCTACAAATCATAAATCAATCAATCCCTGCTTTCTCGCAGTGTGAGAAACAGAAACATAAAATGGTTTACCATTTTATGTTTGGTTGCCAGCGGGCGGGAGGGCAGGCAGGTGGGCGGTGCTGCTCTGGGAGCAGGGAAAACAGAACAAGGTGGCTGGAATGAAGTGCCTGCCTGTCTACCAAAGCCTGTGGTTGAATATTTGTATTGGGTTGCACAGCTAGGATCCAAAATAATAAGGTGAATTCTATCCTAGATGCACCCTTAGAAATTGCCACAGGGTGGAAGTGTCGACGCGTTTCGAACCAGGGTGTTAAAGGTTCTCTTCAGGACAGGGACTGGGAACCGTGAGTCTGCACAAGGGCATAAGAATTGCCGTGGTGTCGGTCAATCTCAACGGACAGTAAATTCTGTACTTCACCCAGAGGTAAACTGGAGATGTAATGCCCGCCAAGCGGTGCACAATCAGGGTTGGGAACGGCTCACATATTGCAGCGCATGTGTTAAAAGCTGTATACACCACTGACGGGTAAGGGAGCCTGTTCAAAGAGCCAAATTCAAGCCGGCAGGCGGTTTGTTAATTACACCGGGACTCGTGTGAGATGAATCACTCCATCATTTCGGAAAGCAGTTCAGTCTATCGGTCATTCCATCTCCTCCGCCTGTCCCTTGGTTTCATAGTCCTATGGACTGGTCGCACATTTGTTTCATGCACTATTTTTGCACTGTATATAATTGCAATTTATTTTGATCACTGAATTTTGTATTGTGTTGGTGTGTCATGCTTACTTGTTGTGCTTGATTCATTGTTGTAAGTACTGTACATTTGTAGACTTGTATATTTGTAGATATTGTACACATGAATCCACTGCCGTAATAGTTTTTTGTTTGTGCTTGTGTTTTTGAAATTTTGCTAACTTCAGTCAAAAAGAAAATAAATTTGCTTTGGGATTCAAACCCTGTGGTCACGTGGTACATATTGACTACGTGGCTAGAATTTGTTCTGTTATTTTTCCTGTCCAGCCACCTTGTTCTGTTTTCCCTGTTGCTGAGATCCGGGCTGGGCAGACGTAGGATCCAAAACCTTTACTGTTCCACAGCTCTGGGAGCAGGGCAGGGGAAGAGTGGTGTGCCTGCCCCACTCCCGAAGGCATAAAGACTGTTTGGTCAACCCCCTGGGGCCACCTAAACCAGTCATGTGCACTGTGTCCTTGTCCATGCAGGCTGCAATACAGCCTACATGGAGAAAATGGCCTCCCCATAAGCCCCTGGCTGGGCAGCGTCCTGACCAATCACAACGCTGCTTACAGCGTTGTGATTGACTTAGGGGAGGGAAGGAGCCTGGCTTCTGCCTCATGTTCCTGGAGCACAGGAAATCAGGAGCTGAGAAGACGTGTGACTCAGCTGGTGGAAAGGTACGTTTAATTATAAATATTTTTTAAATTAAATTAAACCCCCCCACCCCTCGCGACCCTCCTCCCCACGCGACCCCCCAGCCCCCACCCGCGAATCATATCGGCCGTGACTGCAACTCTCGCTCACCAAGTACAAGCAAGAAAAACAGGGGAAAAAAGTGCAAGCGCTATGGAGGGAGCAGCAGGCAGGAGGTGTGGGGGGGGGGGGAGGGGGGTGGGGGGGGGGGGGGGGAATAGTCCCTCAATCCCGTCTCGAGCAGCGGATGGGCACAGATTAACTTGAATCAATCTGTGCTTGGTCTCTGCTTCACAGAAATGATCGTCAAGGACATTTTGCCAGCAGTGACCAATTAAGGAGGCTGGAAAGAAGAGCGACATGAAGCTCACAATTGGTAAGCATAGGCGGGCTCCAAGCCCTTTACTGTATACAACAGTGTCTCACATGCTCTTGCAGACTCGACCCTAAAAAAACTTCACCCTGAGCTTATTTAAAAGTGAACTCAAGGCTGCGAGGTACTCTGAATGTGTCTGGGAGCTACTGTTAGCTCGCGAAAGACTGGTTGGAGAAACCTGTTCGACATTTTGCTAATTTTCTGGACAGTTTTGAAATGTTAGACATTACCTTAACGTACTTTCTTTTTTTCGTCTGTGTTTTCAGGCAAAGAAAAATCTGGTCAGATATAAGAAAGGAGGGAGAAATGACTGGGACAAGGAGACATGGCCATATAGAAATCTTTTACCACAGACTAGCAAAACTAAAGGCACAGGCAGGAACTCATTCATTAAACAGCAGATCAGCTGAGTTGCAGTCTGGCCTGAGCAGGGGCACCTGCAGTGGCATCGCAGGAGTACCACGGGCACTATTGCAATGAAGGAAAATAGGCCCTTCTGCTTCCCTAGTTGTGTAGCAAATTATGTGAGGTGGGCTCTCATTCATCCCAGGGCCACTGCACTGATTGCACTAATGAATGATATTCCAGGTACTTTATTTGAGCCAGTGGGCGCAGATGGGCATCCACGGGCACTGATATTTGTGGGCCGGCACATATTTTCCTTCACCCATTGCAAAAGAGAGAAAAGCACACAAGGAGGAAAGAAGGAGGAAGGGAAAGCAGAATAGGAGTGGCAAAGATAGTATGGATGATGAACTTGTGGCAGTGAGATAAAGGGGCAGGGAGTTTCTGGTGGTGGGTGAAGGAGGCATGAGTTCGAATCAAGATACGCAGCCTCGGCATACTGCACATTTAATGGCTCATGCAGCGGTCTACAGAGTAACACTTTGATCCACTTTAGCACTTAATGTTTAAATGAATGGTTGGATACGCAACTGGTCACCTGCGTAGTAAATCTTTTCTGGGAATCTGCATAGGCCAAACCACTGGGTCGCCTAGTAACTATTATCCCTAGAACTGAAAGCAGGTGTTATGGTGCACAAACAGGCAAACGGCGAAGGCTTGAGCAAATGTGTAAGACGGTGCAGGTGCCATCAGGACTCACAAACCTGAGCTGTAGACACATGTACAAGAGGGGGGCAGAAATCTTTATATTTCAATAAACTTACTTTTTTCAAATAAAAAAGCAACATGTAAAATAAATACAAGTGCTGTTTGATTTACTTTTCTCATTTTGGCACTGCTCTGAGAAACATTCACATGATTTTCCACATGATTTTCCACAGTCAGTTGAGCCGATTTTACCAAATTTCCCTGTAGAAATTGTAAACTCTTTCTGCAGAACTTCTTATATTTTAAATTACCTTGTTGTAAAGGTTTTGGGACAAGATGGCGCTATGTTCTTGAAGTAAAATACTACAAGAAGTGTGAAAGATGATTGAAGACTTAGTTTTAGAAAGTTGCACGAAAAGCTGGTTTAATTGTTCCTGGTTATGCCTGTAGTAACTGCAATTTCAACCATTCTGCACGAGCCTGTTTGCTTCTCAGGAGAAGCTGAAGCTATTGGCAGGACACGTATTTATATACGGATTTTACTCAACGGAATATCGAGAGGCTGATCCTGAAAGCAAATTGTTGCAATTCATAAAGGAATTTTGCTAGTAGTATCTTTACGAGTGCGAAGCATTCGCCCCCGCGGCGGAGACTACGAGAAAAGATAATCAGTCATAAAGATCCAACTGGTAAAATTCCTTTGCTGCAAAAAAATCGTATTCTTACACTAAAGTGTAAATTCCCCTTTGTGAGACAGGCCCTGTATGTGAAGTGTGGGAGCATGGTTTTGTGTAATGGATTTAACATTACTTAATCGATCAAAACGTCTTTTATGTTAAGACCAGTAATGAGAAACATTTTGTAATCAATTTATATAAATCAATTAATGCAAAGTTGAGAGCACGTGCACCCAAATACAACGATTCGACAGAACAAGGAAAAACAAATCTAACGCAATAAAAATCAATATACTTTGACATATTTCCAATCAATTATTCAGCATTGTACTTAAAACCGTTTCGCAGTGCTCATTAACAAGCTTAAATCAATGTATTTCCGGCAATCACAAAATTAACCCTTCCGAGTGACATGACATTGAAGGGACTGACTTTTCTAGTGTCCTCACCATATATAATATCCTACACTTCATTTCCCATAAGTGTCACTCCTCCCTCAAATCTGGATTGCACCATTCTCCCAAACACCAATACAAGTAGGATTAGGAGCTCCTTGGAGATACTTTGATGGCCTCGTTGGAGAGCAGGGCTGCCCGAATAGTAACATCACTGATGGGGCACAGACCACGCACACATGGTGTATGGAACGCTGGAAGCAGAGCGTCTCCAAAAATGGTGGACACCTCACTCCCTAGCATGCCTGCTCGCATGGGATGCTACTCAACAACACTCCACAGCTAAGATGAATTGAAACAGTCACTCACTGATTTAAGCCACAGAGTCTTCAAGATAACCAGTTTACGTGATCTAACCCCTGCGGCTGTTGAGCTCACCAGGAGAACAACTCTTCTGATGTCCATGCCAGAGGACCTGCAGAAGACCAAGAACAGCACTATGCTCGAAGGTGTGCGTTGTAGGAGGGATCAAAAACCAAGGAACCCAGGAAGAGGAGCAAGTATCCACAATGGAGATTTTTAACTACATCTGACGATCAGGATCAAGTTCAACGATCTGGGGTCTAGACACCCTGGAAAACGCAAGGTTTGCCTTTCTTAGAATTCAAGGTCTACCTTCCCTTGCGAAGCATGTGGAGCTGACTGCAGAGGTCGGAGACTTCTCACAGTCAGAGGTGCTTGGAACTGAATACGCTATTAGGGTGAAGTCACAAAAGCCATGACACTCCCGGCCCCATGGGTATGGGCTCCGCAGCAAGTACAATACTAGTAAGTGAAGATTTCTGACCTCAGGCAGAGCAATTCTACTATCAGGGTTGCTGATTTGGCCGCAATTTAGCGATAAAATATTAGAGGACACACAAACTACAGAACCTGAAGAAAGCTGTGTTTGAAAGAGGGAGTGTAGGGCACCTTAATGTTTTCAACAAGACCAAGGTGTAAAAGACAGAGAAAGAGACTACTGCCTTGTTCAACACGAGGTGGCACACAATCTTTAAAGTCCCGTTTGGACAAAAAATAATGATGGGAGAACTTGAGGTGGTGAGACTCCCTTTTTCCATGTTCCTCATATTACAGATGTAGTGTGCTTGTTCATAAGGCTTACCTGTCTGATATCGTTCCTCCATCTTTAGGTCAGCAAAATAGGGTTTACTATCACTCAGGGGCATTATGATATAGACTACAACTGAATGTATATTCAATAACCAGCTACCGCTCCTCTTGTTGACTGCACGGCTGCCCTGGACCCTGTGCAGAGCCCCGCTGCCTTTTGGGCTAGATTTACGCTATACAAATACTCACAAGTACATACCTTGGATATGGTGTTTTCCTTTTTATCTTCCCTCTCCCTAGTAGTGTGGAGCCTTTTTGAAGTGTGCTCGCTGAGGTTACTTATTTGGGTGCTCCTTTAAAAACCACTGAAACGTAAAGTCCATTGCGTAGCAAGGAGTTAAAAAAGGATGTCAATGGGCGCTCACTGTATCTTGAGCCAGAATTGTTAGGTCTAAATAAAAAAACTGAATAATGTGCACTATTATGCCAACTATAAGGAAATGGCTCAAAAACCACACTGCAAACTCCATTAGATACCATACCATTTCCATCTTTCTGGAAGCAGATACAGACCTTGTGAGGATTGTGGTGTATTATATGGTATGGTTGTGCGACCTTCCCATGTAATACACCGCGAAACCATCTGGTGTCCAGTCAGGCTCTTTTGTAAAACCTCTAGCTCAATGTTTGGTAGCTGTGACTTCGAGCAGTAGAGCTTAAATAAAGGAACACATGTAAAGCATTTAAAAGCACCAACTGACGAAATAGTCACAAAACACTAAAGAAATCAGACACCAATGCATAAAAATAGATTATATTTTTATGAATTGTTAGACACCAAGATAGGAAAAATCCACCAGAAGGTTCCGGAGATATAGATCTCTAAGTAAAATGTAAATATTAGCTTTTTAGTCCAAAGTGCAAACATCCATGGGTAACTGTAAAGTTTGGAAACTTTTAAAAAGTTTGAAGAGTTGTGTTCGGCTACTCTGGCCCGAGTTGGGTGAACAATTCCAACATGGAGAAGGTCAGGGGAGCCATTAAAGAGTATTTGAACACTTCCCTGGTCACCAAAGCAGTCATGAGTCCAGTTCCACACTTTACATCAAGACAGCCATAGACTTCAATGGAGTAGTCCTGATGCTGGGGATGCAGGATGCTGAGGATGCTGAAAGGTGCTCTTGGCGCTGTGCATTGAAGGGGGTATCCTTGCAATTATTTCTCGGTCCACAGCTAAGATGGGGCAACTTTGGCCACATGGGTCAGAGTCTCACTAAGACCTCTTTGAGCCAGTAGAAGGCCAGCTGTGGCTGGGCTACCAAACTCCTTACACAGTGGGTCCTGCGGTTTCCTTGGTAATCTGGACTCAGACCAGTGCCGGACTGGCCGTAGCAGGCACCGGGCATTTCTCAGTGGGCGGCCAGGGTGGGGGGGGGCTGGTTTTGGGCCCCTGGGGGGGAGCTTTTGTTACAAGGCCGGTTTTGCAGCATAGCAGCAATATCGGCCTCTGTAACAAAATAGCCCGAAACCGGCCCTGCAAACAACTCGCCTGCACCAACGCTCAAGGGTGTGGGACAGAGTGGCGCTCCCGAAAGGGTGGATCTCCTTTCCCTCACCGATGATGCCCATCGTTGACAATCCCGACTTCCCCTGGGACAGGAATCCGTGCTATATCAGCGTTGGCGGGAGAATGGATGCAAGTGAGTCGGATCCCTCTTTGACGTGGAGGGGTTGATTCCGTTTTCACAGCTGTGACAGAACTACGATTTGCTTGCCACAGACGCCTTCGCATACAAACGAATAGCCCACTGGGTCACAAGACCTTTGAACTATGCTCAAATGTCTCGGTCGCTCACGACGTTCGAGAAATGGCTAATACGTAAAGCAGAAAATCCCCGTCTTATATCCGAGCTGTACACCATGATACTGGCAGGGCTAACTAGACAGCGTACCAGAGTGCAGGTGAGGTGGGAAACAGACCTGGGCAGACCGCTAACCTGCAAGGAATGGGAATGCATCCTCTACCACGTACACCACACAGCACACAATGTGGCAGGAGCCGAGTCATCCTGTAAGATATTCTCATACTGGTACTACACACCCGCGCACATACATAGCTGGGACAAAAGCAAAACTGATTAATGCTGGTAGGAGTGTGGGATGTCCAGTACCCTGGTACATTTGCTCTGGCACTGCCTGAAACTCCAACGATACTGGACTGAGGTCTTAGTCAACATAGATTCTGCATTTGGCTTCTCCCTGCCCGAGCGCCGGAGTACACCCTCCTGGGCCTTTCTCATCCTAAGACTTTCCCACTGAAATCGCTCAGGGGCGACAAATCGCTTTGACGCTGTTGGCAGCCAGGCAGGTCATCCTAACACAGTGAAGCACTGCCACAGTCCCCGAACTTCTGTCATGGATCTACCAGCTTTGGCACTTACTAGCTATGGAACGACTGTCTATGGGAGTAGAGGGGAAATGGGGTGATTTTGTTATGTTGTCGGCCACCTGCTAACGCGAGACATGCATGAAGTCACTTGCCCCAAGTACTTACAGGTCCTCAAGCTGATGCCGCTGGAGAAATCACCCATAGGTCAGTCCTCGGATGACTAAAGCGCAGGCCCCGATATGGCCCCTGCAAACTGCTCTGATTAGAACTTAGCGGCAATAGCTGGTGCAGAGGGTGGGTGGGGGGAGTGGGAGTGGGGGGCTTTTTCGTTTTTCAGAGTAGTTCTGCCTGTCATACTTTCTGTAAATGTTAATTTTTTTCTTTGGTTATGGAAATGGAAGCGGCAAATGACTGTTCACTAACTTGTTCATTACGCGGCCGGCCTCTGGGTTGTGGCTAAAACGCTGTGTACACATGCCTAACGATCGCTCTGCTGGCTGCTGGATGTGAGTAGGAAGCTGTGTAATCTTTAAGTGCTTTCTATTCAATCAAAAAATGGATTGATTCCTAAAACTGCTCTTCCATACTGCAGTGGCAGGCTGGGAGCCATTTTGTACTTTGTCACATGCAGGGTGGCACAATCAGTGCTGCAAGTTCTGGGTGGGTCCTCCAACTTGAAAGCCCTGGGTACCCTTTGTACCACATACTAGGGACTTAAAAGCAGGGCCACTAGAATTATGCGATTGTGCTGCTGTGTCGATTTTTGCATAATTGTAGATTTGCCGCATTTACCACATAATCCATCATCTGCTGCATAATCTGCAGATTTTAACAAAAAAAGTTTTACCTCAAACAATTCAAAAGTTAGTAAAAACGCATGGACACGTGCAGCCCCACAGTGGAAGGCCCTTTGCAAATGTTGACTGGTCACCTTTCTATAGCTTTTTGCTTTATTTGGGTGTTAAACTGGTACTAAAAAGGTACAACTACTGCTCACACATAGTCAATAAGTTTAAAAATGACAACATAATGAAGTACAACTATCATAAAATGTGCTTTATAATATGTGTTTTCTTGCTGCATAATTTACTCAACCCTGCTGCATAATTAGACCTTCCCCTGCCGCACATTTCCAGTGACCCAGCTTAGAAGTAAGTCAGCTATGCCAATTGCTGGTAGGTAATTCAACATACATTTTATGATGGGTTGAACATAGGCACTGGATAGCAGGCCTCAGTGCTTTCTCAGAGCTGACAAACCAGCACCATCAGCCCAAAACCTTGGGTGTGATTATGCAAAAAGAGGCATTTTCTTACAGGCCTGTTCTCGAGGCTAGCAAATGAGTCACCACAAAGCGACACGCAGTAAAATAGTTTCTCAGACACAACATGGCTGTTAGAGCACTGGCTGGATTCATATGTAATAAGAATGGGAGGAACAAGAGGACATGTTTACAAAGCAACACCAGTTCCACCTCCAGCTATTTTTTATCACCTAAAGAAGTCTGGGTTGCTCATGTAGCGAAAGTTATCCACCCCAGTTCATGGACCAGTAGACCAATCAATTACATTTGCTCTGGGTTACATTTTGTGTTTTTTGTCTGGCATTAGCCAAGAGCTTTTGACTTCACTACAATTAAAGGGATTTTAGCCAGCCCTCTTCATCCATTGGTCTGTTATTGCGCCATTCACCTTTCTCTCCAACAGAAGATCCGGGTGTTGGATCAAGGTGTAGGACTGGCATGCAAGAGAGAGAGGGCAAGAAATGTAACAACTGAGTGTAATGGGAAAACACACAAATCAAAGCTAAATATCTCTGTTAAAATAGTTCCCACCCTGGCCTGTGCCAATTTCAGACTAGAGGGTGAGTGGGGGGGAAATCACACACCAGAACTGAGCTGCAATGTATTCAAAAGGACTTGTTGATCTCCAAAGATTTAATGCTAAACTTTTCCTTTCGATGTATAGGAGATGAATAATGCAAATAAAGTGAAGTGGAGCAGAACTACAATTATATCTCAGATCTGAGCTGTGCTGCGACTTGTTGCATTTAATTTGTATTACACCTCAACGAGGTAAAAGGTACATTTAGCATGAACAATACAAAAAAAATGAACAGGCTGCTTTTCACCCAAAATAAGGCCGAAGCATTTCCCGGCTAGCCTTCCATGTCATGCTGGTGGATGTGCCTGCGCCGCAGTGTGATCCCAGGAGAGCTGATCTTATCACTTCTCAAGAATGCAGATCAAAGGGTGCACCTGGCTCACTTTGTAAACAGTAAGAGGGCGATGCGGGTGCCACATTACAGCCCGGCTACCTTACCAGGTCAGGGCAGATGGTACGCTCCCTAGCAAGTCTGAAAGTTTAATGTTGTAAATGATTTAGCAGAATAATTTAGGTGTCCAAGGACAGAGTCTGTGGTGTGCTTCATCACTGTAAATGAACTTGGGGGCAGGTCGCATTGCAACATGATAATCAAGCCTCCTTGAATAGGTTCATATTATTTTGTACTCGAATCCACTGTTCCAAAGAATGTTTAAAATAATGAAACTGACAACTTCACTTCTCATTAATTGTTTTCAAACAATGGGCAGGGTTTCACATAATGTAAGTGAAAGGGTGTGAGTGCCTGTCCTGCTAATTGCTTGTTCTTTAAAGCTCAACAATGATCAAGAGACATTATATAAACTAAAAACAGGGAGTGGTGAGATATAGAAGAACTTCATGCCCAAGACTCGAGCCAGAGGCCGATTGGGGCTGTGCCACATTGCTTTGATGAGGGCTACAGGGAGGCACATCTAGCCTTCGCTTGGCCTGCCTTCTGCTGCAGTCAGGAACAGCAGACGCAGCTATTCTACTGAACACTGGATGCATTGTTCAGAAGGGGCAAGCAGGTGTTCAGGTGTTTCAACTTGAACTAGGCCCCTTCTTTAGCGCAAAGGTTCATTTCGTTAACATAAGAGATGAGATGGGGTTGGAGATATTAATATAAAGAAAGCATCATGATACCACCAATATGTTGCTCATTCTTTTGGTTACTTTCACTGTCACTGTTTTGTTGATTTTTTTAAAAGTTATTACTCGTATTGTACGCACCGGGATATGATTTTGATTTAAAAAATAACTCTTTTAAAAATATCCTTAGTTTGTTAGTGATCGTGAGTGTGCCTTTTCATAATGGAAGAGGGTTTGAGTTCTGCTAATTACTCCTGCGACACCACGAAGAAATGATTGTTATCTAAAATGCATTTCATAGTGCTCAGATGATTGCAGGTTGGTTGCAGTCCAACCGATTTCTTGAGTTGGCATATTGACAAAGTCCTTGGTGCCAGGGGGCACTAGAAAGCATATTTTCAGGCTTTGTTCTGAAAGATCCAGAAGACATATTAGCCCACCAGTGAAAAAGATAGTACAAGAGTGAATGTATGAGCACATCTGAAACCCAATCAGGAACTGAAAGAAACAGAAAAGATCGTCTCCAGAAAAAAAGAAAACACAGTTTGCAAACATTTTTCCTGAAATATACCCATTCTAGAAATTTACAGTTGATTTCAAAGTCACAAAAACTCGGCGCATCCAAGTGAAATCTATGACCTACAAAACACATGCCCATAAGAAAAAGATTCATGTTTTGTGTGCATAGACCTGCATTTACATACTTAATCTGTCTGCATTACAGAGAGTTAATAAAATATTACAATACTAACAATATCTTTAATATAATTTTGTCTTTTCAGAGAAAATGTTCTTGCGATGAAAAACGTTTCTTA